>NC_057739.1:21608298-21677512 GCF_004010195.1 Chiloscyllium plagiosum
CGGACTTGTCCGACCTGCCCAGCTCCTTTTCCACCTATCCACTCCACCCTCTCCTCCCTGACCTATCACCTTCATCTTCTCCCCCACTGACCTATTGTACTCTATGCTACTCTATCCCAACCCCCACCCTCCTCTAGCTTATCTCTCCACACGTCAGGCTCTCTGCCTTTATTCCTGATGAAGGGTTTTTGCCCGAAACGTCGATTTTGCTGCTCCTTGGATGCTGCCTAACCTGCTGTGCTCTTCCAGCACCACTGATCCAGAATCTGGTTTCCAGCATCTTCAGTCATTGTTTTTACCTCAAAGGAATGCATAAAGGTCAGCCTAAGAGCATGTGTAGCTGCTCATGGGGACAGTTAGCAGCTGACAATGGGTTGGTTGTGGCAGCAGCTCACATGATGATGAGGCCTGCTTTCAACTAAATTTGATTCATAGATAGGGTATGGACCAAAGAAGAAATAATTATCTTTGTGCAAATACAAAATATCTGCATTATGATCCTGGTTTTTTTTAAAGATCTATTAACGTTGGGAAGTGGGGAACACCGAGTTTTCTTTAGAATGTTGTGAATATTCACAGCTGGTGTGATGGAATTTTTCCCATTGTCAAAGTTTCAGGGCAGGTTGTTGGGTACAGATTGGCATGGTGTTTCCTAAGTGAAATAAAAGCTTTTAATCAACATGCTTCTTTTGTTCAGTTTTATAGTTACAGAGCATCCAGCAGGTAGGAAAAACTCTTGCGGAAGAGCCATGTAACTGCATCAACACTGAGTTAACATAGTGTGGCTTTGCAAGTGCTCTACCGAGTTCCCTTGTCACTTGTCCTGAAATACACTGCAAGACAAGATGGCCAAAACAGATTCAATAGCAACTTTTACAGGGAAAGTAGAATACAAGTAAAAAGGTAAAACTTGCAGGAATAAGGTATGGGATTAATTAGCAGATCCCAACAATCACCTTCTGGGTTGTATGAATCTAACATCTCTACATTCAAAACCTATTGATACCAAACATCTAATTATAACTGGACATACTTCAACTGCACAAATAGAAAGAAACATATTTATAGAGTTTGAGAGGGTTAGGGTACATTAAAGTGTTATGGCAGTAATTAGGGCAAATTTCAATTCCACTGCAATTTAGTGTTTGTGCTTATATTTTCTCGATTAGCAAAGAAAACAATCATAGCTTGAGGAAAATTCCACAGCTAACTTAGAAACTGCATTTGGCAAATTCTGATGATGCAAAACTACCCATGTTATTCATGCAAAGGACATTTCTGTTGACACAACAGAATAACAAGTGCATCTCAGTCTGACAACATGTTTATATCTCAATATTAAATTATGGTGGACACTCACAGTGTCCATCACTGATATTAATATCTCTACAACAAAGTAGCTTTAAAGACAGAAATCTAACAACATTTCCAGCAAAAAAAACTTCCTTCTACTGGCAAAGTGGGAAAAAAAATCAAGGCTATTTGTTTGAATATAAATATTATCTACACCTAAAATATTCTGTTGTAAAATACGCAAGGTGTCTGAATTAAATCACAAACAATTCAGACTTTAACTTCATTTCATAATGTTGCAATACTAATATAATTGTTGTTCATTACTCCCTCAACATAACTGTTTGTCGATTTTATTTCACAGGAGGGCTGAAATAGGTTGATGATGAGACAGTTCATTGTGGTGGTCCCAATATCTTGCATTGATTATTTGTGAGTTCATGCCGATGCTGCCATGAGCTCCTATAATCCTGATGTCAGCTAATTTCCTAAATTGGACTGCAGGAAAATGCGAAGAGCAAGTATTTCTATGCAGCACAAAATGAAAATGGAAAAGAGAAGCAATTTAGCTCTAACACCTATTAGTCTCTGATATTGGAACAGGACTGAGAAAAAAAGCAAGAGTCATAGAGCTGGACAGCATGGAAACAGAGCCTTCAGTCCAACTCATACATGCCAACCAGATATCCTAAATTAATCTAGTCCCATTTGTCAGCAATTGCCCCAAATCCCTCCAAATCCTTCTTATTTCATATACCCATCCAGATGCCTTTTAAATGTTGTAATTGTACCAGCCTCCACCACTTCCTCTGGCAACTCATTCCATACATGCACCACCCTCTGCATGAAAAAGATGCCCCTCAGGTCCCTTTTAAATCTTTCCCACCTCACCTTAAACTTATGCCCTCCAGTTTTGGATTCCCCCATCCCAAAGAAAAGACCTTGTCCATTCATTCATGCCCTTAATTATCATATAAACCTCTATAAGTTACCTCTCAGCCTCCTATGCTCCAAGGAAAACAGCCCCAGCCTATTCAGCCTCTCCCTATAGCTCAAACCCTCTAATCTTTGCAACATCCTTGTAAATCTTTTCGGAACCCTTTCAAGTTTCACAACATCCTTCCTATGGCAGGGAGACCAGAATTGCACGTAATATTCTAAAGATGGCTTTAACCAATGTCCTGTACAGCCGCAACATGACCTCCCAACTCCTATACTCAACGCAGACCAAATGGTTTCTTCACTATCCTGTCTACTTGGACTTCACTTTCAAGGAACTATGAACATGTACTCCAAGTCTCTTTGTTCACCAACACTCCCCAGGACCTTATCTTTAAGTATATAAGTCCTGCCCTGATTTGCCTTTCCAAAATGCAGCACCTCACATTTATCTAAATTAAACCCCATCTGCCACTCCTTGGTCCACTGGCCCATCTGATCAAAATTCCATTGTACTCTGAGGTAACCTTCTTCGCTGTCCACTACATCTCCAATTTTGGTGTCATCTGCAAACTTACTAACTATACTTCCTACGTTTACACCCAAATCACATATAAATAATAAGAAGCAGTGAACCAGCACCGATCCTTGTGGCACACCAATAGTCATAGGCCTCCAGTTTGAAAAGCAACTCTTCACCACCACCCTCTGTCTCCCATCTTTGAGCCAGTTCTGTATCCAAATGGCTAGTTCTTGCTGTGTTCTATGCGATCTAACCTTGCAAACCAGTCTATCATGAGGAACTTTATTGAGCACCTTACTGAAGTCCATATAGATCATGACTATTATTCTGCCCTCATCAATCCTCTTCGCTACTTCTTCAAAAAACTCAATCAAGTTAGTGAGACACAACTTCCTAAATACAAAGCCATGTTGACTATCCTTAATCAGTCCTTGCCTTTCCAACGACATGTAAATCCTGTCCCTCAGAATTCCCTCCAACAACTTGCCCACTACTAATATCAGGCTCACTGATTTATCGTTTCCTGGCTTTTCCTTACCACTTTTCTTACATAGTGGTACCGCCACTAGTTAGACAACCTCCAGTCTTCTGGCACCTCGCCTTGGCTATTAATAATACAAATATCAAAGCAAGGGACTCAGCAATCACTTCCCTAGCTTCCCACAGAGTTTGAGGGTATACTTGATCAGGTACCAGGGATTTATCCACCTTTTTGCATTTTAAGACGTCCAGCACTTCCTCCTCTGTAATCTGGATATTTTTCAAGATGGCTTTTCCAGCACCACACTTTTCAACTCTATTTTTCAACATGTCAATATTTTTCTCCCCTCATTTTCTTTCTTCCATATCCTTCTCCACAATAACCACTGATGCAAATTAGGACAGGTAACTCACAGTCTGTTTTGCATGTCCATAGCCTGTAGAACAAGTTCCAAATGGCTAGAGAGACAAAAGTCTAGCCTTTACACAGTATCCATGTGCTTGTGTCCATGTCCTTATGATGTGATCAATTACATAGTGAATTATTTCTGAGGTTTAGCTTCATTTATTAAAAAGACAACTTTCCCATGGAAAATTCCACACAAAAAAAACAAAACAGGGTAAGTTATTTTATGTTTTGAAAGGCTTTTAATAAGAAAAGTATATTTCTAAGATTTCAGTAAATTCTGCCATGAAGGGGAAATTAATTTTTCGTTGTGGAGAAAATGAATCAACAATTATTGGAATACATGCCAGACATGGGATAAACAAGCTTCATGCCTGTATTTTGATAAATTTTAAGTCAAGACATGACAACCGTTATGCAGGTGCACCACATAGCAACTGCAAATTATATCCACAATAGTGAAGACAATTCCTCAACTAAAATCATAATCATTATTATGATTATGAGAACCCAAACAACTGATTTATGAACATGATTAGAGACCTGAGATTTGGTTAATGACTTTAAAATTCTGTATTTATTTTGCTCTGGGATAGTCCAATTATAATATTAGCTAACCACTGTGCCACCGTGTTAATCAGGTGCACCACATAGCAACTGCAAATTATATCCACAACAGTGAAGACAATTCCTCAACTAAAATCATAATCATTATTATGATTATGAGAACCCAAAACAACTGATTTATGAACATGATTAGAGACCTGAGATTTGGTTAATGACTTTAAAATTCTGTATTTATTTTGCTCTGGGATAGTCCAATTATAATATTAAATTAAAAATATGCAACACAAATTATTTTAACTCTCCTCAGAAGACCAAGCACTGAGTGGTGGATACGAACAACATTAATAAGCAATAGTATTTTCTTTCATGAATCATTTTGGCGCAAAACCAGTCTCTTCAAAGACAAAATTATTTGAAATTAACACTAATGAATATGCAGTCAGTGAAGGTCAGCAATCATGAGGGTGACATGTGAGTCAGATTTAGAGGAGGTAGGATATGCGCAATAAAGTTTGGATTGGCACAAATTTATTTAAGGAGAAAGTGAGGTCTGCAGATGCTGGAGATCAGAGCTGAAAATGTGTTGCTGGAAAAGCGCAGCAGGTCAGGCAGCATCCAGGGAACAGGAGAATCGACGTTTCGGGCATAAGCCCTTCTTCAGGAATGAGGAAAGTTTGTCCAGCAGGCTAAGATAAAAGGTAGGGAGGAGGGACTTGGGGGAGGGACGTCGATTCTCCTGTTCCCTGGATGCTGTCTGACCTGCTGCGCTTTTCTAGCAACACATTTTCAGCACAAATTTATTTAAGGTGGAAGATGGGAGGAAGGTCTGGAGAATATTAGGACAGTGAATTGAGCATAAAATCAAGCAGCAAAACAGGCCATTCGCCTATCAAATGTGCTCCACCATTCAGTTAGATCATGGCACATCTGATAAATGTAAACTCCTATTCCTGTATCTCTGTAATTCTTAACCCCCTTATTTGTTAAAAACAAATCTACCTCAGTCTTAAATATACTTAATGACCCAGCCTTGACAACTATAGGCAGTCAGTGATTGCACAAATTCACTACCTCTGAGAGAAGAAATTCCTCTCATTTCTGTCTGAAATGAATGACCTCTCATTTTAAGATTATGCTGTCTGGTCTTGGACTCTCCCACAAGCAAAGACAAACTCTCTGCATCTACCCGGTCAAATCATCTAAGTATCTTGCATGTCTCAATTAGGTCACCTCTCATTCTTCTACATTCCAATGAGTACAGGCCCAATCTATTCAATCTGTCCTCATAAGAAAGCCCCTCCATACTCGATATCAGACTAATGAACCTTATCTGGACTGACTCCAATGCCAGTGTATCCTTCCTTAAGTAATGCGCCCAAAATTGATCACAGTATTCCAGCTTTGCCAAGTATAGCTTTAACAAAACCTCCCTTCTTTTATACTGAATTCCCTTTAAAATAAAGGCCAACATTCCATTTGCTTTCCCAATTACTAGTTCAACTTGGATGCAAGCTTTTTGTAATTCATGCACAAAGACCAAGCACAATGTGCATAACTTCATACTTTCTCACATTATATTCCATCTGCTAAGTTTTTGCTGAATTGCTTAGCTTGCTTATATCCTTCTGCTCACATTTTGTATCATCCTCACAATTTGCCTTTTCACCTATTTTTGTGTCATCTTCAAATCTGCCATTCGTATATTCACTTCCCTCACTCATCAATATGTATTGTAAATAAACTGTGGCCTCCAACACTGATCCATGTGGCATTCCACTGGTTACAGGTTGCCATCCTAATAATATCTCTGTCCCTAGTCTTCTATTAGTTAGCCAATCCTCTATTAATGCTAACATTCTTCCTCCAATACCATGGGTTCTTAGTTACAGAGTCATATGCCGTGGAAACAGGCCCTTTGGTCTACCATGTCTATGCTGACCAATACCAAACTACACTACAATTGCATTTACTTGCAATTGGTCCATAGACTACTATGCCCTGGCATCTTAAGTGGTCATCCAGATGGTCCTTAAATGCTATGAGTATCTGTCTACACTACCCTCACACAGACATTGTTCCATATTTCTAACACCCTCTAGGTGAAAAAATTCTCATATCTCTACTAAACCATTTGCTCCTCACCTTAACTTGTGCTCTCTGGTATGAGATACATCTGTCACAGAGAAGAGATTCTCATCTTCTAACTATACCTTTTGTAATTTTGTATGCCTCAATCAGATTCCCCCTCAGTCTCTTTTGCTCTGAGGAAAACCAACCCAGCCTATCCAGTCTCTCATGACTGAGAATTTTTATCTCACAAAACGTCATGGTGAATTTCCTCTGCACCATTTCCAGTGCAATCACATCCATCCAATAATATGGCAACTAGAAATACACACAGAATTCCATCTGTGGCCTGATCAATGTCTTATAAAGTTATCACAAAACTTCCTTGCTCTAATATTTAATGCCCAGAAAATGAAGGCAAGCATCCTGTCTCCCTTCATCACAATTCTGTCTAAAGTGCTGAACCTTCAGCAGCTCTTTGGACTTGTACAACAAGGTGCCTTTGTTCCTCAGTACTCCCTGGGGACATACCATTCATTGTGAAAATCTTTCCTTTATTAGAACTCTCAAAATGCATCACCTTGCATGTATCAGAATTAAATTCTACTTGCCACTGCTCTGCCTAATTTACCAGCTTATCAATATCAGACTATAACCTGTGATCACACACTTCAGTATCAATAACACTAATTTTCTTGGCCAATCAATAAATGCATGACTAAAATGTTTGAATTTTAAGTTCCACGTTCCCATCTACCCCCAATAACTTTTGACTCCCTTGCCTTAGCAAAACCTATCCACTTCTGCCTTAAAAGTATTTAATAACTTCACCACCACCACTTTCTGAGGCTCAGGGGTCTAAAGGTGCACAATCCTATGACAGGAAAAAAATCCTCCACTTCTCTGTCCTAAGGCAGATTCTAATTTTAAAAAGTGTCCCCTGGTTCTTGACTCATGCACAAGAGGAAACATTCTTTTCACATTCACCATCAAGACCATTCTGGATCTTAACACTTCAATGAAGTCACCAGCCCCACTCTTCTAACTTTCAGTGAAAACAAGCCCAGCTAATTTGACAACCTGTTTATTCCAGGTACTAATCTTATAGACCTTCTCTGAACTACCTCCAATGCATTAAAATCCTTCCTTAAAAAAGGCTCTTATCTTTTAAGTTGCCTAATGTGTGAAACCTTATCAAATGCCTTCTGAAAATCCAAATAACTTACATTCACTGTTTGCCCCTTTTTTTTTTCCTTTTCATTGCTGCCTCAAAAGAGGGTCTAGCAAATTTGTCAGCAATGAAGCCATACGGACTCTGCTTAACCTTGTTATGTACTTCTAAATGTCCTGCTATTACATCCTTCATAATAAACTATTAACATTTTTCCAATGACAGATATTAAGCTTTTTGGCCTATAATTAACTCACTTTATCTTCTTCCTTTTTTATGTAAAGAGTTACATTGGCATTATAATTGTGGAGATAACAATGCATGAATAAGGATTTCAATAACTGAGGGAAGTTTGAAGTTGAGTGATATTGCAGAGGTGGAAATAGGAATAGTGCTATCGGTGCTGATTCATAGTCATAAACTTAGCTTGTAGTCTAGAGGAGGCAGTGGCAATGTCATTGAGCTAGTAATTCAGATTTGAATCCTACTGTGGCTGATGGTCATATTTGAATTCAATAAAAAGCTGGAAGAAAAAGAAAACTAGCCAAATGGTGACCACGTAAGCACCATCAATAGTCGCAAAACCATCTGGTTCACTAATACCCTTTGGGGAAGGAGATCAGCCATCCTTACCTGGACTAGCCTACATGTAAATCCACCCACAGGAATGTGGTTGACACTTAACATCCCTCTAGGTGATTAGAGATGGACAATAAATGCTGGTCTAGACAGCAACACCTATATCCTGTGAATGAATAAGAAAAAAGCATAAAATGAAGGTTGTGATCAGTCTTACTTAAGATAGTTAACAACAAAAGCATAGATTTTGTTGTAGTGACCGAAGACAATGGTTTCAGTCTTCTCAGCCTTTCCATGGAGGAAACTTCAGCTCATCTAAGATCAATGTAAGTCAAGCAGTGTGATAAAGCAAAGACAGTTAAGAAATCCAAAGAGATCGTTCAGTTACAGCTGAGCATCATCATCAATCGTGTAGAACATGGCTGTACTTTTGGATTATATCATCAAGGGATAGAATGCAAAGGAGAAACTATACGTGGTGAAGAATTGATCTTTACAAAGCTCCAAAGATCATACATTATACAAGTTATTGTAGTAAGTCTCTCAGTATGATTAAATGGATGTTCCAGCCAGAAACTTTCCTGGAGGAAATTAAATGGCGAACTGTGGGAAAAACGGCAATAAATTTTGGAAGTGACAACATGTTCAAGGATTTCAAAAGAGAAAAACACAGTTAAATATGTGACAGTATTTTGCAAATACATATGGGTCAAGGATTTTTTTTTTTAGGAGAGTGGTGATGTCAATGGTTTTGAAGGGTCAGGGTGATTAAACCTGAGGGAACTAGAACCATTAACAACATCAGCCAATACAGAAAGGTGTAATGGTCAACAGGATGTTTAGATATGATTGAGGGTGCTGGACAAGATAATGTCAATAAAAGTACTGCAGAAGATGGGAAGGAACTCAGAGAAAGACATAAGTTCATGGTCAGGGCAGCAGGAAATTTTGGAGAACTTTGCCCGAAGAGGGGAAGAGCAAGTGCAAAAACACCTGAATGGCAGGTCTTAACATTTAGGACGAACAGTGATCCACAAACGTCTTGCGCTTACTATCAAGAGGTGAGAGTGGAGAAAGCATGGAAGGATGGTTTAAGATGATGATTTGTGGTAGGAAAAGACAAGGATTATATTTGTTCTTTGAATCATTTTTGGATATAGCAGTGTGCTGTTTTAGTGATGCAGAGAAGTGTCCAATAATGCTTTAAGTGGTCTAGCTTGATCTAGCGATGTATGGTTGAACTAATTGTTCACCAAAGACATTCAAATCTGCATCCCTTAAGGAAGTGGAAAGCAGGGAAATAGGAGATCAATGATTGCTAGTTCAGTTGGCAGCACTTTAACCTTTGAGTTAGATAGTTAAATGTTTAAGTCTCCACTCCAAAAATTTGACCATAAAATCTAGATGGGCATGTCAGGCAGTACTGATCATGTTGCAGTGTAAGAGTTGATGTCTTTCAGGTGAGACCCAGATTGTCTTCTCAAGTGAATGCGAAAGATCCCATTATATTATTCAAAGAAGTGCAGAGGCTCTTCCTCTAAGGTCCCTGTCAATTTTCATGCCTCAACTATGCTCACTAAAGTAGATTATCTGGTATTCAATGCATTGTTGATTTTGGAGATTGCAGTGGGCAGATTGGCTTTCATATTACAACAACTTGAGTACATGTCAGCAAAGTACTTCATGATCTATAAAGGACTTAAATGTGATAAAGTTGGAGAAGGTGTGATATAAGAAATGAGTTATTTCTTACTATTTCATTTCCACATGAGAAAGGTGCTTAGAATTATTATTCAACGCAAACTGATGTTTAACATTGAATTTTATGAAAAAACCAGTCAAGCACATGGGTTGCCCAGACTATAACATTCCAAGATTTGTTACAACCAGGAGAAGAGGTGGAATTGGCTCCCCTCTCAGTCAGTCAGTCAGTCATGAAAAATAGCCTTTTATTTTGCACGAAGTTATCACACTTCAATTAAACTGCAATTAACAAGATCAAAATGAAGGAGACAAAATTCCATGATGTCCTTTCATGAAAGAAAGATGAATTTCATTAAGCTAAGTCCATGAAGGGCCCAGATATTAATATCAGATAATAGGAATTGAATATTGACAGCCCATGTTTACCATTAACAAAGCAGTTTACACAATTTGCAATCAGGTTATCATAGTCAAATGTTCCACTCTTTAACCCCACAAAACAACCTTGGGTTTCAGGCTTTAATTGAGCTGAGTGGCAACTACGCTGGAGTTTTAAGTGCCGTACTTTAGTTATAACAATGTTGTTGTAAGAATTGAAATAAGGGTAATTTATAAAACATTGTCAGAAGGAAAAATAATGGTAAATTGTACTCAGTGAATTTTTTACATTAATTTAAAATGCTGTTTAAAATCCTTTCATTTTATTTATAACACTTTTACAGTTACCCTAATGTGTGAAACTAACTCCCATACAAATATTCATTTTCAACCATTACATTTTAAGTATTGTCATTTGCGAAATTACTTCAATTTTCCCAATACCTTTTGCAATCAATCAAAGGCATATACTTATGGTTGAATTGCTGCATTTATTATGAGATTCAGAAGTATTAAATACACAAATCAACACAGGCATGATCTTTTAATATGAGTCTGTAGTCAACAATAGTAAGATCTGCTGTAAGGCTTTATCAAATATGCGAACACTAATTAGCAGAAAAATGAATAAAGTAAGCAACTAAGCCACAGATATTGAATGCAGTCCAACAGGCTCAAAATAATACTGCAAGTCCTATTACTAAACTGACTACCAGATTCAAAGGTCACTTTGGCTCATTTGTCATCTAGTTAAAAGATTCATTTCTTTCCCATTTCTTATTTTTAAAAGAAATAATGCCCATTGTGGTTATTTAAGTTTCTTCATTTTAATAATCTTAACTTTTACTCATTTCAGTGTAAGAAATGCTCCCAGAACATGAGTAGTCCCCCTGTACAAGGATATATCTTCCATATAAATCAGTAAAATTCATTTCAAAGGGTTTTTAAATTTAACCTCAGTCATTTAGGTTTGAAATACAGCTGATTAATTAAACTCAATTTACCTAAACCACACTTCTACCCATACAGGTGGATTTAAAATTCTCAGTTATCAGTAGATGCTCTGCTGCACAAAAGTCCTGTTTCTCTCAAGCTTACACAATAACTACTCTTTCGAACTTCTGATGATTTTGTCTTTGGAGCTCTTTCTCTGAATTATATTCTTGTCCTTGTTATTTCTAATACTAACGGGAAGAAATTAAATCAGGAGATAGTGCCTTTCTTATATGCCTTTTTTATTACAATAGTCATGGTGGACTTCAATTTACAGGTGGACTGACATAATCAAATTGATAGCAGGTAATTCCTGATGAAGGGCTTATGCCCGAAACATCAGTTTTCCTGCTCCTCGGATGCTGCCTGAGCTGCTGTGCTTTTCCAGCATCATATTCTCGACTCTGATCTCCAATATCTGCAGTCCTCACTTTCTCATAATCAGGTTGATAGCGGAACTCAAGAAAAGGAATTTGTGGAATGTCTATGATATGTATTTTTGGAACAGATTGTGGTAGAGTTCATTAGGGAACAGGCAATTCTGGATTTAGTAATGTGTAGACTTGATTAGGGAGTTCAAGGTGAAGGAATCCATGGGGAGCGATGACCTCTGCAGAATTCACCCCACAGTTTGAGAGGGAGAAGATTGAATCAAATGTAACAGTATTACAATTGAGTGAAAGTAACTACACAGACATGAGGGAGGAGCTGGCCAGAGTTGACTGGAAGAGGACAGGGAAGACTATGGAGCGGCAATGATGTGTCTTTCTGGGAGCAATTTGGATGGCACAGCAGAAGTTTGTCCCAAGGAAGAAAAAACATGCTAAGGGGAGGATGAGGCAATCATAGCTGACAAGGGAAGGCAGGGACAGCATAAAAGCAAAAGAAAAAGCATACAATGTGGGAAGGATTAGTGGAAAGCCAGAGATTGAGAAAGCCTTAAAACAGAGGTGAGTGTTGTGGCCATCATTGAGGGGAAGGTGCTAGAGAAGCTAAAAGATCTAAAAGAAAGATAAATCATCCAGACCTGGTGGAGCACATCCCAGATTTCTGAAGGAGATGGCTGCGGAGATTGTCGAGGCATTAATGCTGATCTTTCAAGATTTACTAGAGTCCGGGAGAGTCCCAGAGGACTGTAAATGGCTAATGTAACACCACTGTTTCAGTAGGAAGAAAGGCAGAAGACAGGAATCTATAGGTCGGTTAGCTTGACCTCGCTCATTGATAAGACTTTATAGAGTTCATTATTAAGGATAGATTGTGGAGTATTTGGAAGTGCATTGCAAAATAGGGCTGAGTCAGCATGGCTTCATCAAGGGGAGATCAAGCCTGACAAATCTGTTTGAATCCTTTGACAAGGTAATGTGCAATTTAGATAAGGGAGAGTCAGTGGGGGCGATCTATTTGGATTTCCAAAAGGTCTTTGACATGGTGCCACACAGGAGGCTGCTAAATAAGATAAGAGCCCATAGTGTTAGAGGCAAGGTACTGACCTGAATAGAGCCATTGGCTGACTGGGATAGAGGAGATGTTTTTTCAGGATGGTAGCCAGTGACTAGTACAGTTCCATAGGGGTCAGTGTTGGAACAGTAACTATTCATGTTATACATTAAAAGTTTGAACAAAGGAACTGAGGACATTGTTGCTAATTTCACAAATGACACAAAGATAAGTGAAGGTAATGTTATAGAGTCCTAGAAGCGTACAGCATGGAAACAGACTCTTCAGTCCAATTCGTCCATGCTGACCAGATATCAAAAATGAATCTAGCTCCATTTGTCAGCATTTGGCCTATATCCCTCAAAACTCTTCCTATTCAAATATCCATCCAGATGCCTTTTAAATGTTGTAATTCTACCAGCCTCTACCACTTCTTCTGGTAGTTCACTCCATATACACACCACCCTCTGCATGTAAAAGTTGCCCCTGAGGTCCTTTTTAAAACTTTCCCTTCTCACGTAAACTATGCCATCCAGTTTTGGACTCCCGTACCCTGGGGAAAAGACCTTGGTTATTCATCCTATCCATGCCCTTCATGTTTTAATAAATTTCTATAAGGTCACTCCTCAGTCTCCGATGCTCCAGGGGTAAGAGTCCCAGCCTATTCAGCCTCTCCCTATAGCTCAAACCCTCCAACCCTGGCACCATCCTTGTAAATCTTTTCTGAACCCTTTCAAGTTTAATAACATCCTTCCTATAGCAGGGAGACCATAACTGCACACAATATTCCGAAAGTGGCCTTAACCGATGTCCTGTACAGCCACAACATGATCTCCCAACTCCTATACACAATGCCCTGGTCAACAGAGGCAAGCATACAAAATGTTTTCTTCAATATCCTGTCTACCTGGGACTCTACTTTCAAGGAACTATGAATCTGCACTCCAAGGTCTCTTTGTTCACCAACACTCCTCAGGACCTTACCACTAAGTGTACAAGTCCTGCCCTATATTTATCTAAATTAAACCGCATCTGCCACTCCTAAGTTCATTGGCCCATCTGATCAAAGTTCCATTGTACTCTGAGGTAACCTTCTTCGCTGTTGACTTCATCTCCAATTTTGGTGTCATTTGCAAACTTACTAACTATACCTCCTATGTTCACATCCAAATCATTTATATAGGTGATAAGAAGCAGTGGACCAGCACTGATCCTTGTAGCACACCACTGGTCATAAGCCTCCAGTCTGAAAAGCAACCCTCCACCACCACCCTCTGTCTCCTACCTTCAAAGCGGTTCTGTATCCAAATGGCTAGTTCTCGTTGTGTTCCATGTGATCTAACCTTGTTAACCAATCTACTGCGTTGAACCTTGTCGAACCATGAAGACAAGGTTCACCATCTGGACCTTCATCAATCCTCTTGTTAATTCTTGTTAATGGTTCCCTGGCTTTTCCTTATTACCTTTCTTAAATAATGGCATCACATTAGCCAACCTCCCCACAAAGTTCTAGGAAACATCTGATCGATCCCGCGGATTTAGCCACCTTTATATGTTTTAAGTTAAACGAAATGGGGAGGCTGCAGAAAGACTTGGACAGGCTAGGAGAGTGGGCAAAGTAGTCATTAAAATCTCCAGATAAATCATTGGAATGAAACTCCTTCCTGAGTGACACCAATTTCTTAGTTATTTTCGTTTCTGACTTTGACTTTTGCATTGCAACTCAAATTCAGATTCATGAGCTTTGTGGTGTTATTTGCTTCTATTTTCACAAAAATAAAAGTTACTATGGACACTAAAATATATGGAATTGGAACAGCCACATCTAAATAATAAACCCTTATAAGAAGCCCCGCCCTTTGCAAACAGGAGGTATAATTATAAGCAAGCAATCTACTCAGATCAACTAATGGTTGTGAAAATTTGTACATGCAATGAATTTCAAATGTTGTCTTTCTGGAACAAAGAAGTTGACTTGTTTGCAAAAACTGTTCCCGTATAATTAAAAAGGTACTTAATTCGTTTTTTTTTTAATTCACTCATGGCTAGCCTATATAGCCTGGCTAAAGTTGAGAAGATATGGTGAGCTGCCTTCTTCAACTGCTACAATCCATGTAGTTTAGGTATACCACAATGCTGTTGAGAGGGAATTCCAGGGTCTTGATCCAGCAACACTGAAGGAACAGTGATAGATTTTCAAGTCAGAATGGTGAGTGGATTGGAAGAGAACTTGTAAGTGATGGTGTTCCCATGTATCTGCTGTCCTTATTCTTCTAGATGGAAATGGCCAAGGGTTTCAAAGGTGCTGTCCAAGAATCTTTGGTAAATTCCTGCAGTTCATCTTGTAGATATTATACATTGCTGCTATTGAATGTCAATTGTGGAGGAGTGGATGCTTGTGAATACAGTGTCAATTCAGCAGGCTGCTTCGTTCTGGATGGTGTCAAGCTTCTTGAGTATTTTTGGAGCTGCACTCTTCCAGGCAAGTGGGGAGTATTCCATCACACTCCAGACTTGTGCCTTTTAGACTTATGAGTGTCAGGAAGTGAGTTACACACCACAGTATTCTGAGCTTTTGACCTGCTCTCTTAGCTTCTATGCTTACATAGAGTCATACAGCATGGAAACAGACCCTTCGGTCCAACCAGTCCATGCCAAACGTAATCCCAAACTAGTCCCACTGGCCTGCTCCTGGTCCATATCCCTCCAAACCTTTCCTATTCATGTACTTATCCAAACGTATTTTAAATGTTGTAATTGTACCCACATCCACCATTTTCTCATTCCACATGTGAGTATAGTTGAGTTTTTGGTCAACTGGAATCCCCAGGATGTTGGCTGGGGGGAGATTCAGTGACTGGGGGAGATTCACCATTGAACATCACGGAGTGGTTAGATTGTCTCTTTTTAGAGATGATCATTGTGGTGTGAATATTGCTTGCCACCTGTCAGCCCATGTCTGGATACTATCCAGGTCTTGTTGCGTTTGAACATGGACTGCTTCCGTTTCTGAGGAGTTGCAAATGGTACTGAAAATCCTGCAGTCATCAGTGAACACCCAGACATCTGACCTTATGATGGAAGGAAGGTTGTGCCTAGGACACTACCCTGAGAAATTTCTGCAGAGAGGACCTGGAGCTGAAATGACTCCAACCAGCAGAGAGTTTGCCCCCTAATTCCCATTGATTCCAGTTTGGCTAGGGTTTTTCGATGCCCCACTTGAATGGCCTTGATGTCAAGGACTGTCACTCTCACCTCACCTCTGGAATTTTGTTTGCTCTTTTGTCATTGCTTGAACCAAGGTTTAATAAAGTGGGGAGCTGAGTGGAGCTCACAGGTTTAACTTTCTGTGGCACACTTAGTGGGAAAATAATTCAGCAATGCTTAAAGTTAAGGGGACATTATGGGATGTTTATACCATTGTACACAGCAAAAAGTGGAGTCACATGAATTGACCAGCAACACATCTGTTAACCACTTGAAATTACCTGAAACATATTTTTAAAAATGGTGCCTTGCATTAACAATATCCTTCATTTAATATTCATTCATGGCATGTGGGCATTGATGGGAGAAAGTGAGGACGGCAGATGTTGGAGATCATAGTCGAGAGTGTGGTGAAGGATTCCTGATGAAGGGCTTATGCCCAAAACGTTGATTCTCCTGATCCTCAGATGCTGCCTGACCTGCAGTGCTTTTCCAGCACTGCACTCTCGAAATGTAGGCATTGATGGCTGGTCCAGCACTTTTTGCCCATTCTCAATTACCCTTGAGAAGGTGGTGGCGAGTTGTCCAGCAAAGTCCAAGGCACTGAATGCAGAATATGTAGCTGGCAAATTTGAATGAATATAATCTTAAGTATAGATGTTTGTTTAGAAATGGTCCATTGGGTTTTTCTACCTAGGGTGGCACAGTGGCTACCACCGCTGTCTCACAGCATCAGGGACCCGGGTTCGATTCCAGTCTCAGTTGGCTTTCTCCCCGTGTCTGCATGAGATTCCTCCGGGCAATTCGGTTTCCTCCCACAATCCAAAGATGTGCCTGTTAGGTGGACTAGTCATGCTAAATTGCCCACAGTGTCCAGGAATGAGCAAGCTAGGTGGATTAGCCATGGGATTTGCAGGGTTGCCTGGGTGGGATGCTCTTTGGATGCACAGAATGGGCTGAATGGTCTGCTTCCATACTGTAGGGATTCTATCTACAGATGGAAAGCATTCAAGTTAAGTTGCAATATTCATTATTTAAGCATACAGCAGAATAATTTAAAATAAGTTATTTAAAAAATTAATGGGCCCCAACTCTCAGCTGTTTTGAGAAAACAATGATATAATCAATACTTTGTGTCATAATTTACATGTAATAACAAATCTTAATGAATGTAGTTAGATGCAAAGGAACACAAGACATGTTTGTCACTGCAGTCTTAAGAGTTGAGCAAACCTTTTGTATTCAACACGTTAGTGTCCTTCTCAATCCTAGAGAATTATGTAATACAAGACTATTCCATCTGAGAACTTCATCTGGTAATAACACCTGCAGCAAGCATTCACAGTGAACTCAGGCATACATTTTGACCTGCTCTTAGTCTGTGTGAGAAAGCTCATAAACATTTTGGCCCACTTATAGATGAAGCACTAAGCTAAATGTGGGTTACTTTTTTCACCATTAACCACAAAATTGACATTTATCCGATGCCAGCTAGCTGGTGGCTTGGCAACCATGAAAAAAAGCAGTGCTTGCTGTAACGTTTTATTTTTTCTTCCCCAGCAGCAACATCAATACTAAATAGAAAATTTAAATTACAGAATTATAAAATGGATAGCATTTGACAGATTGCGAAGTTGATTGAATTATTTATCAGCTTATTGAGCTCCTCTCCAGGCACGATGCTTTATTCCTGATGAGTCTCTCCACTGGAACATGCAAGCAACCATAAGTAATTGCTGCAGAGAGCTCCTGTGGATTATATTAACCAGCACTCATCAACCTCGTGCTTAGTTATTGAAACACTTCAATATATTTATGTACTGCCTGTGAATAAGCAGAGTTCCTGCCAGTTAAGCTGTTTGGTGGCTCACAAAATCCATTGATTCCATCATCATACTCATATGCTCTTCTTGCAAAATAGATTTTTTTGACTTGTCACTGGATAATACATGATCATGTATGAAATCATATCATAAAAGCTACTAATTGGATTCAATTATAAATTTCCTTGAATAAAATGAATTGGTAGCATTGAAATTTTATTCATCAAACTCATTGATTCATTACCAACTTGAAATTTATTGAATTGCTAAGCTAATGGCTAATCTTTCTATTATTTGATATTTTTTTCCTATATTGAAAAACATTTTAACTTACAATTTTGTTGGATATACTTAAATGATAACTAAATGAAATCCAGCATAGACTAAGAGAAGATCAAAATGTATGCTTGAATTCACCATGAATGCCTGCTGCAGGTGTTATTACTAACTGCACCACACTATACTGGCATCATTTCTGGCTGTGCTGAGAATTTGAGCTTATTATCAGCTAAGCATTTGGAAAATCGTTGATCCCAATCCACAATAGTTATCATATAGTTGTACTATATTTAAAACAGCAACAAACGTCTATGGTGCTGCCTCGGAGAGGCCAGTCCTATTTATTAGCAAAGAATCTTTGTCCTTAATCCAGGTGCTCTGTATTAAATAAGTAAACATATTGTTTCATACCCTCCATTCAATACTTAAGCATTACAATAGCTACTTGTTCAACTGTCAGCCTATGGGGTGCATCTTTCACTGGAATGACAACTCCTGTCAAACAATGAAGCTCTGCTCAAACCAAATGAAGTCAACATTTTATTGAGTTTCCTTTAGGAGGTTTAGTGGGCAGTAAGGTCTGTGTTAAATCCCTGAATATTTTCTGGTTAAGGGGATTTCATATTTAAGCTTTCAGAAAAACTGTTGCTCTGTTTAGTACCCTATTTTACCTTTTTCCCTTTCTCTGTCTTTCTGTCACAAAGTAATCCACAATCACTTATTGATCCAACTGGATCGCTTATTTATAATTGCAGTGTATTTTTGGAAGGGTAGGGCATCACACACAGGCTATTTTATTAGGAAAGGCTTTCCAGCATCATATTGTGGTAACAGAAATACAATTCTGATTTTGAACAGAAACTGCAAACTCCTTACTGCTATGGATAAGAACATAAACTCAGACTGAATTAACTGGAAAATAGGGAGTCACTTGTGCTGCCATCTGCACCAGCTACAAATAACAAGATTCAGCCTTGAAACAAGTGCAAAGGGAAAACTTAAGAAGTGACAGGAAATGGTAATATAATATTGAAGCAAAAATTCTTGAAGCGTTCAGGTCAGCTAGGAATAAAATAATTTTCCATGGAATTGTCATTGTAAATAGTTGTCAAAATTGCAGAGAAATTTGAGGTGAGCAATTTCACTACATTGAATTTGAGTTAGACCAGAAGATGGGAAAATAGTCATACTGTAAGTCATAAGAAAATGGTCAGGTAATACATTAATATGACCCAAGAAATGATTAACGAATTGCCTTAATCAACCTTGCCTGCATTATTTCAAAAATGCAACATGTTCAAATGGAATGAAACACATCTTTTCTGAAAAGCAATCTGTACCTTTCACAACAGTGCATCGGTGGGAATAAGTGCAAGGAAGAGTTCACCCTTCTCCAGGGCATCAATACAGGCAGACCTGAGAAGATTACCCATCTGGTCATCAGCAAAAGAGAGAGATCAAAATGTTTTCAAAACTTCATCTGTCAGTATAATTTGTCATTTAAATCATCAATGGTGAATGATTTCTACAATGTTGAGAGTAGTCCAATCAATCTCTGAATAATGCTGACTAAAATTGTATAACTTATTATGATAGGTGCCCTATGCATACTGAAGCTACTGACTTAACAAATGAGGAATTTCTCTTTCTTCCAAATATATCATTTATAGATTTCAGCTAGTGGGCTGGTGTCATTATGCTTTTGAATTGTTATCTATTTTAACTAGAGAAGTTTCTTTCTCGGGTGGTCAACTCTCTAAGATTGTCTAATCTCCAGGATACTGCTGCAAGCAACACAGGAGAAGATCATATTGGCTTTTTTTTTTGTTAAGCAAGAATATCAGAAAGGTAAAATGACTGCATGTCTGGGCAGCAAAGCTCAAACACATAGGGATGTGGGCAAATCTGCCACCAAAAACCCCCACATCACACAGGAAAATCCACTCAAGCAAGGGGACAAACAGAATCATAGAATTCCCTCAGTGTGAAAACAGGCCATTTGGCCCAACAAGACCACACCAACCCTCCAAAGAGAAACTCACCCAGAACCATTCTCCCACCCTATTACTCTGCATTTACCCTGACTAATGCCCCTAACCTACACATCATATTCATAAATAGAATGGACTGAAATGGTGAGGAACTGCTGGTTTGCTCCCATGCTTGCTCATTAGTGAAATTATCAGCAACAAACATGAAAAAGCAATCTGTGCACTCTGGAAAGTAAGTGCCAGCACTGAGGAAGTTGCTTGGGGTCACTTTTTGCTAAGGCCAAGATTCAAGCCACTTTTCACCGAGGCCAGGATCGAGGACTACCTTTTACAGAAGCTGAGGCCAGGAGCCATTTGCTGGATCTGGGAGTTCAGTTTGCTGGGTTCGGTGCATTCTAGTGAGGGGAGGTTATGGCTGGAAGAGGATTGTGGAAAAAGGAGATTGCAAGATGGGTGTGAGGGGCTGGTGGTTAAGGGGATGCATGGGGAATCAGGAGGCTGCGATAGAGGGAGAACAATTTTAAGCCTGTCAAATTGGAATACTCGGCTAACTAGGATCCAAGAAAAGGTCAAATGACTGAGGTATGTAATTCCTGTACATCTCTATGACTCTATGAATTCAGAATCTCCAGTTTAAGACTACTTAGGTCCGAGAGCTAATGCATTTGTAAAGAATGCCATAGATCCCAGTGTAATAAATGCTAATTGTTAAATTCACATCTGAGATTGAGATTAAAGATGCAGTAAAAGTTAGTAACTGCCTAGTTAATATGTTCTAGTTGTGTGCTTACGCAATGGATATGCATTAGTTGTGACCTCATCAGTCTGTGCAAGTTGAGTTTATGATGATGACTTTTTGTATGTAGATGTGTGTATCAGTAATTTTAAATTTTATTAATAACTTGCGCATGTTGTCTTGTGCCAATTTAGATATTATTGTATCTAAGACATTGATGCTTTCCTTGTGTATTGTGGCTTTAAGTTTAATGGAGAGATGGTTATTACCGAGGATGTTGATAAATTCTAATTCTATTCCTGTCTGCATCCAAATATTCCATATGTTAACTCAATTACATTGTTACTATGTCATTACATCATCAAATAAATGAGCTGGTGTCAATGAGAAAGTAGGCCCAGCAAAAGTTAAAAACTCAAAGCATTAGGAGAGTATGGTATTTTTGGAAGAGACCTATGTGTACTTAAGGGAAAATGTCATTTTTGAGTACATGTATTTACAGACTTTATAAAGTTCTGGTCAATTGTGAAATATCAATTTGAAATGAAGGTTCAAAAAATAACATGGTGATCATTAATGGTTACACTACTATTCACCCAGATCTTTCACCATGAAAACAGGATCAGCCACAGAAATTTCCAGGAGATATATGCAAAATCTGTTTTGCATGATAAACCTTGAGCAACATGAAAAATGGCCTATCCACTTCATTTAGCTTTCTATCCTCCCTTCAAACATCTAATCACAACTGGAAAACTTACCCTGTGCAAAAAGGTCATGTATAAAAGGAAGTTAAGATGAGATTTAGAGACTAGCTTTATAATTAAATCCCTTCTAGCTTGTTATTTACTTTAAGAAATATTGTTTCCCTGGCCTAATCACTGGCAGATTTACTGACAATTCTAGTGCAAGCAAGCAATGTATCAATCTGTAATCAGTACATTTGTATACATGAAAATCAATCTTGTACCTTAAATGAATGAATAATGAAAAGTACAGAAGCATTTTGTTGGCTTCTATAGCAAGTGTCATTATGGGTAGGCTGAGAACATCTTTTTGGCACATTCAGCCATTTTCAGCAATATATTTCACAGACATTATGGTTAATTAACCCTGAAATTAGGTGGTGAAGAAAATAGAATCAAGAGTTTGCTGCCTCCATTATAGGAACTGTTACAAAAATATTGGAGGAAAATAGTAACTTCTATAAGTTTAGTGGCTAAAGGTTAGACCTTATGAAATCCAAATTTAGGAGCTTTCTTGATGACTACATTGGATAAAGCAACGAGTATCCAACTACTTACACAAACCATCGGAAACCTCTTACTTTTTAAAAATTTAATTATTTTTATTTTAAAAATATACTTTAATCATACATGTGGATATTGGGTAAAGACTGGATTGGGCTTGGCTAGATTACTCCTTGTAATATGTAACAGCATTGCTGAAAATCCAGATTTAGCATGAGAAACGGCTACTTGATTGAGGCAGGAGAAGGCAAACAATGCTGATGGGAGGAGTAGTAGAGAGAGAGATGAGTAGTTAAAAAAAAGGAGTATTCCTTTATGTCTGAAAGGAACAAAACAAATTGAAATTACTTTAATATAATCTTTCACTTTAAGGATAGGGGAGTGGCTAATAATTGTACATTCAATATGCTATTGTGCTGCAGCTGGTGAGCTGCTGAAACATAAAGACTATTTGGACCATTTACACCCACTACACAACCTCCTTAGTAAGGCTACACATTCTTTTATATGAAATGAGACTGTATGAAATGAAGGAAACTGGAATATTTGAGTAAAATGCTGGCATTGTGTGTCTTCCAGAAGCTAAAGTACTGATATTGTGCTCCCACTCCCTCAGGCATTCCCACACATTTTGACTCGAACACTGTATTTGTGCGAGTCTGGTGCCTGCAAAAGTTCCTCACCAAAGAACATTTCCCATAAAATATTCAGGCAAACCAAGAAACACCTCAACAACTTGTTTGGAAGTCAATATTTTCTCATTTTAGAATTCCATAAGTCAATGCAGGATCTAGTTTCTGAAAACAACAGCTAAATTGCAAAATGGTTCTTTTATTAAACTGACAGAATCTTATTTCTCCATGCAATACTGTTTGAATTGATCTTTTAATTAATTTAATATTTAAAAAATTAATAGTAATAATTTTATTACAGTAATCTTGTTGCTATGCTGTATTTTCCATGTTCTGTATGTTCTTACTTAACTAAAGAAAATCTGTATTGTGATGATTAGCCCAAGGATTACAAGCAAAATACAATACTGCAAAAAACAAAAGAAATCCAAAAGTCATGGAAATGCTGCAAGACATCTATATAAAACCAAATATTCTTAAATATCAGTTCTTAACTGATACAACAGCCCATAATGCTCAGCTTTAGGACCCAATGTGTTTGTTTTCAATTTTTAAGTTTATGCAAATAGTTGAATGGATTGTGCGTAAAAGAAATACATTTGGAGAAGCTAATAGAATGTTTCATCTGTTTAGCTAAGGAGAAGGTCCAATGTATTATTAGTGGAAATAATGAATTTATTTAAAAAACACTGAAAATAATGTTATAAAAGCAAAGTGATGAAGAATGCAAGACTCCAAAGATGAGCTGGATTTTTTTGTAGCCTTGCACTTCACAACTGATGAATTAGGTAAAAACAATGACTGCAGATGCTGGAAACCAGATTCTGGATTAGTGGTGATGGAAGAGCACAGCAGTTCAGGCAGCATCCGAGGAGCAGTAAAATCGACATTTCGGGCAAAAGCCCTTCATCAGGAATTCCTGCTTGCACTGTGATTTATTTTAAACTTCTACAGAGTACAATAGGTGAGTGGGGGAGGGGGTGAAGGTGATAGGTCAAGGAGCAGGGTAGAGTGGATAGGTGGGAAAGAAGATAGGCAGGTAGGACAAGTCATGGGGACAGTGCTAAACTGGAAGTTTGGAACTAGGGTGAGGTGGGGGAAGGGAAAATTGTGTAGTTAAAGCTGATCTTTTCAAACACCCATCAGTGGATTTTCCCCCTTTTCAAAGATTAATAAAATCCAGAGAGAAAAGGATTCTTTTCATCATAGTGTTAACTGTCTTTTAAGCCAAAAACATTTTTTCAGTCTGATATATCTGCTACTTCTGCAATGTACCACCTGGAACCAAACAAGCTTCTCCTAAGACTGCAGCTGAATTATTCTGCAATGCCCATGTTAAAGTGGGGTCAACAGATAATGCTGCTACCAACTTTTCCGCTTCCTTTCAATGTGAGAAAATCACCTGGTCCCTGCTTGGGTCTTCTTTACTGTGCCACAGCAGACATTGAACATGCAATATTGACAAGGATTCGAGCCCATGTCAAGTTGTCAATTGTCCTTCTCCACAAGACTTTCTTCTTGTGCATTTTGTCAAAACATTCTGTATTTGTGGACTTTTAATAGTTGAGCTAACATACCATTTTTATCATCTTACTTAAAGTAAAAAAATAGTTAAATCAAATCAATATAACAGTATTATTCTCGATTTAATTGTAAAGTATATCGATATTTGTATGTGAACTCTGAGTCAGTAACCACACCTCACATTCATTTTAGGAGGAGTAAATGGGACAGATTCCAGACATAGATCACTGCTCTGACACAATCAAATTTCTGATTTAGTTGGACTTTGGTAACTTCTGATCACGGAGCTGTTTGCATCTTCCACACAGTACATCGCCTGTCATGGGAAACTTGAAGCACAACCAATAGCATCCTTCACCAGAAGTGAAAATGAATCATCACTTTATTTATGTGTGTAAATGCTGACAGCTTGCTCCAGTGATATTTGGAAAAGATCTAAAAGGTTGCCAATGAACCAATGCCCTCCGATGGTTAGCTGACTGGAAATACAGTGACAGAGAAAATACTTTTGACAGTAGAGAATCTTAGTCTATGTAATGATGTGTTCTAACTAATGAGAAAAATAATAGATGAAAATTGTACACACATGAGCTGTTTTTGTTCTAAATGAGCAAACTGAAAAAGTATTATTTCGGTTTGTGTTGAAAATTCTTGTCAGTATATCATCTTGTATATGCTTTTTGTAAATCTAAATCTCAAGTAGTCATGTACGGTTATGAAAGAATTGTTCACATCACTTTTCCAAATATCTGTGCTTAATGTGAAAGTAATTGAGACTGATGTCTTTCAGATTTCAAAAGGTCCTTACCTATTTCACCTGCTCCTACAAAAACATGCTGACATCTTCAAACAACATTTTAAAAATTAAATGCTGTAATGTGTCTCTTGTCTTAAACAGCCCCTTTAGTCTACAATAGTGGTTCCTATTGCTACTATCTATGGCTGTCAACAAATACTGTCCCCTTCTTCTAATTTTCACATTAATCTTACTTGATAACAAAGCCATGATATTAAACTGGTTGTGCTGCAGAAAGCTTCGGCCTCTTGTACAGTAACTTAATCACAAAGCTATCTATTGACCTAAAAATGGAATATACTTTTTAAAAAGGCAGAAGGCATGTATGTGAAGTGCATCTCCAAAACCACTCAGGAATTTCAATACTATTCAGACCAAAACAGTCCACTTGATTGGCAACCAATCTATCACCTTCAAATTCACCCCCTCCACCGCTGAGGTACAATGCCAGCAATACGTACCATCTACAAGGTGTACTGCAGGAACTTACCAAGGTTCCTTCAACACTACCTTCCAAACCCACAACAAAGAGGACAAGAGGACAAGACCAGCAAATGCATGAGAACATCACTACCTGCAAGTATCCCTTCAAGTTATGCATTATTCTGACTTGGAACTATATTACTACTCCTTCGTTGTCACTGGATCAAAATTCTGGCACTCCCTTCCTAACAACACTGTAGCTATATCTACTTCCCAACGCTGCAGCAGTTCAAGATGACAGGTCACAACTACATTCTTGAAGGCAACTGGAGTTGGACAATGAATGCTGGCATATCCAGCCAGTGAAACATTTTAAAAAAGTATAATCTTACAGGACAGAGCAAGTTTTCCTCATGTCAATCATAAGCATGATTTATTTAGGAACTAACAATAGCACAATGATAGACAGTTGAAGTAGGTTCGTAAGTGGAGGAATAGTGTGAGCCATTTAGCTTGTGTTATACCTCACTTGGCAGCTCTTGGGCACAAACGATAAATCATATTTTATTGTCCAGCACTCCGAACTCCCTGTTGGGTGATCTATTTTTCTCTCTCTCCCTTCACAACAAGCTTTAAAAACAAATATTCACTGTAGTATAAGTTTATTATAAAGATAGGATGCTAAAGTTTCACATTATTTTCAAAAGACAAAATCATTTTTGTCATAAGCCAAATGTCACCATATCACACCATATATCACACAAAATATCATTAACTTTCTGAATCTAATATCAAAGGTCAAAATGAAAATACTAAACAAGCGATAAATACACTTTGTGCGTCAAGGAATATTTGTGATGTTGTAGCAAATGGATTATTACCTCGATGGTAAGAACAGACAGAATTATTTCCAAGATAATTTCAATAATGTATTGATAAACATTCCTTAATTAATATTCCAAAACCTGTGGTGAAGTCCATAATGGGTTGTGTAATCATAATGATCATTAAAAAATTTAACCATACATTTACATGTTAAAGTAAATTTGAAACTACTGCATGACCACTAAGGTAATCTTATATTGAAGTATGGAATTTTACATCTTTACGAAACAGAATGGTTTTCTTGGGAACAATGCAAGGTCATTGTATTATATCTGAAGAAGAAAAGCAGAAAACATTCAAAAATACCTTAAAGGCAGCACAAAAGCACGAGCAATTCTGAATTTGTCATATCTGTTTTAAGAGTAAATGGCACAATTTCAATTCAAAATCATTTACTAATTCATGTTCAAGCCATTTCAGACTATAGGAAAGAGTATGATTTTCACAGTATTTATTAAACAGTCAATTGCATTTGCCAAGCCAACAGTGTGAAGTATATTATGATTGCAAAATATTTAGATGCAACCAGTAATTTGTATAGATATTGTTTTTGGTTGATGTAATTTTTTCCCTGAGGTTTCCACTCAACCATATTTGCATACAATGGATCATAACTTCTGCCATGAGCTACAGCAACTAGTCAGCATCTTTGCACATAATTTTGTTTTTAAAGGTGCACTGGTTTGATCAATTTTGGGTGAATCACGCCGAAAGAAAATAGCACCACCTGATGGGATTTTTTTGCCCAATGGTATACTATCTTGTAACATGGGAGTTAAAAATCAAAATTCATATAAAACTCAGAAATAAAATTAAAGATGGGAAGCAAATGTCGGGGGGAAATGAGGATAAAATGTACATACCTAAAGACTGAATTAGTATTTTAAATTCACTACGCAATGTCATTTATTATTTAGAAAATACAGTGAAAAATGTCCATTAACAAATGTTTCTCATCTATTTAAGATACTATTATTTGGCGGCTTCAATAATTACAGTAGAAATGAAACGACATGACAGGGTAAAGGTAATTTAAAAGCTTTTGGTGTGTGCCACCATGGGACAGGAGTTACTGCACAGCGATATAGGCTTTTCTTTCTGTTTTCTTTTTTGGCAGAAGAGGCTAATTCTCTGTTGGGAACATTGTCAATTCTCCTGTACATCATGTTTTCACCCTTGTAGCCATTCTTCCAACCTAAATCTACCCAGGAAACCCTGTGAGAGTTAAAAGTAGGACATCATAGTCGTGCCTAATCCTGCTTTTTACCAAAGTTAATGTGTACACTTTTCAGCTGAAGTCCTATAAGTGAAGGTGTAAAAGCAACTTTCGATCTGAGTGTGGCCCAACTAGAAAGAAGCTAACCAAATATAGATTCTGGGATTTTCTGATCTGGACTGATCATTGCTGCAGTGATACTGTATTTTTCTATGAGGTTGTTGAGAAGTTCATTAGTTTGCTTTTCATATGCAATAAAGGTATGCATTTAAAATTAGTTATTATCCATTATATTAAAAAGTTGCAGTTCAAACACATTAATAGGTCAAGGCCAGCTGGTATTACAAGGTTTCTGCAGTAATATAAAATCATCAAGATATTTGACAAACTTCACGAGTAATCTTTTCGAGCTTAAAAATGTGTTGCTGGAAAAGCGCAGCAAGTCAAGCAGTATCAAAGGAGCAGGAGAATCGACGTTTCAGGCATAAGCCCTTCTTCAGGCTTTGCAGTCCTCACTTTCTCCGAGTAATCTTTTAGCCCTGTTTCATCACAATGGAAACGCAGAGAACATGTTGCTGAGCTCAAGATGCGTGAGATAACCTTCTCAACAGACCTCAAACAGCTTTTATGTTCCTGAGTTGCAGCAAGGCCTGACGTCATGATAGTGTCAAAGAGACACATGAACTTGACTTCAACAAGGAAGTGCCAATGCCATATGAACTTTAACTACAGTTTTACTATGAGCCAGGGCACATACTTTACTCATTATTTGACAAGCCTTTTGAGTTTACCTACTAAACATTTGAGTTGAATGATAATTGTATATTTTTAACATTGCACCTCCTCCATCAACAATACCAAAAATGGTGCACAAATGTTCTGCCTCCACAGGCAGAATCTAACGTCTTTGTAAAGTACAAGTATTTTATTCATTGTCTTCATAGATATGAGTCAATCCCATATGTCAATTTGCTACATTGATTTTCTTTTAAAATGCCATATTTAATGCATCTTAATTTTGAGGTGCATGGTGCAAATGGCCATCCGCTGATCACCTCAACTGAAGGTGATTGTGTGGAAGAAGGAGTGATGACAGGAAGAAGGCAAACAAGTGTGTGCGCGAAAGGGACACAGAGATAAAATGTAATGAAAAATCAAATCTATAAAGGGCAAGATACAGTGCTAGCTTAAGCCTTATTCTCGTCAATTCCCATTGTTTTGAACACATTTGGGAATCTACATGTGTAGTATTAACGGCAATAGACTACAGTAACATTGAATGCTATGGATACTGTCAGCACCACCGAATAAACACAGCTGAATGTGAGCAAACGGCGTTGATCATCCTGTGTATATTATACCTATTTACATGCCGCTCGTTACAAGAAAGCTGCATGTTCCTAATTCAAACCTGTGTGCCGCCTATACTGGCTGGTGTACATCGAAACATTACCCCGGTCTTGGCCACGCCGCCTGGTAACCGTCTTAATAATGCATCCATAATACAGTCAGGTTACCAGCACTACAATGAAACCGAGTGGGGTGGGGTGTTTTATTTTCACAATAATGTACTCACCTTGTGCTTCCTCCCATTTCCAGTCGGTGGTAGGTGTAATGGTAGTGGCTTGTGTTACAATAGTAGAAGGTACTGTCGATGTTTTAAAAGATCTTTCCGTAGCAGTGGCGATCTCCTCCTGAAAGCTGGTAGTATTGAGGAAGTCTAGTGGGGTTGTGACATTGTATCTCTCTGTAGTATTCCATCCAACTCTGCCGGCTGCTTCTTTCAGTCCCGGCAATGCCAAGCACATCATTATCAACGCCAATTTCCCCACCATCGACAACATTGCAGTTTCGATCTCAGATTTTAATTCCCGGAATCAATGGTTTATTCCCCTTCAGACACAAAAAACAAGTTGTCTGATCACAATTGTCGTGTGTCAGAAACAGCGTGTCTCCGTTGCAACCGCATCTCGCAGTGAAGCTGACAGTGAATCCCCCTGTTCCCGGGATTGAGTGTCAATCGCCCTCAGAGAAGGCAGCCGGCGGAGGTGCTGTCCCATCCCCTTTTCGTCCCCGCCTCTTCACCTGATTGACGCTGCTGCTCCTCCAACCAAGCCTGCGAATCCTCCACTCACGTCCAATTGGGATGAAAAATAATCGACCAATCCTGTGTCGGCATGGAGGTGGGCTTTCCTCCAGAAGCAAGTTGAGTTGGAGATGCGGGACGTCACTTTTCAGGTGTCACACCCCAGAAGGGGAAGTTCCACCAAGTTTCACAACAAATGATAATGTAAATACGGCGAAAGACCATCACCACATACCCTTAAGATTTGAATCAAGAAAGGCAATGGCGAAATGTATTACCTAGACTTTCCAGCAAGCTGCAGTGTGGCAGCTTTGAAACAAATGTGTTGAAAGACATTTGTGAATTTCGCCTCGAATCTATAAAAATCTACGTTCATATTGTCCTGTCATATCTGCCTGCAAGTTTTATTTAAAAGTGTCCAATTTGCAAATGAATGAAAATCAGATGGAGGAGATTTGTATTGTATTAACTATATATAAAAAAAAACTAAACAGTAATCGGGAAAGCGCAGCATCTTTGGGAAGGACTGATAAAATCTGGTCTCAGATTTTCAACAGCTGCCGTTCTTTGCTTTTTTAAAAAAGTAGCATGTCAAATAGAAGAATATGTGAATGAAAGGCAATACTTGTACAAGTTCAAAAAACACCCTGAATCGCTTCAGACAGCACAACACTATTCGGGCGTTGATCCTGTGTTCGAGTTCCTTCTCTTTCCCAAATGGTTAAAGAACAGGAGGCCGAGATTAGAGTGGTGCTGGAAAAGCACAGCGGGTCAGGCAGCATCCAAGGAGCAGGAAAACCGACGTTTCGGGCAAAAGCCCTTCATCGGGACTGTTGATCTACTGTGACAGAACCTTGTTCTTATAATGAACATTCTTCCATCTTCTTCCCCAAAACCCTACATATTCTTCCTTTCTGGATAACAGCCTAATTCCATTTTAAATGTTTCAATTGAACGTGCTTTCAGATTCACTCTCGGGCAATGCATTTCTGGTTTTAACCACTCTGTGAAAAACACATTTTTCTCATTTCATTTTTGCTGCATGTTCCAATTAATTAAAAACCTGTGTTTTTTTCATGAACGGGTGCAATTTTGGGCGGCACGGTGGCACAGTGGTTAGCACTGCTGCCTCACAGCACCAGAGACCCGGGTTCAATTCCCGCCTCAGGCGACTGACTGTGTGGAATTTGCACATTCTCCCCGTGTCTGCGTGGGTTTCCTCCCACAGTCCAAAGATGTGCAGGTCAGGTGAATTGGCCATGCTAAATTGCCTGTAGTGTTAGGTAAGGGGTAAATGTAGGGGTATGGTGGGTGGCGGGTCGGTGTGGACTTGTTGGGCCGAAGGGCCTGTTTCCACACTGTAAGTAATCCAATCTACTCTGAGGAGACACCTCATGATTTTGAACACCTCAACGATTAATTCCAGCCTTTATTCTTCAAGGAGAACAGTTCCAATTTCTCCAATCTACACATGTAACTGAAGTTCTTCATTCCCGGAACCAATCTCTAGAATTGTTTCCTCTTCAAATATTTATCCAAATTCTTTTGAAGTTTATCACTTGATCTAATTCCACCACCTTTTCCAGCAGTGCATTGCAAATCATTGCAACCACTACGTAAAATTAATTCCTGCCCTGACTCTACTTCTTTTGCCAATTATTTTAAATCTGTGTCCTTTGGTTACTGACCCTTATGTCACTGGAAATACTTTTTCTTTATCTACTCTCTCAAAATACTTATTTTTCACACTTTTACATAATCTCCCAGCAATATTCTCTGTTCTGTGGAGAACATACTTAACTTTTGTTTCTCTGTGTAACTGAGATCCTGTATCCTCTTTAAGGCCTTGATATGGTTTCTTGGGGTGGTGTGAGTGCCTAGAAGTGGTCACAGCAAAGCTGGGACCTAATCAATGATTTATAACAGTGTTGCATAATGTCATTACTCTTGTACTCTTTGTGTCTTTTTATGATGTGAAGGCTTTCATATGCTTTTTCAACTTGGCCTGTAAACTTCAAAGACCTCTGTATGGAACGCCCTGGTTTTCTCAGTTCCTGTCACACCCCATAAAATTGCACTATTTCGTATATCTTGCTTTAACCCAATCACTGATACTTATCAGTGCACACTTACCTGCATTCAATTTAATTTCCCATTGTCAACCTATTTCACCAAGTTCTTCTCAAGTATACTACTATTCTCCTGCTTACTACATTACCAAAGTTCATGTAATCCTTAAACTGAGATTTAGAATATGTGTTTCTCAGTACGGGAAAATGTATCTTGTTTTCCTTCTTTTAATACAAGCATGAAATGCCAAAGTAAAACTTTATGACTTCATGGTTGAGCATCCTGGATATTGATTTGGGAGGGGAAAAAACAGATTAGTAGTCTATTTGCTTGAATATAAGTCAAGGAAGAACAGCTGGAAGTTGGAGCTTTGGAAGAATGAACAAAATGTTAAGAAAGGAATGATTCTTTCAGTGTAAATGGGAAGGAAGTGTTTCATGATGGAATGATAGTGCTTAAAAATACACTGAGTAAACAGTAAAGCAACAAGCCATTTAGCCCAACTGCTCCATGCTATTGCTTATATTCTAACTGGCAGAAAATGACATTATGAATGCAAAAGCTCAGAAGAGGATGAAGGCAATGTGGACCCGATTGTTCATCCAAGAGATGGGTGAATGAATAAGACTGAGACTTGAGAACTGGAATATGTGCAGAGAATTTGTTGACCCTGCAGTTTCAAAACGTTAATTGAGGAAATAAAAGGATATGCTGAATCTTACCAGAAATCAGTTGTGTTATTTTTGTCAAATTTCATGGAGGGTTTCTCTCTGTGAGGCCTAGCAGATTTTCTCATGCTATAGTCCCAAACCCATCCAATTAACCATGTGCCTATTTATCCAATAGCCCAATTCTCCTGCTCCTAGTAGGCAGAGGTACTTAACATTGCTGGGAATTACTGGAAAATATGGCGACATGGAGTCAACTTTGAACCCAGTCATGCATCAGGTCAAACAATCTTGAGTTGCCTTTCACCATGAACATCGTGGGACAGCAAACACAAACCACTTCTTCTCAGAAACATGGTGGCATAGCTGAGACTTCCTTGCACATACAACTGCATATTTCTCCACCTCTCATTGTTTAAGCAACAGATCTTACCTGTCCATCGACAGCCCATCTTACACTAGATCGAAGTCAGGCCAACGCACAATGAGCAATAAGAAGGTGCTCATCTACAAAGTGGGGCCATCACATACAGGGAAGCCTTCAAATGGTTCAAAGTCACTTTTATTTACCAACAGCAAAATCACACAAAAAAGAAATAAACAAAAACTGAATTTGTCTCTTGAAATAAAAATGCAATGCTGCTTTTTGAGCAGCAACAGAACTGTTGTCACTGTACCCAGCTCTCATCTACTGGAACCAGATGTAAATCAAGTCTTGTTTGGCTTGTAGTGCCTTGCACAGCCATGCTCTTATGCAGAAGGTGATGTTCATCTTGCTCTATGTCCTAATTTTCTTCCTTGGAAGATTGCTCCCATTCTTCCAGTTATCACATCCTCTATCACATCCCCTCCTTGCCTGTTGCAGTTGTTCAGAGTACAGCACGCAACAATATATAGCACACTCCGTCATGACTGTACTGTCAGGCATGCCCATCCCACCAAACTAATCCAAACATCAAAAGGTTGTCTTCAGCAGGCAAACTGTCTGCTTTCCCATGGGCCTGGTATAGAAGAATAGGCTGCACTGTATCTCCGCTTCAGTCACGGGTTTACGTAACAAAGCCATCAGAGTCATGTTCGCAGAGTGTATCCATGTCCCCCATAGCACTCCTTGTCAGGCATCTGGTCTCTCAAGGAACATGAGCATTCTTGAGGATCTGGCAATGTAGCAGCTTCCAGGGTACCAGCTGCAAACTTTTAAAAGTTATATTGATGATCACAGATGACTTACACATTCATGGAATAGAACCCTTTTCTATTGATGAACTCAGCTGCATAATGATATAGCATTTTCGACATAACGTATGGACAGTCCATTGTACTCTGGTGCCAAAGGCTACTGGCCGGACTGCAGCACTGACCCTGATGGGGGGGGGTTAATAAGTTAAAATCGTGTCGTTTGTGCAACTGACATTAGTAACAGCCTTAATATACTTGGGTGAACAACCGAGAGATCCTAAATAAGGATCACACAGCTTGACACTTACTGGAACAAGTGGCCACCCACCCCTTCAGGTTGTAGCTCCCCAATCTAGTAGTGGTATAAATCTGTGACAAAGCCTGAGGATGTCCAGTGCCAACAATGCTCCTGGCTGATCTGGAGGAAATGGCATTGAGGATGAAAAATCCCTGAGGTGCCCTTCAGCTGCAAACTCTTAATTTGGAGTCTGTTCGGAATGTGTTGGAAGTGGCTATAATCTTGGGTTTGTTGGCAAATCTGATTCTTCTCAATTTCTCTGCACGTTCATTGCATCACAGCAACAGTAACAATAACCTCTCAAGCTTGCAATGAACCTATGCAGAAAGCAGAAGAAACTAAAAGCGCTTTAGTAATGCAAGCAGTCAGTATTTGCCTCCTTCATAAAAGATGCTTTAACATATTTCTCTAAACAATGAGACTTAGAACATTCAAACAAGGAGGGCCAAGGAATACTTATACATAGTACTTTGGCATTGGGTCTAATTCCAATGAATATAGCATCAAACATGTTGCAAAGTGACAGTAGGAGTTTGTAAGTGCTGCATGAGTACAAAGATTTTGTGGTTCCAGTACCACATCACACAAGAAAAGCATCTTTATATAGAAGGGCATATTGGCTGAAGGGATCAGAAAATCAGTTCCGTGCCCCAGTGCAGCCTATGAGGTCTTATGCTGTATGCTTTGTAGCCTGCAGATCTCACTTTTACACACGCCTGTAATTCCTTATACTTCACAGAGATGGCTATCTTCAATTTGCAACAACCAATGACATAGACATTGTTTGTGAACAGAATTGGCACCTCTCACGTGCACAATGATATGATTGCAAATGACTTCAATCTGGTCTCTGCAAGTGCATGATAAATGCAGTTTCCCCTTGAAGGGACTCCTGTCACTCAGAGGTGGAGCCCATGTGTCAGGATAGAAAACAAACATTGGCATCACCCACCATGGGACTCTGGGTGTGACTGCAGTTACTTCCCATTTACAATTTAGATGTCAAGACAACATGGAAAGCAATACAGATACACTTACCTCTCTGAGTCACAATCATAGAGTCATAGAGATATACAGCATGGAAAAGAACACTTTGGTCCAACTTGTCCATGCTGATCAGATATCCTAACTTAATCTAGTCCCATTTGCCAGACCTTGATTCATATCCCTCTAAACCCTTCCTATCCATACACCCATCCAGATGTCTTTTAAATGCTGTAACTGTACCAGCCTTCACCACTTCCTCTGGCAGCTCATTCCATACATGCACCACCCTCTGCATGAAAAAGCTGCTCCTTTCACCCTTAACCTATGCCCTCTAGTTCTGGACTCCCACACCCCAGGGAAAAGAACTTGTCTATTGACCCGATCCATGCCTCTCATGATTTTATAAACCTCAATAAGGTCAGCCATCAGCCTCCGGTGCTCCAGGGAAAATAGACCTAGCCTATTCAGCCTCTCCCGATAGCTCAAATCCTCCAACCCTGGCAACATCCTTGTAAATCTTATTTGAACACTTTCAAGTTTCACAACATCCTTCCGATAGGAAGGAGACCAGAATTGTACGCAATATTCCAAATGGTCTAACCAATGTCCTGTACAGCCACAGCATGACCTCCCAACTTCTATACTCAATGCTCTGACCAATACAGCATGACCTCCCAACTTCTATACTCAATGCTCTGACCAATAAAGAAAAGCATACCAAACATCTTCTTTACTATCCTATCTACCCCCGACTCCAGTTTCAAGGAACTATGAACCTGCACTCCAAGGCTTCTTTGTTCATCAACACTCCCCAGGGTCCTTACCATTGAGTGTATAAGTCCTGCTCTGATTTGCCTTTCCAAAATGCAGCATCTCACATTTATCTAAATTAAACTCCGTCTGCCACTCTTCAGCCCATTGGCCCACCTGATCAAGATCCCACTGTACTCTGAGCTGGCCTTCTTCGCTATCCACTACACCTCTAATTTTGATGTCATCTGCAAACTTATTAACTATGTTCACAAGAGATCCTGCGCCCCTATGTCGCTTCTTTCCTGGCTCTCCTTGGGAACCTATCACTTTTGATTCCCCACATGTTCCTACTCACCACCTAGAATCACAACTGCAGCTCACATTGTTGCACCAACAGCTTATCCATATCAACCAGCATGCTCCATGACCCCTTTATTGAAGGAATGGTGGTTGTAGCAGCCAATAACCCTTCCACAGCATCTCATGTCCTCCCATACACTACTCATCCCCTCACTATGCTTGTGCCTTCTGCATCACAGATTGCTGCTTCTAATCCTCAGGATTGAGTTCCCTCACTTCATTACCACAGCAGTATCACCTGATAAGTCTCATTAATTTTCATTCTGCTGGTCCCCCGGACAGATTGTGGCCCACTCCACTGTTTGACTTCAATATTGAGTTTCGATTGACCAGACTCCAGTCTGCTCTCCATGCATCAGCCAACTGATGATCCGTGAATCCTCTAACTGCTTACACTGGACCCACAGGGTACAGGATAGCCCGTTCTCCTGACTGTAATGTGACAGATGCCCTGATCCTGACTACTTTAATTAGTCCCAAGTATACCGAAGTCCAGGGATTCTGAACAGAAGATGCCCTTGACTGAGTATTCTGGCACCTTGATGGCAGCAACCCCCTTGATTTGAGTGCGGACTACTCCTCTTTGAATTCGAGACAAGGTCATTTGATTGAAGCTGATGCAGTGTATTTACTGCCCAGTCAGCTGGTGCATAATATAGGCGAGATATTGACATTGGACAACCTTAATGCTGAAAACCATAATGAAGGTATTTGGATTTGTTTCTAGGCTAAGCCTCATAGGTTAATAGAAGTACTGTAAGCCTTTCAGGTGCAGTTGAGGGGGAAAAGCGCCAAAAAGCACGGGGTGGCAAGGTAGGCACTATGTGAGCAGAGTGTATGTACAAATTGATTCAGCACAAATAAAGCAAGCAAGTAGCCCTGAGATGTTGCCTTTTCAAATCCATGAGCTGGTGCTGATCCCTACATGAAAGCTTACCTGGGAGCAGCATTACAATGAAAGATGCCAGTGCACTCTAAACTGGAACACTGACATGGAAACCATACTGTAAGTGAATGAGTAATATGCCATGATGATGCAGTGAGGTTGTTATGAGTCAAACGTCAAGGTTCTTGAACGTAGAATGTAGTCGCTGCCATGGAATGTGCAGCTAGGTCAGTTCAAGAAGGAGGTGCTGAGTTGGAGGGTTGGATCTGGGATGAGGTGGGGCTGGCGAGATATGGAAACTGGTGAAGTCAACGTTGATGCCCTGTGGTTGTAGGGTCCTAGGGAGGAAGATGAGGTGCTCTTCCTCCAATTGGTGGGTGGCTTTGATTTGGCGGTGGAGGAGGGCCAGGATTTGCATGGGTTGGCAAGTATTTATCAGATATTTCACAATTTCATGTTTGGAATGTGGTAAAAGTGATAGCATGTCAAAAGTGGGTATTAAAAGGTGGAGACTTTGCAAGAAGCAGGCTAGGAAGAATCATCAAGTTGGACCAAAGGATCTGCTTCTGCGATGTAGATCTCTATGATTCTACAATTCAATAAGCTGTATAAATTATTAAAATTACAAGTCTAATAATAGTACTGAAAACTTGTGCTCCAGAACTAGTTGTGCCCCTAGCCAAACTATTCCAGTATATCTACAACAGCAGCATCAACTCAACAATAGTGCAAGATTTCCTGGCATGATCTGTGCATAAAGAAAGGATAAAATTGACCTGGCTAATTTCCTTATCCATTTATTCTCAATCATCAGCAAAATGATAGCAAAGGGCAGCATCATTTCTAACAAGCAGCATACACAAAGGAATGACCTGTTAACTGATGCTTATTTTGGGTATTCTCAGAACCACTTCGCTCCAGATCTCATTACAATCTTGATTCGAACACAGGCATAAGAAGTGAACTCCAGAAATGAGGAGAGTGTAACTGTTCTTGACATCAAAACCAAGTAGAAGCTCTAGCAAAACAGGAGTCAATGGAAATCAGGGGGAAAGCACTCCACTGACTGGGTTTAGACATAGCACAAATGAAGATGGCTGTGGTTGTTGGAGATCAATCATGTCAGCCCAGGACATCACCGCAAGAGTCCATCAGGGACACGTCCTAGGCCCAACCATTTTCAGTTGCTTAATAAATTACCTTTCCTCCACCATAAGATCAGAATTGGAGATGCTTGAAAGGCAATGGCCTCGTGGCACTATTACTGCGCTGTTAATTCAGAGACCCAGGGAATGTCTGAACCTTACCATTGCAGATGGTGGAATTTGAATTCAATAAATATCTGGAAATAAGAGTCTAATGATGATCATGAATTCATTTTGATTGGCAGGAAAAACTCATCTGGCTCATCAATGTCTTTAGGGAAGGAAACTGTCATCCTTACCTGGTCTGGCCAACATGTGACTCCAGATCCATGACAATGTGGTTGACTCTCAATTATCTATTGGGCAATTAGGTTTTGGGACTAAATGCTAGTTTGGACAGTGACACTCTTGTTCACAATGCAAGTCTCCACAAGTGGTCAATGTTGGCCCTTTGGGAAGACACTCCCACCTTGGTGTCTGACAAACTCTCCATTGGCAGTGTCCACTTGATGGATGCTGATGAGCTCCAACCCCACTCACCTCTCTTCTAAGCCTGATCTGTGGTAGTTGGGCCATCACAATTGCGACAGTGACCACCAACCCCAGTAGCACTGCTGGGACTGAAGAGTTAAGAATCCTCTGTCAATCTTCTCATTCAAGCAAAACATCCTGTCTCAAAGGGTTAGCAGCCATGACCTCGGTTAACTAATTACTGAGCCACATGAAATAGACATAGCTTTCAGGGTCATGGAGGTGGGCTCCCCCTTGGCCTTCTAATGGCTGGGTGGGGCCACTGCCTTAACATTAACTCCTGGATCATGTGGATGTAATTGTGACATATTTTGCTGAGGAACTAAGTTAAATTAACATGGTCGTTGTTCAGATAAATATAAATTCAGTCAGAAAGGATAGTGGTGGGTAGTTATTCGAGAAATAACCAAGAGAATCAGACATCATCCTGCAGTAGTGTTTTTTATAAATCCTACATCTCTAGTGAAGAAAAGATGCTGCAATTAGATAAATGATTCTAGCAGCAAAGTAGATCAGAAAAATAATAAATTTAGATGGGTACGATTGAACAAGGGTAGAGACAAAAAAACTGCAGATGCAGGAATCTAAGGTAGACGAACAGGAAGCTGGAAGAACACAGCAAGCCAGGCAGCTTCAGGAGGTGGAGAGGCCAACATTTCAAGTGTAACCATGCTTCAAGAAGAGTTACACCCGGAACATTGACTTCTTTGCCTTCTGATGCTGCCTGGCTTGCTGTGTTCTTCCAGCCTCCATGATTGAACAATGGGGCAAGAATAAATTAGTTGAATCATAATAAGTAGTTATATTGTAATAAATACTGTATAAATATTTGTATATTGGTGGTAAATTAGAAATGGTTTGCATGGTGTTAGGAAGCATCTAGATCAGAATCAGTAGGGAAGGATCCCTGGAAAATATGAGGTTATTGACTCTTTGAAATAATGCCTTAATATTCAGGAGCTGAATCATAATCTAAAGGGATTATGGAGTTGCAGTCAGAGATTTCAGAGTGAATTTTTCTTCCCATGTGATGGCAGGCTTAAATGTGGAGAAGCTGGGAAAATACAGGGGACATTTGTTGGCACAGCTCATTTATACATTACTGCCACTAGGGAACATTCCCAGGGGTAGTCTGAGAAGTAGATTTGCTGACTACCTCCAGGGAGCAGGCAGTTCCATTACATTTGTTACAGTCCTATTTAGAAATGATTTTGAGGCCCTGTTGGTATTTTCAGCTCACTGAACTCATCCTGCACCCACTGTATACAGAGGCCACTGAGTGGGCATCAGAGTCAAAGATTTCAGGCCCTATTTACAGAATCATGAAGATGAAATCACGGTCATGCCTGGCCCAGCAGAAGGATAATTCCTTCTTCCACCAGTCATAAATTGCAGTCTGGATTGTTCGATGATATGTCAAGATGATATGCCATCATGTTGGGGGTTTAGCCTTTGGCAAGGTAGTTGTAACTAATGAGGCAATACTTACATTTGCTCCCATGGCCTAAGGATTAAACATGGGTAACACAAAACTGAAAGATTCAATAGGAGAAAGTGAGGACTGCAGATGCTGGAGATCAGAGCTGAAAATGTGTTGCTGGAAAAGCGCAGCAGGTCAGGCAGCATCCAAGGAGCAGGAAAATCGACATTTCGGGCATGAGCTCTTCTTCAGGAAGGTTCAATAGACATTTATTTCAGCTCTTGTTGTATACACATATTACAGTAACATGCACTTCAGTGTCTGGGCTACCACTAAGCTATTGGATTACAAATGGTAGCATGCTTTCATCAGGATGTCTTGATTAAAATGGTCCCAATTAAGATAAAGTCAGAAGCTTCCCCCCCACATGCTATGATACAATGATGATATCACAAGAATGACCCTTAAAAGTATACTGCATACTACCTGTGAGACATAACACAAAGTAAACGGAGGGGATGTGGATTGTTTGGCCTCAATTTTAGAGTACTGAGTCTAGTTCTAGGGCTACACTTTGTAAAGGTATTAATGAGAATGCAGAAAAGATTCTTAAGCATGGTTCCAGGAACAAGCAACTTCAGTTACATCAACAGATTGGAGAATTTGAGACTGAGACTCTTGGAGAAAAGAGGTTTGAGAGGAAACTTGATACGGGTAACGAAAATTATGAGGGCTTTGGATTAGAAATAAAGAAAATGTTCGCATTGGTGGAAGAATTGAGAAAAAGAGGGCAAAAATTACAGTGACTGATGAAAAAAAACAGTGACGTGACAGAAAACATTTTCTTGCAATGAGTGGTTTGGATCTGGAATGCATTGACTGAGAGTGTGGTAGGGGTGGGTTCAATAAGCAGTTAAAAAAAAAAATTGGATTGCTAACCAAAAAGGAAAAACATGTAGGGCCATAGGGGTGGGTGGGAAAGTATAAATAGGTGAATTGTTGTTTGAAGAGTCAACACAGATACAATGGGCTGAGTAGTCTCCTATTGTACAGTAACCATTTGTGAATCAAAATATTTCTGGACTACTTAGGTTGCAGTGCCTCAAAGTATGAATGATCTTTAATGAAAGAAAAAAAAATCACAATACACAGCTAAGTTTCAAGAATGTATGTGTTATTCTAAATAATTTGCTAAATTTCTAGATTTTTAGCTACTTCGTCATATTGGGTTGAAGTCTGATATTAATGTACTGAAGAATTTAGAAAGAATGTATAATGGTGGTAGCAGAAAATCCTTTGTATTGCAGCACCCTCTGTCGGTGTAACTGTCTGGTCATTTTTAAGGATCAATTCCTTTTCCACCACCTAAAGTTGTTTCTGACTGTGAAGAGTTGGGATGCTGACAAGTTGGTGATATTGGGTTTGGGACAAAGCAGAGGCAGGATGCCAGTCTGGGTGGATGGGTTGGTGTGGGGGGGGGGGGGTGGAGGGGGCGCAGAGGGAAGGCAGGAGGAGCGCAGGGTGGAATAGAAATGTTGGGGATTGGATCAGAGCCAGATAGATCAAGTGTGGGATCAGTTCTGGTGAGCAAAGCCAGAAGTCCTAGTGGGTGTACTGCCATGAGAACTGAGGGTCCAAGGGAACTGGAGTATGCACGGGAGTGGAGCCGAGAAGCTGAAAATTAGGAGTCTATTGTATACATTGAAAGTACTGTGCATCTGAGCAGGCTTTCCATTTTTAGATGCAGCCCTAAATAAATAAACTTAAAAAGTAATGCGAGTTCTTTGATAATGTTTTGCACAGAGGGGCCTGGTGAAATCAGGAAGTGCTCCGCCAGAACCCGCCCAGGCACACCTCAACTTTTAGAATTTAATTTGTACTTGAGCTCAATTGGGGTCCTCAGAGTTGTGATGTCATTATTGACTTCAATGACAACAAACATCTCAGCATTTTCAACTATTGCAATCTTAAAATTTGACCCAATTTCTGATTTGCCCTAACAACTTTTATTATTTTCTTATACCAGTTTGAGTTACACCTGGATTGAAAAAATATGCTCTTTACATGTGGCTGACACAGGAAAGGTAATATTTATTGTCCATGATTAGTTTCCCTACAGTGTGGAAACAGGCCCTTCAGCCCAAACCAACCCTCCAAAGAGTAGCCCACCCAGACCCATTTTCCTCTGACTAATGCTACGTGCAATTTAGCATGGCCAACTCACCTGACGTGCCCATCTTTGGATCATGGGAGGAAACCTACGCAACACGGGGAGAATGTGCAAACTCCACACAGACAGTCACCCGAGGTTAGAATTGAACCTGGCGCTGTGAGGCAGCAGTGCTAACCACTGACCCACCGCGCCTGACATTTAGAAATTAATCCCATTCTTGTAAGGTTGAAGTCGGATGTAGATCTGACCAGGCGGAGGTGCTAGGTAGAGGTTCCTTGAGGAAATGAGTGAATCTTTGGGGTTTAACAGCATTCTGGCAACTTTCATGATAATTTTCCAGTGTTAGCCAACAAATAAGTAATTTTGAATTTATTGAATTCAATTTCAAAATTTACTATGGTGTTATTGAACTTGCAACATTGGGATCGATAAGATTTAGAAGAATTAAGATATACAGCCCATCAAGTCTGCTCCACCATTTGTTATGATAGTTCTCAATCCCAATATTCTGCCTTCTTCCATAACCCTTGATCTGCTGACTAATCGAGAACCTATCTTTGTCTTAAATACACTCAATGACTTGGCCTTCACAGTCTTCTGCAACAATGAGTTGCACAGACTCATTACCCTCTGGCTGAATAAATTCCTCCTCACTGGATTTCTAATTCATTACTGTAACTTTTCAGTTGTCATATCCAAAACGGAGACATTTCATTCAATTTTTCATTCCCATGTCCTGTCATCCACAATCTAATCCCAAAATACCTTGGCATCATTCCTCACCTGCCGACAACATTTCTAGAACACTGGAGCTGACGTTAAGATGAGAGTGAATCTCATGCAGTGCCTGTCAGGTACCAACTGGGGCAGTAAAAGCAACACACTACATGCTGCTTCATTTGCCATAGTCTATCCTATTTCTTTTGCTCAACCTGGCACAGGAGCTACCATTTAAATGTTTTAGATATTCACCCTCGGAAATCATGCAATTCTTTCTGGAATGATGAGACCAAGCAGCAAAAAGACCAAGCAGAATTGGATCCCTTGATCTCTGCAGTGAAAATGTCTTCCTTAAGAACACTACGAATTGATATATAATGAAGCACTCCCATTTACAAAAGACCTAAAAGAAAGATGAATTCATTCCTCTGGAATACTAGAACATACTCCACACAGTACAAACTGATGACAGTCTGACTCTCCCCGGTTGAGTACAAATATCATCAACTACAGCTTGGTAATTAATCTGAATGGTGAAGTGGCAGGTTTCAATATTTCATGGAAAATGTGGCTTCAAGTGGAACATGAGGAATAGCTCATATTGTGATGGTGATCCATGTCAGATCATCACCCACACACTAAACTCCAGCCCTGTGAGATCCATTCCTAGCAACATCACACCATCACTTGCATCAGCTAAAGCTGTTAATTATTTTTATCTCAACATTACACCAGCCAAATTATTAAAAGAAATAGAAACACTCCTTAAAACCACAGGACATAGAAAAAAAACTAGGCCATTCAGCCTATCGAGATAGCTCTGCCATTCAGTGAGATCATGGCTGGTCTGACAATCCTTAACTTCACTTTCCAGCCCTTTCCCTATAAACCTTGATTCCCTTACTCATTAAAGGTATGTCTATCTCAGCCTTGAATATATTTAATGGCCCATCCTCTACAGTACTCTACAGTAAAGAATTCCATAGATTCACTATCCTCAGTAATTTAATCAAGTGATGATGTGAGCCTTGCATGTCGCCTTTAGCAGGTTTGATCTCTGACCTGCAAAGAGTTAACCACAATCGACAGTTTCAGTGCCCTTGATGTACAGAGGAAATAGGGATTAGAATTCCTCCTCCCTAGTACTGTCTCGCCACCCATGCTGCAAGTTTGACTTACAAGTCAGTAGGTTTTATGAATAGCATTCACCATTTAAACAATTAACATATTAGCCTCTCTTTTATTTGCCAAGAATAGAAATACATATGACTTTGCTTCAGCCAGCCAGACTGAAACACACTTCCTGTCTTGCAGAATCAGTGTTCACTCTTTGTGTTCTTTTATCAACAACAAATAAACCAATTGATAAAATAACACCAGAACTGAGGAAGTAAATTTCTGCTTGGCAACAGTATCAAGGAACTGAATATTTCATTTTAATTACTAAGTATATTACATTTTAATTACTAAGCAACAAGTTTATCAGATAATTTGACATTGCCAGGACTAACAATGCCTATCACGGTAACTTACAAATGTACCTCATAGGTTACCTACGAAGGTTATAGCATGTCATGTTGGATTTCCGTTCTGTCTTACCACATGCTGTTCCCAGAATAACCTGGCAGTCAGAGGACCAGCATCCATTTAACTAGCCTAGTCTGCGGTTGGCATCTGCGTTAAACCACAATAGGAAAGCAGTTAATGTCCTTCTCCACTCTGCTAGATTACATTCCACTGCTACAGTACTCACTTCTCGCCAATGCTTATGTTCTATCACTCTCATTATTGCTTGCAATATCTTCCCCACATGCCATCACTCATCCCAATCTCTGACTGCACAAATCCTGCATGTCCTCTAGGCTGCAACAGCTGTGCCACCCTCTTTCACCTCCTGCAATACCTGCCCTTTCTTATTCCAGGAGCAAACAGCCCACAAGAGGTTATGAAGAGTCAATAAAAGTGCTATCTTGCCCGTTATTCACGTCCTCACCTCTTATGAGGAGAACATCCTGACTTTGATCACCCCAAGAAGTCCTGGACTGGTGTTGGAGATTACCCTTCTAATATTATGCTCGGAACTCCTGAGCGAAGTCTAACCCCTTGATTTGACTGAGGACCACTGACAACTATGAAATACAGCCCAGCAAAACAGCAGTGATATCAGCCTGTTATTTCTGGCTGAGGACAAAGTGCAAAAAAGGCAAATAAGGCAACGCAATGCAAAAATGCAGTGAGCATGCAGGTAAGCTCAGGGTGAGCAAGGGCAGTGAGAACAAGCAAAGAAGCTGGAGATGCACCCTGAACCATATGTTGGCTTTTGCATCTGAATGCAGTGTCCTTGCTGCAGCATTACAATGATAGTTACTAGTATAGCCCAAAATGTTACATTGAAATGCAGAGGTATCCTGCAAGAGATTGAAGATGTACTATGAGGGTTGTTTCAGGGTGGAACATGTTAGATGCCAATGTCCATAGACATGGATGTTTATGGCTAGTGCGAATGGAATGCACCTTGAGATCTCATTGTTCAGTTTCCAACATGGAGGCAGTTCAGAGTAAGCAATGTGCTGAGTCTGTCAGGTGCTCACTCTACGTCCCTTGTTGAGTTTTCTCGATGTTGAGCTTGTTCAGTGAGCTTAGTAATTGGAAGCCTGAATATTAATAAGGTGAGATGGACTGTTAGCAAAGTGCTTACCAAGCAATAATCACCATCAATTGGTAACTTGCTGCTAACAAGAACTTTGCCATAGCTCCTGCGAAAATCATGTAACTTGGCCCAAGTTGCTCCCAGGCTACTCTACACTTGTCACACGTTCTGCCATACATATTGTCATTATTTATGTCACTCAGACCTTTATAAGGTTCTGTTCAAGAATTCTGAACCAAAGCAGATAAATGGAGTTAAGAAATGGATCAATCTGGAAATCATTGAGTGATTTGCCATGCTTGATGGATTGAAGATTGACTAACTGATAGAAGACAAAGTAGGGATAAGGGGTGAATATTTCAGGACACAACCTGTAATTAGTGGTATGCCACAGGGGTCAGTGCTGGGCCACAATTATTTACAATATATATTAATAACTTGGATGAGGAAAGTCAATGTATTATAGCCAAGTTTGCAGTTGACACAAACATAGACAGGAAGGCAAATGATGAGGATGACACAAAGAATCAACAGATAGATGTAGCCAGGTTAAGTAAGTTGGTAAAAATACTTGGCAGATGAAATATAATATGGGAAATGTAAGGTTATGCACTTCGGCAGCAAGAATAAAGGAAGTGAATATTATTTAAATGGAGAAAAACTACAGAAAGCTACAGAAACAGGGATCTGGGAGCTCTCACGCAAGAATCACAAAAAACTTGCATCAAAGTTCAACAGATAAAAGGTAAGTCAAATGGAATGTTGGCCTCCATTTCAAAGGGAATGGAGTAGAGAAGTAGGAGGGCTTTGCTAAAAGTACACAAAGCACTAGCCAGACTACAGCTGGAATACTGTGAACAATTTTAGGGCCCTTACCTAAGGAAAGATATACTGGTATTAGAGACAGTCCAAATAAAGTTCACTAGTCTGACAATAGATATGGAGGGGTTGAGTAGATTGGCATGCACTCACTGGAAAATGGAAGAATGAGAGATGACCTTATCGAAACACCCAAGATTCTTTTAGGACTTGATAGAGTAGATGGGGAAAGGTTGTTTCCTCTTGTGGGAAAGTCTAGGACATTGGGCCATAATCTCAGAACAAGGGATCATACACTTAGAAGAGATAAAGAAGATTTCCTCTCTCAGAGGGCAGTGATCTGTGGTCTTCTTTACCACAGAGATCTGCCAAGGCTAGGTTGTTAAGTGTATTCACGGCAGAGATTTTTAATCTTTATGGGAATCAATGGTTATGGAGAACAAGAAAGTGAAGTTCAGGATTATCAGAGGAAGGGTCTGTGGAAGGGTCATTGAACCTGAAATGTTAACTTTGATAACTCTCCACAGATACTGCAAGATCTGCTGAGCTTTTCCAGTAATTCCTGTTTTTGTTATTGAGGATTATATGATAATCTATGATCTTATTGAAAGACAGAGCAGACTTAATGGACTGATGGGCTACATCAGCTTTTACATCTTATAGTCTTATTTCATCTTTTACTTGATCACTTTATTTCAACAATTGTCCTCAGTCCTCAACATGTCTATCTCCACTATTTTCATATTACCCAATTCTGCCACTGTTATTGCATGATTTGGGTACATTTACATTATTTATTGCATTATTATTTAATTTTTTTGAAAGTGTTAAAAATAACCCTTTATGCATGTCATTACTTTATTGTACACTGGACATTAATCTTATCATGTAAGAATAGATGCAAGATGGGTTAAAAAAAGAGTAAACTGCTGACAAGAAAATATTTCACAATAACCATCAGTGAAAACTCATTTCTTGAATTCATCTCATGTAAATACTTCAAATAATGTTCTCATTCTTGTTAACACATAAGGTTTGTATTAGATCTGTAGACACAGAGAAATAAAAATTATTTTTCAGTCAGACAACACAGATCCAATTACCCGTTTTTCAGAAAGATGAATCAGCATTTTTATCCTTCACTTGTATTTGTGTGGGGTCCAGAAATCAGCTTACTTTGGCTAGCTCTAATCCAACAATAACAGCAGTAAATCACCATTGAGGTTTGTAGTAAAACTCGTGTCTGGACTTTAACATTGATAAATGTCAGGAAAATAAATTGCAAAAACTGTTACTAAAAAGGCCACTGTTTCCTTTCTGGAGTTTGTTGGGTTTATATTAATCTGCTGACCCAGAATTACATGATCATTCATTGCTCAAGGCTCAGGCCAGTACTGAAAATAGTTTCGACAGTTACATTGTGGGGTTTGCACTGCTTTGTTGCTACTACTTCCATTTCTTGTTTATTCTCAATGATTCCATGTTTATGTGAATGTCTCTGGCTTCCCCAACAACCAGTATGATTACCTCATTTATTTTAGTTTTTATCAATTTTCCAATTCTCCTCACATCTGTTCATCCTTTTCTCTTCTTGTCCTGACTATTTTCCATGGCTGCCCCCACTGTCCTCTGTGTCCATTCCACTATTGTTCTGTTTTTTAATCTTAACCAATCCATCTGCCATTCCCTGTCTGTTGTTCTCTTTCTTTCTACCTGACTTTTTCTGCTTTCTTTTTGTTCCTCTCATTATCAATCTCCATATTAGTTCCTGTCATTGTTTGTGTCTACTGCAGCTCCTGTTATTTCTACATTGGTCATTATGTGCTCTGTTTCCACCAGAATTTGAAACAATATTTACTGTGAAAAATTGTGAGGATGGATTATCACATATTGCTGTGTAGGAACAAGGGTTCTAAAGTCAAGGAAAATTTGATCTTAATTTTCAGTTCTGTGAAAGTCTGACTTATTTTTTAAAAGCTCAGAAGGGCATTTCATACAATAAGTTGAACAACACAGCATTTCTAAGTAATCATATAGATGTTAGCTAAATGAAAAGGAAGCCACTGGATGATAATTACTCGGATGTTTACAGATTTGATTTTTACAATCCAAAAGGTGAGAGAGATATAGGCCCATAAACATATTCATTCAGAGATAACCAGGTTGATTCAGAAAGAAGACCCGCTTAACAGCAGAGGTGCCATTGTTAGCAGACCAAGTGGTCAGGGTTGGAGAAAAAGTATCAAGTTGCTTAGAAGAAAATCAGAAACAGAAGGCTATAGAAATGTCAGAGAGGAAGACATGCTACAAGAATGTTAAACATATGAGATTAAGAATCCACATTAAGCTGTAATAGTGAGCCAAGTTAACAAGATGTTTGAATGGTCTTGAGAAGAGACATTAATTAAAAGAAAATAACATCAAGTGAATGCAAACATTTACCTAAAAGAAATGTAGCAGCGTCATCTGAACAAGGAATGATCCTTCACTGAACTTTGAGTCGTTATAAACTTGTTGTTGGGGTAAAAGGTTTGAATCTTTGAGATATTTATTATGAATTTACTTCAGTAGTTCTTTCCTGGTGTAATATAGTTTCTATGTTTTGTTTACCAAATGCTTCCATGTAGGCCAGTATCCCCATTGCCCTTAACTTACACATGGGGAGTCCTTGACACTAATCTAGCTCCCTCAGAGCCAATTGTCAGCATGAACAGGATGACACTTCTGTTCTTATGAAGGGCTGATGAAGGACATTTGTCCGAAGTGTTGATTTTCCTGCTCCTTGGATGCTGCCCGACCTGCTGTGCTTTTCCAGCACCACTCCAATCTAAACTCTTCTGTTCTTATCATCAGCCAGGGCTCTCTGATAGGACCAGATTAGTTAGGGAATTCATATTCTATGAGGCTGACCTCGTTACAATCACTACAGTTTGTATAATAAATGTTAATGTTCAATTGTTAAAAGCACATTTGGAACATTCTGTGAATACGTTCAGACACTGAGCTGCATTGTTAAACAAAAGAAAAATAAAACTTTTGGTCCTTCAAGTCAGGTTTCACTTTGAGACCTGACTGTATTATCATCAGCTACACTCATTATAAAGTTTGGGCTCATTGGGATTGCAAAATTCTTGAGGTTTTTGTGAATTTTAAAAAGCAAATACATGGAGGTACTAAAGCACACAAACAAGATAGGTTATAAAATATATTACAAAAACAGAAATTGCTGGAGAAACATAGCAGGTCTGGCAGCAGAACTGAAGAAGGGTCGCTGGACAAAATATTAATTCTGCTTTAGACCATAAGACCATAAGACATAGGAACGGAAGTAAGGTCATTCGGCCCATCGAGTCCACTCCGCCATTCAATCATGGCTGATGGGCATTTCAACTCCATACCCACATTCTCCCCATAGCCCTTAATTCCTTGTGACATCAAGAATTTATCAATCTCTGCCTGGAAGACATTTAGCGTCCTGGCCTCCACTGCACTCTGCGGCAATGAATTCCACGGCCCACCACTCTCTGGCTGAAGAAATGTCTCCGCATTTCTGTTCTGAATTTACCCCCTCTAATTCTAAGGCTGTGTCCACAGGTCCTAGTCTCCTCGCATAACGGAAACAATTTCTAGCGTCCACCCTTTCCAAGCCATGTATTATCTTGTAAGTTTCTAATAGATCTCCCCTTAATCTTCTAAACTCCAATGAATACAATCCCAGGATCCTCTCTACAGATGCTGCCAGACCTGCTGAGTGTTTCCAGCAATTCTGTTTGTTTCACATTTTCAGCATCTGCAGTTTTTCCTTTTGTTTGCAAAATATATTACATGGGTTGACTTTCAAAATGGTTTTGACTATTGCTAAGGCTTTTTCTGGGAGTAGAAGTTTTAAGTGGATTACAGAATTTGAAGAATTGGCATTTCAATTGAAGGTAAAACTGAAAGCAAGTTCACATGAGGATGAGATGCATAACTTTCATCATTCCCTGAATTAATGCTAGGATTCAAATAGCTTCCAAAATAATAAGGTTCAAATAGGGCAGAAATGCCACACACTACAAACTCTCCCAAAAGGCATAATGGAAGATAATTGGATTCTAATGTATGAGATTAAATTTATGAAGCTGGACTGCTAGCACTAATACTGATTTCTCTTTACCTGAAACTTGTATTGATTTATAGTTTCAAACAAATCAACACATGCCTAACAGTGTCATTGTTATAAAAATAATTTTAAACTTCCAGTTCAAAGCTGAAAGATGACACTATGCTTCAGGTTTTGGGCCTTTTACAGTAACAATCAGACTAAAAGTACTGTTGACTAAACACTATTTTAGGAGGTTTTTTTAAATTACAGAACATCCTCTTTTGATTTTCAACACAACTAATAAAAACTATTTCACATATACAGTTTACATTGTCCTTTAAATGGTCATTCAGGTTTCCCAAACCCATTTAACAATTATTCTTAGCTCAACAAGGTTTCGGTAATTCCTTTTCTTTTTCAAGCAAGGTAAACTGTAACCTAAGAACTTTCTTCCACAGTGAGAGTTTTCACTGAAATTCTGTCTCTAATGCAAGCTAGGTGAAACCTCCAGGTTTATTTTCACTCCTCAAAAGTTTGATTTGTTTAATCCAGTGTTAGCCTTCTATCCACAACCCTGTGTAGTGAACCATAGTGAATTTCAGTCTCTTGAGTCAAAGATTTATAGATTTATAGTCATAGATTTATACAGCTTGGAACAGACCCTTGGGTCCAACTCATCCATACCGACCAGATATCCTAAATTAATTTAGTCCCATTTGCCAGCATTTAGCCCATATCCCTCTAAACCCTTCCTATTCATAGATATGCTTTCCTCGGATTACAAACGCCCGTTTTTCTGAACCAACCTCTGTAAAGCTTATTATTTTTTAAAAATTGACATACATACAATGGTTCGTATTAACGAACAGGCAGACTACTTTGCACGACACTCAAAACACTGCGCGTTTTCTGCTGTCATCGGCCTGAGGGAGAACAATGCCACGCCGTCATCACCATTTTAAGTCGGATCGCGTAAACATTGTTGTGTGTGTTGTTTTTTCACTTAAATTTTTCATGTGTTTACTCTCGTAATCATGGCTTCATGGCATAAATCTGATGCAAGTGATGGTGATGCATCAAAGAAAAGGAAAACAATCATGATTGAACCAAAAGTGGAAATAATAAAGTGATCTAAGGCAAAACATTTGACTAATTGACACTAGATGTGAACTGTACGTAACTGTTCCGACTTACATAAAAATTCAACTTACGACCAGACTTAAAAACGGATCTCATTCACAACCCGGGGACTTCCTGTACCATCCAAATGCCTTTTAAATGTTGTAATTTTACTCACCTCCACCAACTCCTTTAGCAGTTTGTTTCATACATGCATCATCTTCTAAATGAAAAAGTTGCCCCTCAGGTCCCTTTTAAATCTTTCCCATCTCTCCTTAAACCTATGTCTTCTAGTTTTGGTCTCTCCTACCCTGGGAAAAAGATCTTGGCTGATCACCCTGTCCATGCCTTTCATGGTTTCATAAACCTCTATAAGGTCATCCCTCAGCCTCTAATGCTCCAGGGAAAGAAACACCAGCCTATCCAGTCTCTTCCTGTAGCTCAAAACCTCCAACCCCAGCAATATCCTTGTAAATCTTTTCTGAATCCTTGTCTATAGCAGCAAGACAAGAACAGAACACAGTATTTTAAAAGTAGTCTCACCAATGTCTTGTACAGCTGCAACATGACTTCCCAATTCCTAAACTGAATGCATCGAATGATGAAGGCAAGTGTGCCATATGCCTTCTTCACCATCCTGTCCACCTGCAACTTCATTTACAAGAAATAATGCATCTGCACCCCTACGTCTCTTTGTTCGGCAATGCTCCGCAGGGACCTACCATTAACTGTATAAGTTATGCCCTGGTTTGCCTTACCAAAATGCAACACCTTACAGTTTTTAAAATTAAACTCCACCTGCCACTTCTCTCCCCATTGGCCCATCGGACCGCGGTCCCATTGTACTCTGAGATAACCTTCTTTACTGTCCACTACACCATCAATTTTGGTGTCATCTGCAAACTCACTAACCATTCCTCCAATTAAATGGCAGAATAGATTCGAGGGTCGAATGGTCCACCTCTGCTCCCATTTTCTCTCTTTCTAAGTTTTTAGATGACAGATAGGCCACAATCTCACTGAATGATTTAACCGGTTGGAAAGGTTAGTTTCTCTTTTTCCAATGGATCCTGGGAGACTGCATTTTCCTGTGATTTCCATGGATAGCTTCAAATTCCTTTCCTCTCAAAGCTCATATCCAAAGCAAAGAAATTATATGGGCCACATAGCAGGATAAAAATGCTGATTAACTCTTCTTGATACCTCAATACCCAATAAATTGATTGTTTAAAACATATATTTTACATCCTGACATTCCTGGAACATTGGAGACAACTGTGTAACTACTCTATATAGAGATGTTACTGCCATTGTAGTCAGGTATGAACATATTACACCTTCTTCGTCACAAAGCAATCTAGGTCATCCTATAATGAGTAATGGACACCTCCTCACTCAGGCCTGTTGTCAGAATTCAGAACAGTTCAAATGGTCTCCCACATTTTACCCTGAAGACACATTCAAAAATAAAATGTCACAATTAAGCTTGTGAAGCTAGAATATGACTTATTACCACTCTATAAAAGAAAGGATTTTTAAAGCATACGTCAGTAAGGATACATGGTAAGTGTGAAGGAGACTTTGCCTGAGTGAAAAAGAGATAGAGGCCAAGTGAGTATATCTGGGAATTTGGTTCAAAGTGGGAAGTTAGTGAGAAAGGGCAAGAGGTGATTTATGTAAAGTTTACTGCAAAACGTAGTGCACTGAGTTGAGGGTTTGGGGAAGGGTAGAGAGGAAGTGCCTTCTCTTCTACTACACTTTTTCAGTAAATTAATTGATTTGTACCAAAACTGCTAATTCTGTATATAAGTTGCTGTAAATCATTAAAGCCAATTATGTTGAAAGAATGATCTATTCCTGGATTTAACTAAGAAATTTTCCAAGAATAATATAAATTCAGGGCCAATATTTTGAAGTAATGTAAGTAAACCAAAACAGAATAAAGTAAAGGGAAGTAAAGACATGGCAGTGCAACTCAGAAAGAATGGAATTTGCAGCACGTAATATGTGAGAGACATGGACCCTGCTGGTGTCCTAGATGACCACATGTGAGTGAGGTCCAAATGAGCAAGAAGGATCTCAATTCCAATAACTTCCTGATGGCTCCCACTGCCAGATGAAAGTGAGTATCAAGAAAGCTGTATAAGATAGATGAATTTGTGACTGGAAAGATGGTGCAGGAGGCAGGACTTTATGTTTTGGTGCAGTGGGAATGGTTCTGAGAAAGATGGCAACTGTCAAGCTGGATGGGCTGTTTTTGAATAGAACTGGGTTCCTTGTGGAGTCTTTTGCTTATGTAGTTAGGAAGACTTTAACTTGGCGAATAAAGCCAGAATATTAGGGAAGAATAGCAGAGTTCACAAAATACTTGGACAGACAAATGGCAATCGCAATAAGAACAGTAAGTTATAGGCAAGGTCAGTGTGGAGGAGAAAATAATGAAGTCTAAATCAGGGTTACTGTGCCTGTATGTTTTTACATGGGGTATAATGAAATTAGGGAGTTACTTACATAGACTGCCATATGGATAGATGATGTTAACGGAGGATGATAACAGAGACCTGGTTTAAGGAATGTCATAGAATGATTACAGGACATTCTTCTGGGGAGGTCGAACATCCAGAGGTTGTTAAATATTTCTGAGTACAAAGTGATCAGGAAAGATAGAAAAGGAGGAGGGCTGGCAGTATTGGTTAAAGAGTACATTGTAATGCTGGAGAAAGAGGAAAACATAACCGATTTGACTAGACCTATGAATAAAAAGGGTGCAATTATATTGCTTGGTATAGTCAATAAACCACCAACTAGTGGGAAGGATGTAGAGGCACAAATCTGCAAGGAAAATTCAGAGATACAACATTGTATAGTAATTAATTGGGGGACTTTAATTATCAAAAAATAATTTGGGATACTGGTCGTGAAAGCGACAGCTGTTTCTAGATTAAGTTCAGGAGAATTTCCTACAACACTATGTACACAATCCAATAAGAAAGGTTACACTTTTGTACCTTTTGAACTTTTCAAATTTATTGAGCCAAGTAGGTCAAATTTCAATGCAGGGTCTTTGTATCATAAGCTTTTGGGTGATTGCACTGAAAGACAATCATCAATTCAGAGTACACAAAATAATTTGTGGAAAACCTACAAATGTGGCAAGAGTGAAGCTGGGTAGGATGTCTGCAATGCATATTTGGCAGGAAGATTATAATTGAACAATGGGCTACCTTCAGATGGAAGATGGTTTAGGTGCAGTCGGGTTATATTCCCTCAGAAGGGAAAGATAGGACTAACAAAGCCAGAGCTCCCTTAATGTCAAAGAAAATATGTGCTTCTGACAGCTGTCAGGTAGAAATTGCGATTGAGAACTAAAAGCATTACTAAATTGAACAACATATTAAAGAACTAAAGAGGAATTATAAAAAAAGTCTTGCAGCCAACATGAAGGGAAATCCCAAAGTCATCTATTCGCATATTAGTAGTAAGAATGTGTTTAAAGGAAGAGTAGGTCTGACTAGGGACCACAGAGGGAATCTACACCTGGATACAGGGAGCAGGCTGAATTATGAAATTAATACTTTGTGTCTGTCTTTACAGGAAACTCTGTGACTAGAATGATTCAACATTAATAATCAATTAAGTGTTGGGAAGGGTGCTGGTACTTAAAGATAAAAATAAACAGGACTGGAAGAGATGCATCCAAGGATACTGAAGGAATGAGAATGGAAACTGGCCATAATCTTTCAGTATTCCTGAGAGTGAAGAGACGTGCCAGAAGACTGGAGAATTATAAACATCACCCCCAGTTCAAAATATTTTGTAGGATAAGCAGTTACACACCAGTTAGTTTAACGCCAGCAATGGAGAAGCTCCTGAAAACAATTATTTACATTAAAATTAGTAGTCACATGAAAAAAGTGGATTGATTAGAAAAGGCCAACATAGATTTCTAAAGAGGAAATGGTGTATAACTAACTTGCTGCAGCTTGTTGAAGTAATAACAAAGGATCAATGAGAGTAATGCTGTTGAAGTAATGCTGGGAATTCCAGAAGGCCATCGATTCACTGCTGCACAACAGAGTTGTGAAAATAGTTACAGCTCATGGATTAAAGCAACAGAAGCAATATGGATAAAAAAAAGTATGACTATTAGGAAACAGAGAGTAAGAATCAATGGATGTTTGTCAGGCTGAAGCAAGATTTGTAGTAGCATTTTCCAGAGGTTGGTTTTGGGACCCTTGTTTTTCTAATATATATCAATGACCTAGTTTGTGGATGATGCAAAACTTGGAAGCATTGTGAAATGTGAACAGGAACGTATAGAACTTCAAAGGGACACAGCTAAGTTGGTATCGTGGGCAGATAGATGGTAGATGAAATTCAATGTTATTTAGTGTAAAGTGACATATTTTGATAGGAAGAATATGACAAACAAGGTAAAATTCTAAAGGAGTAACAGCAGTAGAGGGAGTGTATTTGTGCACAAATCAGAGAAGGTGGGATAGAGCAGTAAATAAAGCATATAGTATCCTGGGCTTTATTAATGGGACACACAGCACAAGAACAAGGAGGTGATGCAAAACTTATATAAGACACTTGTTAGACCTTAGCTGGGGTTTTGTGCACAGTTCTGGATGCTGTGGAAGGATACTATAGGAAGGATATGGATACATTGGAGATGAAGTGATGAGAAACTTCAGTTATGAGGACAGATTGTAGAGGCTGGTATGTTCTCCTTGGACAGAGGAAGGCAAAGAGGAAATCTGCAGAAGTTTTCAAACTCATGAAGGGGCTGCATCGAGTAGGTTGGGAAAAATTGTTACCACTCACAAAAGAATCAAGAATGAGATCTCATAGATATACAATCATTTGTAAAAGAAGCAAATGTGATGTAAGAAACAAGTCTTTCACACAACAAATATCACACGACAACAGTTTATAGTCCAACAGGTTTATTTAGAAACACAAGCTTTTGGAGCACAGCTCCATTATTAGGTAGCTGTGGAAGAGGATCATAAGACACAGAATTTATAGCAAAAGATTACAGTGTCATCCAACTGAAATGATATATTGAACAAACCTAGATTGCTGTTAAGTCTTTCATCTTTTAGAATGAGGTTAGAGTCTGTCTGTATCCCAATCTTGAGTCAGACTGGTTCTATTTTCAAAATAGGAATTTATAAAATATTACGTGGATTGATTGCTTGCATTGATTGCCTGCAGGTTGTGTGAATACGCATGACAGAGTGTGTGTTTGCATATGTGCTTGCATGTGTGCATGCTTGGTAAAGCGTAGTGTGGGTGTGATAGAGTATAAGCCTGTGAGAGGGTGTGTATGTGTGTGTGAGTGTGGGGGTATACGTATGTCTGTGTGAAAGAGAGCACGTGTATGACAGAAGGTCTACATGAGTGTGTGAGTACGTAAGTGTGTGTGCATGTGTGTGTGAAAGAGTTGCATATAGTGTATAGCGCACAACCTGCAGTCAATGCAAGCAGTCAATCCATGCAATATTTTATAAATTCGAACTTTGGAAATAGAACCAGTCTGACTCAAGATTGGGACACAGACAGACTCTAACCTCATTCTAAAAAATGAAAGACTTAACAACAATCTAGGTTTGTTCAATATATCATTTCTGTTGCATGACACTGTCATCTTTTGCAATAAATTCTGTCTTATGATCCTCTTCCACAGCTACCCGATGAAGGAGCGGCACTCTGAAAGCTAGTGCTTCCAAATAAACCTGTTGGACTATGAGCTGGTGTTGTGTGATTTTTAACTTTGTCCACCCAGTCCAACACCAGCACCTCCACATCAACACAACAAATAGTTCAGGTCTCAATTCCACTGCTTGGAAGTGTGTGGAGGCAGGTCCAAATGAGGCTTCCAAATTATTTAAATAGAAACAATGTGCCAGGGTAAGGGGAAAAGGCAGGAGAATAGCATTCAGATAAAATACTCATTGGATAGCCAGTGCAGCACGATGAGCTGAATGGTCTCCTTCTGCACCACAACACTTCTGTCATTCAATTGCAACAAATCATTGTGCAAGCTATACTTTGTGATACTTTTTGGAGAGATGGTAAAGTTCTGTCGACATGCTAGTAATGATTTCTGGAGTTGTTGTTCATATACAAGGGTATTATAGACATTGAAGTAAGTTATATTGTTTGAATGGTAAATGTCTGTGAAGTGATCGCATCAGTGTGAAAGATTCTGCAAATGCACAAAGCAAGGCAATGGCTCTGGGTTATTTTAAGATGACCTATGGCAGTCTGCTTCTGACAGTCCACGCCAGATAAGTATAGTAATTCAATCAGATCTTCTGAAAAAATATAACTTAGTACACAGAATTATAGAGATTACTGCACAGAAAAAGGCATTTGAATAAATTTATTTTTGTGAGATTGTCAACTGAAGATCTCTACTGTCATTCATGTCAGTACCCTTTCCCTTTATCAATTTTGAATGTTTCCTTTACTATCACTTTTACTATTTAAGTGATATGTAACAGAGGATTTTTCTCTGGTCCACATCAACCCTGCACCCCAACTTTACCAACAAGCACCAGGCAAACAAATGGGCTGAAGGGCCAGTGAAAGCAAATTTCTTGATCCAGTTAAGACTCAGGGCTGCTCATTTTGGGAACCTTGTAAGTCTTAGGCCTGCATGATGTCAAGGAGAACACATGCCTTGCAATGTCCATTGAAATATTAAATAATAGATAGCATGCGTATAAATGACATCAAACCATTATAAAGTTATGATCCTTTTGAATTGTGGAGCAGGCTTGAGGGGTTGAATGACCTACTCCTATTGCTATTTCTTATGTTTTATTATGGTCTATTGAAACAGTGTTATTTCATAACAGGAGATGTGTGGCACCTGAAATTAACTTGTTTTATTTTAACTGAGATGGAATGTATTAGAATAGTCGAGTGACTTACTAATTTTGGGAATAGAATTTTGTCTTATCCTTTTCCTGCTGTATGGTGAGGTGGCTAAGAAACAAAGTAAATATTGAGGTCGGAAACCACCGCACTTGCTGCGGGTTCCTGTTCACCATTCTTAATACAGAAGAATTACATCATCTCCTCATCTCTTTTTCCCCTTAATAAAGGAAATATGCATCCAATGCTGAATTATTAACATAATTTATAAAAATAGTCTTTTTATACCCTTGATTGTGAGAAAAACATTGATTGGACAGGTAATAACACTGTGGTAAAGCTCAATGTTAATGCATATATTGCATAAATTTTGTGGGTCAGTATTCTCTTGTACAAAGCTTTATTAGGTTCTAATATTTAGGCAACCTAAAGCATACAAAAGAATCTCATGAAAACTCTTCTTTCACGTTTGTTGATCACAAATCTACCATAATTTTATTGAGCAATTTTGCTATTCATGTACTTCTGCTAACTTTTCTTTTTCATGAGTTAGGATAATACAAAAACTTGAGCCAGCTTCCTTTTAGAATAAAATCCAGATGCTACTTTTCATGCAAACAGGTGCAAAACTTGAATTAACTCCCCGAAAACAGTATGATGCTGGTCCAATTGAAAGTTTCAAGATTGAGAACAATGGATTTTTATTGGGTAAGGAAAGCAAAGGAGATGAAATAATGGCTGGTAAATGAAGTTGAGCTACAGCTCAGCCACTTGCATTTGTATGATCTTTTGATCTCTCCCATTATAAAGTCTATGCCTGGGTGCTCTCTTCGCTTCACCTGATGAAGGGGTAGCGCCCCAAAAGCTTGTGATTTCAAATAAATCTGTTAGACTATAATCTGGTGTCATGTGACTTTAAACCTTGTCCACCCCAGTCTAACACAAGCACCTCCACATCATGATCTAATTCAATAGTGGAACAGGCCTGAGGGGATGAATGGACGGCCCTGTTTCCATGGTTCTGATCCTGCAAACACATGCTAAAATGTCACAATGACAGTGGCAGTTTCAAATTAACTGTCAGAATTGGGTGGCTACATACTAATTGGATTAAGTGACAGTTGAAGCTTAGTTTCTTAAGATGGATCTGATGTAATTTTACATGTCTATGGTTTCCCTAATACATTAGCCCTGCTGTCGCAGTTTGAAGTTATTCAATCAAGAATGCTTTTTAATACATACCAGCAATACTCACACAAATGAATTAACTATGATTATTTCAATTTATGTTAAATCTATAGTAAGCCTCTTTACTGCTAAGATATCATTGATCATCGATATGTTTTTGTTTAACTCTTCATGCAACTTGACCATCACAGACAAAGTCAATGTTTTGTTGCACATCTGTAATTGTTTTTGAGAAAGTGATGGTAAGCTGCCTTCTTGAACTGGTGCAGCTCAAGTGGTGTAGTTACATCTACAGTGGGATGACAGAGACAGTTCTGGGATTTCGAGCCAGGCAATAGTTTTAAATCAGGATGCTGCATGACTTGAAGGATAATTTGCAGGTGTGCATGTGCCTCTGCATTTGTTCTTCTAAATGGTGGAGGTAATGGTTTTGGAAAGTGCTGTTGAAGAATGGTCTACACTATACTGCCACTATGTGCTGATGTTAGAGGAAGTAAATGTTCAAAGTAATTGGGTGGAGTGTAGAAAAAAATCCGTCTGGATGATGTCAAGTTTACTGATTGTTGTTGGAGCTGTACACGTCCAGGAACGTGGGGATTATTCCACATTGTCTCGAGTTGTAACTTGTAGAAAGTGTACAGGCTTTGAGGAGTTGTTTGCTGCAGGAGATGAGTTGTTTGCTGCAGAAGTTTGAGCCTTTGCTCTGTCTTGCAGCCACAGCATTAATTTGGCTTGTCTAGTTAACTTTCTGTTAAATAGTAAATCCAGAATCTCAGTGGGAATACATTTAGGATAATGTCATTAAATGGCAAGAGGAAATGGTAAGATTTTCTCTTGTTAGGGATGATTATTGCCCACCCCTATGCCTGTATAGCATGAATGTGATCTTGTCACTCATCAGCCCCAAGTGCAGAAAAGCAGATTAAGTTGAAAAAAAATGTATATGCTTTTTGATAACTCCTTAATGTTATTTACTGCTTGTGACAGTTCTAAGTTTATGAATATTTGTGGAAATTAATGTCATTTTGCTCTGGGTTGAACCTGTGTCTTTTACAAATGCAACATAATTTGTTAGCTTTTATAAATGTCCCTTGGCTCAAAATCCAAAATTCTACTTGCCTTTCTGTGTACTCTCTACTTATACTCCCAACTTTAAAGATCTATGTCATTGCACTTCCTTCTTGCTCCATTGTGTTAAAAAATAAATCTTTTTGGTTTAGTTCTTTCACTGGAAAATTTTACAGAATTTGCTTCTTTGCATCCCTCAGTAATAGGTTGCAACAGTGTGGCTTCACCCCCAGCAGCAACCTCATTCATGGTTGCTTCTGCACCCCTTAATTTTCGTTGCTCGAGTGGCTCAGCCATAAGTATTTATATTCCTCCTAAGTCCTTCCTCATCTCGACCCTTCTCTTTCTCCAAAATATATGTCTTTCACCAAGCTTTTGATCACCTATTCCCAAAAACTTCTATGTGGCTTGGTATCAAATTTTGTGGAATAACACATCTGCAAAGTACTTTTGGACATTTTACTACCTTTAAAATATTATCTGTATCTGCAACCAGTTTTTGCAAACTTTTTTTAAAACAAGAAACTGCAACAGAACTTCTCTGCCTTTCTCATATACAGGAGACAAAACAAACCCTAAACTAGATGCTTGAGGCACTTTGCCATTTCCACCATTACTCAAATTGACCAAAATTGGTGAATGTGCACTCCAAATTCAAATTTGATCTGTCCAAACTTTCACAATTATTGTTCCATGTAATTTGTTGGATTAATATTTCTGCAGTCTACCAATTTTCTAAATTATAATTAACAGGAATGGGAAGGAGATTGAATTTAAGAATATTTGAAATGCAATAAGAAAAAATAAGCACTCAGTAATACCAGGTCATAGTAAAGTTCAATTGTGACCTTTTGATTATTATAAATAAATGGACAGAGTAATTTCTTAGTAATTGGTTTGTACCATGTTAAAAATTACACAACACCAGGTTATAGTCCAACAGGTTTATTTGGGAGCACTTGCTTTCGAAGCACTGCTCCTTTCCACAGTTCTCGTTTAGCTTCAGTAAAATGAGTCAAACGAACAAAGTATTGTTTAGCATTTTCCTTAATTTTATTTTAAATGTAACTATTTTGCTAAGATTCCTATTAACTTTGTGATGTCTATTGCCCCCTGCTGTTGCTTGATTTGACTGTATTCAAGTCAAATAAAAAGGTCTGAGGATTCTGCTTTAGTGTCAAGCAATTACAGAGCCGGATGATATTACCTTGAAGCACTATTTTAGTAACTGTGACAAGGAAATTACATTGAACTTTTTTAAAATATTGTTAACTGTTACAACTTAGTAAAATGATACCATGACACAAACATGAATTAGGAAACACTCAAGGCAAAATGTTAGCAAAATTTAGGACAGAATTGATTGAAAGATCTGGTGAGGCCCATCTCAGGAGCACCTTGCTTCATGTGTTAGATATTTTCTAAACAATTTGTTTGGAAATGTTATAACACACCTCTGAAGCAGGTGGAACTTGAACCCAGGGCTTTTTGCTCAGAGGTAGGGATGCTACCACTGCACCACAACTGCCCTTTAAAGGGGCATTGAAATGGTACAGACCTACTAATTTACTGAAACCACGCCATAGTGGGATTTGAACCCATGTCTCTGACAATACCACGAGATCATCTTTCCCACATTCCGTCTTTAATGCTTTTCAAAGATAGTGTGGTGAATTTCTTGCTAGGCAGAGTGAGTTGCTAATTAAAAGGGGATTAATATTTGTTGAACAACTTGTTGACAGACACAATCACCATTTTTATATCTCATACTTGGCAAACATGTCAGACAAGAAAACCCTACATGAAAACCAGTGATACCTGGTGGATTCAGCTTGCCATTTGCTCTGAACAATTTCTATGTAGCATACAAACAAACTGCATCCCCCTTGATCACAGTCATTGGTGACTGATATTTGCCAACTCCTCACAATCACTATGGCAATTCTCCAAAACAACCCACAGTCCATTCCGGAAGCACTGATTTGCGTTGCAGGGCACATTGGCAAATAATAGTGAGTGACTGCAGGCGGGATACCTTGCATATCGGAACAGGTATCGAGGTCATGACTGCATTAGGCTGCATCTCCGTGCTTCTTGCTGGCTTTCTTAGTGCTCACTCATTAAGCATCTACTTAGATGGTCATACCATTACTACCTTGACATGGCAATCAACATAGTCATGCATCCAGGCAGCTTGCTTTGCTAGTCAGCAGCCCTCAAACAAGGGACATACATCTCCCCTTAAGGCAATGTCATAGAGCTCTACAGCACAGAAGAGGCCCTTTAGCGCATCAAGTCTGCATCAATCCAAAACAAAAATCCAACTATTCTAATCCTATTTCCCAGCATTTGTCCTGTAGCCTTCTGTGCCTTGGCATCACACGTCAACCGAAATATTTATTTAATCTAAGTATGCCACATCAAATACATTGCACCATGTGCCAGCAGTTTACACCGCAAACACAATGCACATGAAGGAAGCAAGCAGCCGTGTCTCAAAGCTCTAGGGGAGTACACCTCACCTTATAGGAAGTTAGTGGGAAGCAAGCAGCCATGTCTCAAAGCCTTAGGAGAGTACACCTCATCCTGCAGGAAGTTGGTGGGTTATTCTAAAAGTATGTTTTATGCTAATTCCCATGATAAATTTGACTAAATTGCAAGCACTCCCTACTTTTTTATTCATCCTTCCTCCCTCATTAGAACCTCCTCCATTTTTCTCAATTATATAATAGTTTTTCCCCTCACAGTGGATTTGCACTTCTTTTTTAGCAGGTGCTATGGTACTACTGCACAAATGTTATGCCCACTTTCCAATATTTAATAGCAAACTTCAAAACTAGTGAACATTGCTACAATCCTTGTCTGGTTGATGCATTGACTTGGTGACTGTAGAGGTCTCTAGCAAAGCAACTGAAACAGTCATAGTGCAAATTTAACAAAGCACTTTGTGTCAGAATTAAAAAGTTACATTTTGTTTTATTTCATCCACTCCTACAATTGCTACTTGTACATTTCTTTCTTATTTATCACAGTTTTGTCTGGATATGTAGCTCCACAAGAATAGGGTGAAAACTGTACCTCTCGTGATGCATCTTTCTATTTTCTCATAATGTCAACAATGGGTATAATTTGCTATTCTTTTTCTCTTTGTTATCATGTAACCTGAACTGTCCAAGATCATTCCGCATATTGGTTTACTGGCCATTCAGAGTGAATACTAAACACTTTGTGTATAACTTCTTTCACTCATACACGAAGGGCGGTAATTTTATCTGAGGGTGAAATTGAATTGGCTGCCTATTTTATTCTCAGCAAATACATGTGAACGAAAATTGGAATTTGTGTAACAAGAAATATTGCCCATTTGACAATGTTGCTGAAAATGAAAATCACTATAAGACAACTGTGAGAAAATCTCAATTTGTTAAATTTACAACTCTAACTTCAGAGTCACATAAAAGACCTTCCATAAGATCTTATATAGGTGTATAACAGACAAGTATCTCTGTAATGTTTATGTGTAGTAATTTGCTTTTTCACACTTGAAAGAAGGCTGAAAACATTATGGGCACTTGCTGATTCATAAATGTTAATTTTGGAAATTAGTTATTTTAGCTACTTGATCTTTTGGTAGCTCCTCATTTTACATTGGCATTTTCTACCTTTTTTTAAGGTTTTGACATGTTTGTCAAATGGATATTTCATGGTAGGTAGATATTTGAATCAATCAGAATTCATTGCCCTACGAATACTTCAGCATTGTAATACCTAGAAGGTCACAGTTGCAGGTGTGATACTCTGGACCTTTGTTACACACAGTACTTTAACCGAGTGGATATTACTTCTACGTCACTTGGTCTAACTCCTGGAACTTCCTCCCTAACAGCATTATGGGTCTACCTTTTGAACATGGACTGCAGCAGTTCAAGAAGGCAGGTCATACAGTCAGATAGCACAGGAACAGACCCTTCAGTCTAACTCGTCCTGACATCCCAATCGAACCTACTCGTATTTGCCAGCGTTTGGCCCCTATCCCTCTAAACCCTTCCTATTCGTATACCCATCCAGATGCCTTTTAAATGTTGTAAATGTACCAGCCTCCACTACCTCCTCTGGGAGCTTGTTCCATACATGCACCACTCTCTACATGAAAAAGTTACCGGTCAAGTCCCTTTTAAATCTTTTCCCTCTCACCTTAGACCTGTGCTTTCTAATTTTGAACTCCCCATCCAAGGTAAATGACCTTGGCTTTTCACCCTATTTCACACCCACTACCCCCACCCCCAAACTAGGAATAGGTAATAAATGCTGACCCAGCCAGTGATGAATGAATGAATGAAAAAGAATGTTTTGGTTGAAGTAGAAGGGAACAATATCTTTGAGGTCTTGAAAAGCGACAAACTATTAAATACTGAATTTCATGGTTAAGACATGATCATATTCCCTTTAATTTGTCCCACTCCCAACCATCTGCTGTATTCTTCAAATGTTTAGAAGCACAGAAACATGCACACTCAGAGAAAAAGACATTGTAGCCCAGCTGGCCAGCTATATAGTTTTTAAAACAATTGTTACTGTTCTTACATTTCTTAATTTTTTTTCATTAATTGAAACCTTAGGACCCCTCAAAAAAGACTTTGAACTTGCATGGACCGATCATCTTAATTTTGCCCTGGGCAATTTGTGCATGTCTGTACAGGATATTGGTTAAGCCACTTTTGGAATACTGTGTGCAATTCCGGTCTCCCTGCTATAGGAAGGATGTTGTAAAACTTGAAAAAGCTCAGAAAAGATTTACAATAATGTCGCCTCAGTTGGAGAATATAGGGTTTAGGGAGAGACTAAATAGGCTGGGGCTATTTTCCCTGGAGCATCGGACGCTGAGGGTGATCTTATAGAGGTTTATAACATCACGCAGGGGTATGGTTAGGTAAATAGTCAAGGTCTTTTCCCAGGGTAGAGGAATCCAAAACTAGAGGGCATAGGTTTAAGGTGAGAGGGGAAAGATTTAAAAGGGATCTAAGGAGCAAAGGTTAGTGCATGTATGGAATGAGCTGCCAGAGGAAATGGTGGAGGCAGGTACAATTACAACATTTAAAAGGCATCTGGATAGGTATATGAATAGAAAGGGCCACATGCATGTCTCCACCCTGAACAGCCCTATGACTCTATTCACTATGTTACCCATGAATTTTTAATATCAAAACTGATGAGTCATTTCCCTCTCCTGACCAGCAGTTTTCTCATAGGAGATGCCGCAAAGCAGAAAAAGAATTGTCAAAATATACTTGTAATTTTAGTTATATGATTAGCAAGCTTGAAAAATTGGTATGCATTTATTATGTACTCATTTTACGTATAGAGGGAAAAGGTTTACACATACTTTATGGATATTTATGCAAGATACTTTCTCAAATTGAGTTCTGAAATTTGAAGAATTCATACTGGAAGTGAAGAGTTTGACTTGATGCAAGTTAAAATAGTTAAACCAATGTTAAGAACCAAACTTATAGTAATATTAGTTTGAGCAGACAAATGTCAAATGACAATGAGGCATTTCACTAATTAAATATTGATAAAACTGTCCAGTGACAGTTAATTGCAAGTTTCAATAATTCAGTAGTCAAGGGCACTGATACAGCTTTGGTTCTATGTGATCACCTTTGACTCACTCCCTGCATCCAGTTATTTTTGGGTATGTCACCAGCAGAATGTTCTGGTGGGCAAAAGGTGGGCACAATTGAGACCCTTCACATCACTAAATGTGGTAGTGAAGCTGTGGAAACTCCATGTCCTTCTGCCTCCTGCCATGCTTAGGCTTCAACACTATCAGCTGACTCGAATATGATCGGGGAGAAGCAATTCAAGGCAGGGCAATACCGAGCAAGCAGCGGCCCACTATGTGTTTGTGGAGCCTGGAGAAGCATTCCTGCTTCTTCTGGCTTCACAAAAATTCTTTAAAAAATATCCTGATTGAGACAACAGTACACAATGATGGAACAATTGCATTGTAAAGTCTGCTCATGTTTCCCTTAAGATTGCAATAGGGGTCTTACCTATGTCATTAGGATCTTAATTTGAATTATAAAGAGACCTACAGTTTGTTTCAGATAGGCATTTCCTTCACCTGGGTCTATGTGAGATTTACAAGTGGGATGGTCAGCAGTTTACTGAATAGTAAGCTTACCGATCACGTTTCTTGCCTTTATGGCAATACTAATGCCAAAGTAAAAACCATACTGTGTGTTTACTTTGTGTGACGGTGATGCCCCTTAAAGTTTATGTAAGCAATTGTTTTTCTCTAGTTGGAAAAAATGACAGTAGTGCACTGTGGATACTGACTGCTTACATTTTGGACTTTAGTTAATTATCTCCTGGTGCACAAATATGCTTGTTAGCCAACCATATTGACTGTTGTATGACTTATTGAGAATAGTACAAATAGTATTGGGAATTGGGAAAGAAACAAACTCAGATTAACAAAAAAACCATTCTGAACAATATATTGTATATACAGTCATAGAGATATACAGCACAGAAACAGACCCTTGGGTCCAACTTGTTCATGCTGACCAGATATCCTAAAATTAATCTACTCCCATTTGCCACCACTTGGCTCATATCCCTCTAAACCCTTCCTAATCATTTATTTGAAGAAGTAATGCAACTTGAATTGGTCACCAGTATTTGTAGTCCTATAATAGTAATAGTACATTAGCATAGGTATGAGTAAGTCTTTACAGAGTGACTGATTTGAGGTTAGACATTCAAGTTGGGTTACCAACTCTGATTGGGCACATTAATGCAGATTTCATTGCATGATCTCAAACAATATTCTCTCAACATGTCTATCCTTATTAGGCCTTTCCAAATCTTGTGTACAGAGGATAAACTGTTTGTTACCCAGTTGGATTGTTAGAGAATTTTCTTATCTCCAACATTTTGCAACCAACAAATCTGAAAGCCAGAGGCAGTACCAGACCTAGTTAGACGCCCAAACCAAACATATGATCTCCTGCCACTTGTGGCAAGGCCTACACGACATAACAGGATACAAAATGATGCACAGCAAGATAGTGGATAAAAACATATCCCTCCCTGATGTGCTCAATGCTTTCTATGCTTGGTTCGGCCAGGGGGTCAGAGGCACAGTGTCACCTGCCTCAACAGCCCTGGACACCGATACAGATGTCAAATCTGTGTTCCTGAGAGTCAACCCAAGGAAAATGATGGGCCTGGACAAAGACCTTGGTCGTGAACTTAAAACCTGTGTGAACCAGCTGGCAGAGGTATTCAGTGACATCTTCAACCTCTCCCCTCTACAAGCCAAAGTCCCCATTGCTCCAAGAAGACCACCATCATCCCAGTACCAAAAGAAAGCACATGCAATGTGCCTTAAAGACTACTGCCCAGTGATTCTGACCTCCACAATCAAGAAGTGCAAGATTCTTGTCATAGCCGACATCAACTCGAGCCTCCCAGCCTGCCTTGATCCTCTGCAATGCCTACCAATGTAACAGATCCACAGTGGATGCCACTGCACTCATCCCTGGAACATCTGGACAACAAGGACACTTATGTCAGACTGCTACTCATAATCTACCACTCTGCCTCCAACACCACAATCCCCAACAGACTGATCTTAAAAGTCCAATATCTAGGTCTCTGCAACTGGATCCTCAGTTTCCTGACCCAAAGACCCCAATTAGTGAAGACAGACAACTGTACCTCCCCCACGATAACATTCAACACTGGACACTTGGGAGTACCCCTCTCCCCCCAAATAAGGATGTGTTCTCAGTCCCCTATTGTACTCCCTGTACATCCACGACTGTGTTGCCAAATTCCAAATAAATGGCATCAACTAATTTGCTAACTACACCACCATGGTAGGACAGATATCAAACAGCGATGAACCAAAATGCAGAAAGGAAACAAAGGGCTTGGTGTCATCGTACAGTGATAACAACCTCTCTCTCAACGTTGGCAATGGAGGACAGGAAAAATTTCAGGCTGTAAGAGCTGCTCTTTTTTTTGAGGTATTTTAGGTGTTGGAGGTGATTTCCTCGAATTCCAGGGCAGCAATTACTGTTTTACATGCTATTGCATTGTTTTGGAACTTTGGAAAAAAAAAGTCAAAACAACAGCAGTTTAAAAGGGAGAAGAGCAGACAAAGGAAGCACATAGTGAGGACCGTGCAGGAGAGCGAGAGAGAGGGAGAGAGAGAACCTGCACAGTTACCGCCTTTGCTGTTTGAATTCGTATATCACTGGACATCGGAGTGCATCTGGGAAAATTAACAAACAGTGAAATTCACAACTAATCTTGGAGGAACTGTTGGGCAAAGTTCACAGCACAGAATCAGATAAGTTAATTGTTGTTTTAAGTCTGTCCAAGAGAAAGGCTGCAGTAGTGAATATAGTGGATTCTTTCTTGATTATATGTTTTTGGAGATAAGTCTCTTGATTAAACTTAAAATATAAGCCATAGCTATTAATTTAACCTGGGGCAGTGTATGTAGAGGAATAAGACAGTGTTATTTTCTGGGTCTGTAGATTGTGAAGGAGCAAAAATGACCTTTGCAGTGATATGTACTTCTTGTCAGACGTGGGAGTTTAAAGAGAATTTAAGAGTTACTGGGGATTATATCTGCCATAAATGCTGTTGGATGTGAATCTTATCAGATCGAGTGGATCGGTTGGAGAGACAGATAGAAGCGATGAGGAATTTGCAACAGCAACAGTATGTGATGGATGGCAGTTACAGGAAGGGGGGAAAAGTCTCAGATAGTCACATAGATGGGTTAACTCCAGGAAGGGT
>NC_057739.1:21680798-21684228 GCF_004010195.1 Chiloscyllium plagiosum
AAAAGATGTTGTGAAACTTGAAAGGGTTCAGAAAAGATTTACAAGGATGTTGCCAGGGTTGGAGGATCTGAGCTACAGGCAGAGGCTGAACAGGCTGGGGCTATTTTCCCTGGAGCATCGGAGGCTGAGGGGTGTCCTTATAGAGGTTTTCAAAATTATGAGGAGCATGGATAGGATAAACAGACAAAGTCTTTTCCCTGGGGCCGGGAGTCCAGAACTAGAGGGCATAGGTCTAGGGTGAGGGGGCAAGGATATAAAAGAACCTAAGGGGCAACTTTTTCACACAGAGGGTGGTACATGTATGGAATGAGCTGCCAGAGGATGTAGTGGAGGCTGGTACAATTGCAACATTTAAGAGGCATTTGAATGGGTTTATGAATCGGAAGGGTTTGGAGGGATATGGGCCGGGTGCTGGCAAGTGGGACTAGATTGGGTTGGGATATCTGGTCGGCATGGATGGGTTGGACCGAAGGGTCTGTTACCATGCTGTACATCTCTATGACTCTAATTAGTCATTGACTTCAGGAAGAAATGTGGAGAACACATCCCAATCTACATCAACGGAGCAGAGGTTAAGAGTTTCATGTTGCTAAGATGATGATAACCGACAACCTGTCCTGGACTTTCCATGCATCTTCTTCCGCAGGTGGCTTAGGAAATTCAGCATGTCTATAAGGACTCTTACCAATATTACAGATGCACCATATAAAGCATACTATCCGGGTGCATAACGGCCTGGTATAGCAACTGCTCTGACCGGGACCGCAGGAAACCACAGAATGTTGTGTGCACAGCCCAGTCTAACACAGAAGCCAACCTCTCATCCGTGGGCACCATTGCCACAGAAGGGCTACCAACAGCATCAAAGTCCCCTCCCAGCCCATGATGCTCTCCTACAATCTCTTCTGTCAGGCAGAAGTGTGAACACACACCAATAGGGTCAAGATCAGCTTCTCACCTGCTTTTATGAGACTGATGAATAGACTCTCTCACTTCAAATAATGTTGATCTTGCTTTGAACACCTCCTGTGCAATATAACCTGTATGCCTCTGTGCCTGAGCACCCTATGATCTGTATGTCCTTGCTATGATTTGCCTGTACTGCTCACAAAGCCTTTCACTTGACTACATGACTACAATAAATTAAAACAAAGTTGCTAAAAGAAAATTCAAATAGCATACAGTTTAAACAAAAACTAGCTCTATAATGTTTTTCTTTGCTTACATATATCAGTTTCCAGGAGGCAAGTCTTCAATTCTTCGAATCCAGAAGGTTATAACAGGAGCTAGCGTAAATTTTTGTTGACAGTTAGGAGTTGGGTTAGCTTCTGGAGTTAGTAGTCATGGGTTGACATTCGGAATTAAATTTAGGATTGGTAACCTTAAATTACCAACAAAATGCCAACGATACAATTTTAATTGTTTTATAGCTCGAGGTACACCATTTGAACTGGAAGGTCTGGATTCAAGACTTTCTTGTACTAGACTTGTCATAACATAGCTGAACAGGCTAATCAAAAATATCTACAATGGTTACTGACAGTGGGTAAAAAGGACTGGTGAAACTGGAGCTCTTGCCATTGCACCGAATACTTGGATTGTGCTGACTTTTAGAGCCAGAATCCGCGAAGGCAACAGCCAGGAGCACGTGCGTCAAACGGCTGTGGAGCGAGCGGCAGGTGTCTTTCGTGCAGCGGGCGGTTAGTCAGTTGCCAGGGCGACGATCACTGCTCGGCCGGTTGGTCACTCACTCAGGGTAATGGTCATTTCGCGGGCGGTCAGTCACTCCCGAGGTGCGGTCCTTACGGGAGTGGGGTTGGGGGTCACTTTCGCGAAGTACCCAGTGTAGACATTTCGGGATGTCGGTCACTCCGACTTCTTTTGCATTTTTTCAAAATATCAGGCATTATTCTGTTGGGAGGTCTGAATGTATTTATTTACCTACTGCTAAAAATAAGTTTTTAAACAAGTCACCGGTATTTTCGGCGGGAAGTGTTGACTTTGAATTGAGGAAAATAATGGGTAACATACCCCGAACAGTAAAAGGCAGCGTTTTTGCTCATGTCAAGTTTAGTTTTAGTAAACGGTTTTAATATATCGATCATTGGAAGTTTTGTTTATAATTTTAAAAATATGACTAGTTTATTTCTTTAAAGTATTCATACGTGTGTAATTTATTTCATCTCTGATTTCTGAGGACTAATTTTGGTATCCACTATCTTGAAGCCGAGATTGGGAGTGTTTACACGCAATTTATTTTGAAAGAAGGTTTAGCATTGCGTTGCGTTTTTCGTTGAAATGACAAGTTTGTCTTGAATTGCATTTTTTTATATACAAGAGAGCACCTGTTTGATCATGGAAATCCGCACCAAGCTCTGGAAATACTGCAAATACTCAGATCTGAGCTTCTTTAGAAAGAGTTTTTCAGACGGATAATTTTCAATGTAGTAACATGACTTTTGGATTGTACCCTTTTCAGGCAGGCATTGTTCTCATCAAATTATTTTTGCTGTGCTATAGAAGAATGCACGTAAGTGTCTCACTGATTATCAATATAATGCAATGCTTAATGCAAACTATAGCACTCAGCACAAAATCAGCAAGCAAGCACACAGATGCAGCGCATAATCAGGAAGGCTAATGGAGTGTTGGCTTTTATTTCACAGAACAATGCAGTGCAGAACAGGCCCTTCAGCCCTCGATGTTGTGCCGACCTGTGAACTAACCTAAGCCCACCCCCTTAAACTATCCCATCACCATCCATATGCTTATCCAAGGACTGTTAAATGCCCATAATGTTAACTACATTGGCAGGCAGGGCATTCCATGCCCTTATCACACTCTGAGTAAAGAACCTGCCTCTGACATCTAAAATCTATTTCCCCTTAATTTGCAGCTATGCCCACTTGTACAAGCCAACGTCATCATCCTTGGAAAACGACTCTCACTGTCCACCCTATCTAATCCTCTGATCATCTTGTATGTCTCTATTAAATCCCCTCTTAGCTGCCTTCTCTCCAATGAGAACAGACCCAAGCCTTTCCTCATAAGACCTTCCCTCCAGACCAGGCAACATCCTGGTAAATCTCCTCTGTACCTTTTCCAATGCTTCCACATCCTTCCTGTAATAGGGCAACCAGAACTGTACACAGTATTCCAAGTGAGGCTGCACTAGCGTTTTGTACAGTTGCATCATGACATTACGGCTCCAGAACACAATCCCTTTACCAATAAAACCTAACACAATGTATGTCTTCTCAACAGCGCTATCAACCTGGGTGGCAACTTTCAGGGATCTATGTACATGGACACCAAGATCCTTCTGCGCATCCACACTACCAAGAATCTTTCCATTGACCCAGTATTCTGCCTTCCTGTTATTCTTCCCAAAGTGAATCACCTCACATTTATCTGCATTGAACTCCATTTG
>NC_057739.1:21685899-21734679 GCF_004010195.1 Chiloscyllium plagiosum
CCTTTCAAGTTTCACAACATCTTTCCGATAGGAAGGAGACCAGAATTGCACGCAATATTCCAACAGTGGCCTAACCAATGTCCTGTACAGCCGCAACATGACCTCCCAACTCCTGTACTCAATACTCTGACTAATAAAGGAAAGCATACCAAACGCCTTCTTCACTATCCTATTGTTGCTTGCTGGATGATTAACATCCTATCTCTTATAATCCTTTCCAAAACCTTTCCTACAACAGACGTTAGGCTTACTGGTCTATAATTACCTGGGTCCTCACTACTACCCTTCTTGAACAAGGGCAGAACATTTGCAATCCTCCAGTCCTCTGGTACTAAACCTGTAGACAATGACGACTCAAAAACCAAGGTCAAAGGCTCCTCCATCTCCTCCCTAGTTTCCCAGAGAATCCTCTGATAAATCCCATCAGGGCCAGGGTATTTGTCTGTTTTCACACCTTCTAGAGTTGATTACACCTCCTCCTTACTAACCTCAATCCTTTCTAGTCTAATAGCCAGTATCTCAGTCATCTTCTCTACAAAATTCTCCTTTTCGTGAGTGAAAACAGATTAGAAATATTCGTTTAGCACCTCTCCGATTTCCACAGGGTCCACACACAACTTCCCACTTCTATCTTTGGGCCTAATCCTACCCTAGCCATCCTTTTATTCCTCACATACCTAGCAAAAGCTTTAGGGTTCTCCTTTATTCTCCCTGGTAAAGACTGCTCATGTCCCCTCCTTGCTCTTCTTAACTCTCTCTTTAAATCTATCCTAGCTAATCTATAACTCTCCATTGCCCCATCTGAACCATCTCATCTCAATGTCACATTTGCCTCCCTCTTCTGCTTAACAAACGACAGTTCCCTTACCTTTTCACTTCCTCCCTGCCTGACAGGGACATACCTATCAAGGACACACAATGTCTGTTCCTTTAACCAGCTCCACATTTCGATTGTCCCCATCCACTGCATTTTGCTAACCCATTCTATGCATCCTAAGTCTTGCCTAATTGCATTATAACTGTCCTTCCCCCATCTATAATTCTTGCCCTATGGCACGGACCTATCCCTTTCCATCGCTAAATTAAACGTAACCGAATTATGGTTACTCTCTCAAGTTTTTGCCTACCACTAAATCAAACACCTGGCTTGGTTCATTACCAGATACCAGATCAAGTGTTGTCTCCCCTTTTGTCAGTCCTTCAACATACTGTGGCAGGAAACCCTCCTGCACACATTGGACAAAAACTGATCCATTCAACGTACTAGAGTTATGGCACTTCTAGTCAATGTTGGGGAAGTTAAAGTCCTCCATAATGACCACCCTGTTCCTTTCACTCCTGCCCAGAATGAGTTTGCCGATCCTCTCTTCCACATCCTGGACCTTTGCAGAGGCCTATAAAAATAAAACTCCCGGCAGTGTGATCTCTCCTCTCCTGTTTCTAACCTCAGCCTATACCACCTCAGTCGATGAGTCCTCGCCAAAAGTTCTTTTAGCCACCATTATATTGTCCTTGACTAACAAAGCCCTACCTCCCCCTCTTTTACCACCTTCCCAGATCTTAATGAAAGATCTAAACCCTGGAACCTGCAACATCCGTGTCTCCAAAATGGCCACAACATCGAAATCCCAGGTACCTAATTATACTGCAAGCTCATCTACCTTATTCCGGATACTCCTGGCATTGAAGTAGACACACTTCAAACCAGCTTGCTGTCTGCCAACACACTTGTGACCATGAAATCCTGTTCATGTCCTCCCTACTCTTATTCTCCTGTGCACTGGAACTGCACCACAGGTTCCTATCCCCCTGCTGAGCTAGTTTAAATCCACCCAAATAGCTCTAGCAGATTTCCCACCCAGGATATTAGTACCCCTCAGGTACAAGTGAAGACTGTCCTATTTATAGAAATCCCACCTTCCCCAGAATGAGCCCCAATTATCCATATACTTGAAATCCTCCCTCCTGCACCATCCCTGCAGCCACCTGTTCAGCTGATATCTCTTCTTTTTTGCCTAGCTATCACGTGACATGGGTAAAAAATCAGAAATAACAACTCAAAGGGGTTGGAGAGTAAGAAAGGGAAGTCGTCCTACGACTGTACAAAGTGCTGTTGAGACTACATATGGAGTATTGTGAGCAGATTTGGTCCCCTTATTTAAGGAAAGACATAATTTCATTGCAGGCTGCTGAGAGGAGATTGACTAAAATGATTCCTGGCATGCTGGGATTGTCATATGAGACTCTATGCACTGGAGTTTGAAAGGAAGAGAGATGATCTCATTGAAACATATAGGATTCTTAACAGCCTTCACAGGGTAAGTACTGAGAGGATATTTCCTCTCATGGGACAGACTAAGACAAGAGGGCATAGTCTCAGAATAAGGAGATGCAAATTTAAAACTGAGATGAGGAATTTCTTCTCTGAGGGTTGAAGAGTCTTTGGAGCTCCTTGCCATAGAGTTGTGGGGACGGTATCCTTGTGTATATTTAAGACTGAGATAGATTCTTGATCAGTAGAGAAATGGAAGTATATAGGGAAAAGGCTGGAAAGTGGATGAGAGGAATTTCAGATCAGCTACCATCCTATTAAATGGCAGAGCACGCTGAAGAAACTGAATGGCCCACCCTTTTCCTATTTCTCATGCAAGTCATCTTTAAGAATGAGCTTGCAATGCTATAAATCCCTACTGTTAATCCACACAAATTTAAGCCCGGGGTGACTGCTAAGTAGACTCACATTTGTTGCTTGCAGTGTCAACATAGGACTATCCTGTACTGAAGGAACAAAGTAGTAAGCACTCAATGGTCCATGTCATTTGTAGTAAATACAGCTTATATCTGTTATTACCTTTGATTTAAGAATGCCCAAACAAGGTTTATAGAAAGAATGATTGAACAGCAATAAGAAAGAGCAGGAAAATCACTAGGAGACTTTCATTACTGAGATATCAATTAAGATAATGTTATAGCAAAAGATATGAAGAGGGCATAATTTTTGAAATGTGTTCTAGATAGCTTAGCGATGAAATTTCTTAACCTGAAATGTTAACTAATTTCTTTTCCCAGCTGCTGCCTTACTTGGTGAATTTTTCCCACTTTTTTGGTTCTCATTTCAGATATGCAGCATATAAAGTACTTCAAATTTAGAGGATAGCACTCTGGGACAAAGAATATGCTATGTGGTTGGAGACAGAACAAGTCTAACATTCTCAACTTTTACATTGGTCTTTGTTAAGGAAGAAGTTAGTTACTGACAAAATATTTGTCGAGGCAAAGATGGTAGAAGTAATGGATGGAATTAAAATAAGATATGGAGTTTTGAGAATATTTGGAGCTCAGATTGAGATTCTGGATGTAAGTTTGCTCGCTGAAAGGTTTGGTTTCAGACATTTTGTCACCATACTAGGTAACATCATCAGTGAGCCTCTGGTGGTGGTATGGCCTGTGGTATGGAACAATACATCCATCCTAATATAAGGCAAACAGAGACATACGTGAGAATTCCTAGAAGCATGGCATTCCAACTGGAACTCTATTAACACATTGACTTGGATCCTATTTACCACCCCCTGAGAAAGAGAACAGGAAATGACATAACCACAGGAAATGACATCAATCCAAGAACACCTAAACACATAAATGAAAAGTGGACATACCGCAAGTGATTCATCCGGAGGCTCACTGATGATGTTACCTAGTATGGTGATTAAATGTCTGAAACCGAATCTTCCAGCTCAGCGACCAAACCTACATCCAAAGATAGGAGATATTAGAAAGGCTCGACAAACAGTGCACAAGTTGCCTGGTGTAGATGGCCTGGTAACAACTTGTTAAAGGAAATAGTGATAGAGCTTGTCAGAATTGCCCCCAGATAGGGGGCAGGGGTCTGTGTTAGTGAATTGTGGAGTGCTAAATATGATACCCTAATTGAAGAAAGGCTAAGGATATTGCTAGTATCTACAGGTCAGTCAATTTGAAAAGAATGTGAAATTGGGTTTTCAGCACTGTCGGTCTTGCTTTAACTAGGGAGAGCCAGCACAGATTTGCAGAGGCCAGGTCATGCTTGGTGAATCTAATTTAAAGTATTGTGGAAGGTTGATGAAGGGAATGGAATTGATGTTGCTTAAGGATTTTAAGGAAATGTTTGACACAGTTAACACAATTAAGGCATAGGAGACAGTGTTCCACCTTTTTTAATATAAACTTAAAATGTGATCTGAAACCAATTGAGAGCAAAATGAAAGTGGCAGCAAACTTTCTAGGATTTGGGGTCCATGTCATAGATCCCACAAAGTTACCACCCAAGTTGATAGGTTTGTTAAGAAGACATATGGTGTGTTGGCTTTCATCAGCAGGGAGATTGAGTTTAAGAGCCTCAGGGTCATGCTGCAGCTCCATAGAGCCCTGGTTAGAATACACTTGGAATATTGTGTTCAGATCTGGTTGCCTCATTATAGGAAGGATGTAGAAGCTTGAGAGATGGTGCAGAGGAGATTTACCAGGTTGCTGCCTGGACTGGAGGGGCATGTCTTATGAAGAAAGATTGAGGGAACTACGGACTTTTTCATTGGAGCGAAGAAGGATGTGAGATGACTTTGATAGACGTATACAAGGTGACAAGAGGCATAGATAGAGTGAATCGTCAGAGACTGTTTCCCATGGCAGAAATAACTATGAGGGGGCATAATTTTAAGGTGATTGGAGAAAGGTTTAGGAGAGCTGTAAGAGGTAGGTTTTTTACTCACTCTGGTGGGTGTGTGGAATGCACTGCCAGCACTGGTGGTAGAATCAGATACATTCGGGACATTTAAGTGGGACATCTTGGATAGGCACATAAATGAAGGGTATGTAGGTCAGTTTGGTCATAGAGTAGGATAAAATGTCAGCAGAACATCAAGGGCCAAAGGGCTTATACTGTTCTATGTTCTTATATTCTTGTGTCAATGTGACAATCAAGAACTTTCTTATGTCAGTTTTGCTCTAATAAGTAGTGACCACGTAATCTTTTTAAAAACATAGATGTTTAGATTAGATTACTTACAGTATGGAAACAGGCCCTTCGGCCCAACAAGTCCACACCAACGCGCAACCCACCCAGACCCATTCCCCTACATTTACCCTTTAGCCTAACACTACGGGCAATTTAGCATGGCTAATTCACCTTATCTGCACAGTTTTTGGACTGTGGGAAGAAACCGGAGCACCCGGAGGAAACCCACGCAGACACTGGGAGAATGTGCAAACTCCACACAGTCAGTCGCCTGAGGCGGGAACTGAACCCGGGTCTCTGGCGCTGTGAGGAAGCAGTGCTAACAACTGTGCCAAAGTGCCGCCCACGTGACTTCGTTCATTTCAGTCAATTCCCTTTGACCAGAAATCCCTGTCTGCATAAACTAAAATGCACAATACTGTTAAACAGTAGACTTTAACAATTTTGTTCATAAATGATTTCCAACTGCCTTTGTGTGTATAAGATCAAATTGAAATTCAGTTGTATGAATGAACTAATCAAATCACAGGGAATATAGTTGTTGGAGGCAGGGAAGCAAAAGTTTACAAGATTGGTTCCTGGAATAAATGACTTTGCATTCCACTTAATCTATTAATATAGGCATCAATACTGTTCTGAGGAGGCGTGATAGCCTAAATGTTGGAATGTTGTGTTCTGTGGTTGGCGTGTCTAGAACTAGGCTGGCGGCACAGTAACAGCTTAGGAATTGAGTATTTCAAAATTGAGATTTTTTTTTCACTGGTTGTAGACCTTCAGAATTCATTACCCTAAATGACCAGAGATGCTCAGTGCTTGAATATATTCCATGCTGAGATAGGTAGGTTTTTGAGCACTGGTGGAATTCAAGGATGTGAAGATTGGACATGAAAGGTGGATTGGAGTGGAGTGGAGTTCAAAGACTGGTTGTGATCTTATTGTCTGGTGGACTAGACCTTAGGAGAAAGTGAGGGCTGCGGATGCTGGAGATCCAGAATCAAAAAGTGTGGAAAAGCACAGCCGGTCAGGCAGCATCCTAGGAGCAGGAGAGTCGACAGCTTGAGCATAAGCTCTTCATCACATTCCTGATAAAGAGCTTACACTCAAAACATTGACTCTCCTGCTGTTCGGGTGCTGCCTGACCGCTGTGCTTTTCCAGCACCACACTGTTTGACTTAGAGTTGTATAGCCTACTCTTACTCCAATTTCTTATGTGCTTGAATACAGGTGTAATTTCGTTGCCTGGATAAAAGACCTTGCGAACAAGCCATTCTATTAGCAGCAGTTTTGCTGTGCGCATGTCAGCATGTGTTTCATATAACTAATCTCCATAGCTTGTGAAAGGAGATAAGAAATAGGACCAGGAATACTTCAGCTAGATTTTCAAGTTTGCTTCGCCATTCAACATGATCATGGCTGAACATTTGTGTCATCTTAACTTTTCTGACCTATCTCACATCGGGCTCTGACACTATGTGCCTCAGAAAGGAATATTATATGAAAATTTCTTCCTAAAAGAAACCATATTGTAAGGGGTTATGTTCATGATCTGTCAGTTGTACGTTACAAAATCTACTGGCTGCCTTGAACCTAACTGGTCCTAAAATCCTCTTATTAACTTATTGTCTCTAACTAACAAATGAATATTTTCTTCCTACAATCTTTTCCTGAACCTCCCATTCACTACTTCCGTCACATAATGATGGCTCAGGAGCAGGGTAACCAACAAGACAATCAGTGGGATTAGTAAAAGGGCAGGAGAGGAAATTAGTTGGTTGAAGAGCTGGATTTAAGCAGAAAGAAATGGTGAATGGAAAGTTGGAAGGAGAAGGTGCAAGGATCAGAGAAGTGGAGTGAGTTGTTAGAGGTCAACAGGAGAGTTGGGAGATGTGATAAATGAAGCAGTATGTGTTTTTTAAAAAATGTCTGAGTATATACATTTATAATGTGGCACAGGGGAAAATTGCTTTTGGAAATCTCCCTAACTTCGAAATCTCATTTAAAATGAAAGTGCAATATTAGAACACCAGTTTTAAATAGGGTTAGGTTAGCGAGCATTGAGAAGATTTGTTGCTCAGTTTGAGGTTCTGGATGTAGGTTTGCTCAATGAGCTGGGAGGTTCATTTTCAGACGTTTCCTCACCGTAGTTAACATCTTCAGTGAGCCTCTGAATGAAGCACTGGTGGTATAGCCCGTTGTCTATCTATATGTTTAGAGTTTCCTTAGGTTGGGGATGTCATTTCCTGTTCTTTTTCTCAGGGGCAGTAAATGGGATCCAAGTCAATATGTTTGTTGATAGATATCCGGTTGGACTGCCATGCTTCTAAGAATTCTCATGCATGTCTCTGTTTGGCTTGTCCTAGGATGGATGTGTCGTCCCAGTCGAAGTGGTGTCTTTTCTCATCCGTATGTAAGGATACTAGTGAGAATAGGTCATGTTGTTTTGTGGCTAGTTGATGTTCATGTATCCTGGTGGCAAGTTTCTCCCTGCTTGTCCAATGTAGTATTTGTTACAGTTCTTGCAAGGTATTTTGTAAATGACATTAGTTTTGCTTGTTGTCTGTATAGGGTCTTTCAAGTTCATTACCTGCTGTTTTACTGTGTTGGTGGGTTTGTGGGTTACCATGATGCCAAGAGGTCTGAGTAGTCTGGCAGTCATGTCTGAGATGTCTTTGATGTAGGGGAGAGTAGCTAGGGTTTCTCGATGTGTTTTGTCTGCTTGTTTGAGTTTGTTGCTCAGAAACCAGTGGACTGTGTTCATTGGTTACGCTTGTTTTTGAATATACTGTACAGGTGATTTTCCTCTGCTCTGCATAGTTCCTATGTGCTGCAGTGTATGGTGGCTCGTTGAAAGAATATACTAATGCAGCTTCGTTTGTGGATGTTGGGATGATTGCTTCTGTAGTCCAATATTTGGTCTATATGTGTTGTTTTCCTATAGACGCTGGTTTGAAGCTCTCCACTGGATGTTCGCTCTACTGCGACATCTAGGAATGGCAGTTTGTTGTTGTTTTTCTCCTCTTTAGTGAATATTATGCCAGTAAGGGTATTATTGGGGAATTTGAAGATTTAGTGGACAAACAGGCAGAAAACTAGCCACAAAACGACATGACCCACTCTAACTAGCATCCTTACATTAGAGATGAGGAAGGACACCATTTCGGCTGGGATAAGCCAAACAGAGACACACACGAGAATTCCTAGAAGCATGACATTCTAATCGGAACTCTATCAATAAACACATTGACTTGGATCCCATTTACCATCCCCTGAGAAAAAGAACAGGAAATGACATCACCATAGGAAATGACCATCACCAACCCAGGGAAATTCAAACATATAAATAGAAAATGAGATACATCACCAGTGCTTCGTCCGGAGTCTCAATGAAGATGTTACCTAGTATGGTGACGAAACATCTGAAAACGAACCTTCCAGCTCAGTGAGCAAACCTACATCCAGAACTTCAACCTGAGCTACAAATCTCCTCAAAATGCGCTAAAGTTGATAGTTATGAGTATTACTTCATTATATGTTATCTCAGAATAATTAAGTAGTACTCATGTAACTACCAACATTCGCAAATTTTAAGAAGAATTGTAGCACAGGTTGAGGTTCTGGATGTAGGTTCGCTCACTGAGCTGGAGGGTTTGTTCGCAGATGTTTCGTCACCATACTAGGTAACATAATCTGTGAGGAGAACGTGAAGACTGCAGATGCTGGAGATCAGAATTGAGAGTGTGGTGCTGGAAAAGCACAGCAGGTCAAGCAGCATCTGAGGAACACGAGTATTGATGTTTTGGGCAGAAGCCCTTCAGGAATGAGGCTTGTGGGTTGGGGCTGAGAGATAAATGGGAGAATGGTGGGGTTGGGGGAAGGTAGCTGGGAAAGCGATAGGTGGATGAAGGTGATAGCTCAGAGGGGGCAGGTTTGGACGGGTCCCAATAATAGTGCCGAGTTGGAGGCTTGGGACTGGGATAATGTTGGGCGAGGGAAATGAGGAATCTGTTGAAATCTAACTTTATCCTGTGTGGTTGCAGGGTCCCAAGGTGGAATATGAGGCGTTCCCCCTCCAGGCATCAGGTGGCAACAGTTTGGCGGTGGAGGAGGTGGTATCCAAGTCAGTGTGTTTGTTGATAGATTCCGGTTGTAATGCAGTGCTTCTAGGAGGCGTGTGCAATAAGCAAAACCAATGTTACTTACAAAATACCTTGCAAGAACTGTAACAAACACTACATTGGGCAAACAGGCAGAAAACCAGCCACCAGGATACATGAACATCAACTAGCCACAAAAAGATATGACCCACTCTCACTAGTATCTTTACATACAGATGAGAAATGACACCACTTCGACTGGGACAACATATCCATCCTTGGACAAGCCAAACAGAGACACTCACAAGAATTCCTAGAAGCATGGATTCCAACTGGAACTCTATTAACAAACACTCCGCCAAGGACATGCAGGTCCTTGGCCTCCTCCATCGCCAGACCATGACAACACGATGCCTGGAGGAAGAACACCTCATCTTCCGCCTAGGAACCCTCCAACCACAAGGGATGAATGCAGATTTCTCCAGCTTCCTCATTTCCCCTCCCCCCTCCCCCCCCCCCCCACCTTATCTCAGTCCCAACCCTTGGACTCAGCACCGCCTTCTTGATCATCTTCCTGACTTCTCCGCCCTCACCCCCCTCTGGCCTATCACCCTCACCTTAACCTCCTTCCACCTATCGCATTCCCAAAGCCCCTCCCCCAAGTCCCTCCTCCCTACCTTTTATCTTAGTCTGCTTGGCACACCTTCCTCATTCCTGAAGAAGGGCTTATGCCCGAAACGTCGATTCTCCTGCTCCTTGGATGCTGCCTGACCTGCTGTGCTTTTCCAGCAACACATTTTCAACATTGACTTGGATCCCATTTACCACCCCCGAGAAAAAGAACAGGAAATGACATCATGGGAAATTACATCACCAATCCAAGGAAACCTAAACACGTAAATAAAAAGTGGGCCATACCACCAGTGCTTCATCTGGAGGCTCATTGATGTTACCTAGTATGGTGACAAAATATCTGAAAACAAACCTTCCAGCTCAGTGAGCAAACCTACATCCAGAACTATCAACATGCTCTGAAACAATTTAAATGCAGATAACATATAAAATCTTTCTTAGCTGTGTCTGGAGCCACAAGTACCCAGATAAACTTCAAGATTGAATGAAACTTTTAAGATTCCATGAAAGCTGAAAATACACAATGCGTGAGTCATTTCTGAAAGAGGAAAATTAGTTAATGCTTTGAATACGATTTTTCATGTTGATTAAAGTTGAATTTGTTTATTAATATTTCTGTACATTATAAGGTATTATAATTTAAGCAAAATGGAAAACAATAATATTTTCCTCAGCAAAATGATGGAAGGGAACTTGATAGTGCATTCAAGCAGCACTGATGAAGTCCACTTGGCTCCTGATCTCATCACAGCCTTGGTCCAAACATGGACAAAACAGCTGAACTCCATTGGTGAGATTAGAGTGACTGCCTTTGGCACCAAGACACCATTTGACTGGATATGGCAGAAAGGAAGCTTAGTCAAATTGAAGTCAATTTGAAACAGAACTGGGCTGAGAAGTGGCAGGTGGAGTTCATCCTGGAAAAGTGTGAAGTTGTTCATTTTGGAAGGCTGAATTTGAATGCAGGTTACAAGGTTTAACGCATGTTTCTTGGTGGAACAGAGGGATCTTGGTGGCCATGTCCATAGATCCCTCAAAGTTGCCTCCCAGGTTAATAGGATTGTTAAGAAGGCGTATGGTATGTTGGCTTTCATAAACAGGAGAATTGAGTTTAAGAGCTGCGAGGTTATGCTGCAGCTCTATAGGGTCCTGGTTTAACCACACTTTGAGTATTGTGTTCGGTTCTGGTCTCCTTGTTATAGGAAAAATGTGGAAGCTTTAGAGAGGGTGCAGAGGAGATTTACCAGGATGCTGCCTAGACTGGAAGGCATGTCTTATGAAGAAAGGTTGAGGGAGCTAAGGCTTTTCTCATTGGAACAAAGAAGGGTGAGAAGTGACTTGATAGAGGTGTACAAAATGATGAGAGGCTTAGATCGAGTGAATAGCCAGAGACTTTTTCCAATGGTGGAAATGTCTATCATGAGGGGGTATAATTTTAAAGTAATTGGAAGGTTTAGGGGAGATGTCAGAAGTAGGTTCTTTACTCAGAGAGTGGTGGGTGTGTGGAATGCACTGCTAGCAGTGGTAGCAGAATCAGATACATTAGGGACATTAAAGCGACTTTTGGATACGCACATGAAAGTTAGTATACTGAAGGGTATTTAGGTTAGTCCAATTTTTTTTTTGAGTAGGATAGAAGGCCGGCACAACATCGAGGATCGAAGGGCCTGTATTGTTTTGTGGTCAGTGGGAGAAATTGAGGATTGCAGATGCTAGAGATCAGAGTTGAAAAGTGTGGCATTGGAAAAGCACAACAGGCCTAGATGCTGCCTGACCTCCTGTGCTTTTCCAGTGCCACACTGAAGTCAAAGGGAATTGGGGGAAAAATCCCTCCACTAATTGGAGACATACCAGTATAAAGGAAGATGATTGCAGTTAGTGGAACTCAAACACCTCAGTCTCCGATTAATGACAATCTTGGTACAGGAGTTTCTCAGATTAGTGTCCTAAACCTAATCAACTTCAGCTACTTCATCAATTACCTTCTTTCCAACATAATACCAGGAATGTTCAATCATCAGCAAACAATGTTCCAGCACCATTCATGACTTCTCAGATGCTAAGCAGATAACTGGCAAGAACTGTTAGTGCCCCACATGGTAGGCAGTGAACCCTTCCAGCAAGAATGAACCTAACCATTTTCCTTGACATTTTAAGGCATGACCATCATTGAATCCTCCATGATCAATTTTATGGGAGATACCACTGGCTGGAAACTGAATGGGAAGAGGCATTAAAATTCTATTGCTACAAGACCAGATCAGAGGCAGGGAGTTCTACACTGGGTCACTCACTTCTTGACATGCCATAGACTTTCGAACTTTTACAAGGCACAAGTCGGAGTGTATTGACTACTCTCAGCTTCAATAAGTACAGTTCTAAAAACATTAAATAAACTTGACATCATTTAGAACAAAGCAGCCTGCTTGATTTGCACCCTATCCACCACTTTTAGTATTCATTCCCAGCACAGCCATGCACTGTGAAAGCAGTGTGTATCAAGATTCACTGCAGCAACTCCTTTTACAGCACCTTCTAAAGTGCATCTCCTATAAAGTTGAAGAACAAAGTTAATAGATGCGTTGGAATGCCACTATCATCAAGTTTGCCTCCAAGCTCCATATTATCCTGAACTGGAAGTTAATTACTTTTTCACTGTCACTGAATCAAAACCTTGGAATCCCCTTCCTCATGGCACTATTGGTGTACTTGCATCATATTGACTGCAGCAGCTCAAGAGGGCAGATCACCATAACAAATTAGGGATAAGCGATAAGTGACAGCCACTAAAATAATTTTTAAAGTTGAGTGAGATGTGCGACCAAGTCTAAAGTCCAGATCAATTCTCATCTATCCTCATTTGATAACCAACCATTCTTCGAATTCTGAACTGGAAGCATTGTAAATTGTACAATTTGAAAAGGAGATAGGAAAGAATAGATGGAAAATTATTGTTTCAGATGATGCTGAACTTCAGCCTGAAGAGATGGTTTCTGAACAAGAAGGTCCAAGTATGTCGTGTGGTCCAAGATCTGATTAGTACTGTACTTAGATATCTCATGCAAAGTGATTAATTGTCCCTTTTCCACCATCATCCTCATTTTTGGGTTGAGGCCTTGAACTTCCATTGGATTTGCCCACAAATATGTGGGAATGCTTCAGAACCATATTGTGCAGGGTAGCTCACCAGGAAACTATTACAGTCTTATAGTCTGCCATCAAATATGTTGGAAGAATTTCCAGGCTGAAAATTGATTTGCTTAGCCATTAGGAATGTACCTTCCATAGAACCAAGTCCTGGTGTGGCAATCAAACCTTCTAACCCAGACATAGGGACAAAGCTACTGGGTGCTGCTGAGGTGAACCGAGGGGCTGCAGGTGCTGCAAATTTGAGACAACAGCTTTCTCTCAACAGATGCTGTCAGACCTCCTCAGTTTCTCCAACAATTTCTGTTTTTGTCTCGGATTTGCAGCGCTTGCAGTTCTCCGGTTTGTTTTGGCAGTACCCAGAGGTGTCACATGAAGCATGCTGTACAATAAGCAGCAGGGAAACAGTAGTTTACTTGTACTACTTTCAGTCCAGTCCAGGGCATTTGTTCTGCCCTGGGTACGCTGCAGTGTTCCACTGAAACCCAATACAAGCTGGAGAAACTTATCCCATGTTCCATTTCGGCACTTTGCCGTCTTCTGAGTTAAACATTTAGTTCGTCAACTTCAAACAATAAACTCAGTCCTTCATTTTGATGACCTTATATGGGCTTGCTCCTTTTCACCCCTCTCCCACCATCACATTGAATGTCTGCATTTTTGTTTTTCATGGTTTTTCTTTCAGTTAGAAATTACCCTTATTCTGTTATTAGCACCTACTTGCATTCTGTGCCCTGTCTTTACATCTAGACCAGCTTTCTCTAGAATTTAGAACAATTAGAGGTGATCTCATCGAAGCCTCAAGATATTAGGAAAGGATAAAGGTAAACGATTCCCAGTTTACTGGATGGGGAATCTAGAATTAAAGGGCATAGTCTGAGAATTAGAGATGGGAGATGATAGGAAGCGCTTCTACGCACACAGGTTGAGATATGTTTGGAACACTGCTCCACAGATGGCAGTGAATTAATCATTAATTTTAAATCTGAGATAGGAAGAATTTTGTGAAGCAAATGCATTAGAGGATATGAGCCAAAGACAAGTATATGCAGTTAGATCATAGATCAGCCATGATCTCGTTAAATGGTGAAAATAGGCTCAATGGGCTGGATAATCTAACCCTGTTCCTATGTAATGCGTGTCACAAAAACTTGATTGAGTTGTTTTTGAAGAAGTAACAAAGAGGATTGATGAGGGGAGAGCGGTAGATGTGATCTATATGAACTTCATTACGGCATTTAACAAGGTTCCCCATGGGAGTCTGGTGAGCAAGGTTAGATCTCATGGAGTACAGGGAGAACTCGCCATTTGGATACAGAACTCGCTCAAAGGTAGAAGATAGAGGGTGGTGGTGGAGGGTTGTTTTTCAGACTGGAGGCCTGTGACCAGTGGAGTGCTACAAGGATCGGTGCTGGGTCCATTACTTTTCATCATTTATATAAATGATTTGGATGTGAGTATAAGAGGTATAGTTAGTAAGTCTGCAGATGACACTAAAATTGGAGGTGTAGTGGACAGCAAAGAAGGTTACCCTCAGATCTTGACCAGATGGCCAATGGGCTGAGAAGTGGCGTGTGGAGTTTAATTTAGATAAATGTGAGGTGCTGTATTTTGGGATAGCAAATCTTAACAGGATTTATACACTTATTGGTAAGGTCCTAGGGAGTATTGCTGAACAAAGAGACCTTGGAGTGCAGGTTCATAGCTCCTTGAAAGTGGAGTCACAGGTGGATAGGATAGTGAAGAAGGCTTAGTATGCTTTCTTTTATTGGTCAGAGTATTGAGTACAGGCGTTGGGAGGTCATGTTGCGACTGTACAGGACATTGGTTAAGCCACTTTTGGAATATTGCATGCAATTCTGATCTCCTTCCAATCGGAAAGATGTTGTGAAACTTGAAAGGATTTACAAGTATGTTGCCAGGGTTGGAGGATTTGAGCTATCAGAAGAGGTTGAATAGGCTAGATCTGTTTTCCCTGGAGCATCAGAGGCTGAGGGGTGACCTTCTAGAGGTTTATAAAATCATGAGGGATATGGATAGGATAAATGGGCAAAGTCTTTTCCCTGTGTTGGGGGAGTCCAGAACTAGATGGCATAGTTTTTGGGTGAGAGGGGAAAGATATAAAACTTCTTCACTCAGAGGGTGGTACATGTATGGAATGAGCTGCCAGTGGAAGTGGTGGAGGCTAGTACAATTGCAACATTTAAAAGGCATCTGGATGGATATATGAATAGGAAAGGATTGGAGGGCTATGGGCCAGGTGCTGGCAGGTGGGGCTAGATTGTTTTTTTTTTCAATATCTGGTCAGCATGGACGAGTTGGATCGAAAGGTCTGTTTCGTGCTGTACATCTCTATGACTTTGTGCAAAATCTAATTCTAATGCAAAGAAGTGTGAAGTCATTCATTATGGTAGGAAGAATACAGAAACGCAATATGAACTAAAGCGTATGCACGAACAGAGGAGTGTAGGTATCTATGTGCAAAAGTAACTGAAGTTGGTTAAGAGAATGATACATAAAGTGTAAGCATCCTGTTTTTATTAACAAAGGCATGGAGTACAAAAGTAAATGACTGTTGTTCAAGTTCTGTAGACGTCTGGTTTGGATCCATTAGAGAATAGCATCCAGTTCTGGGCACCGTACTAACAATTTTCGAAAGGTATTAAGAGTTCAGAAAAAATTTACTAAAATAGTTCAGAGAATGACGAACTTCAGTTCTATAGATAAATTCGACAGTTTGGACTATTTTCCTTGGAAAATAGAAAGCTCGGAGCAGATTTGGTCGAAATATTCAAAATTGTGGGGGAACTATACAGAGCATTTGGAGAGGAAATGTTTCCATTGGTACAAAAAAGTGTATATAAGGGCACAAATTTTAAAGTGCACGGTAAAAGAAACAATGGAAACATGAGAATTTTCTTTTCAGGTAGCGAATGAAATGCATTGCCTGTGTGCAATGGAGGCAGTTTCATTGTATCATTCACAAGGGAATTGGATTATTATCTGGAAAAAGGTACAGGACTAGGCAGCAAAATGGTACTAAATAAATTAGTTGTTTAGAAAGTCAGCACTAATACATTGGGCTGAATGGAATCATTCTGTCTAGTAACTATTCCATGATATTGCACCAGAATATTGATTCATGCCCCGAGATGTACTTGAGCTCATAATTTAGGTAAATACTTAGGTGCAATACTGAGATTGCTACATTTGTAGAGATATTCGGACAAAATTCAAAATCAATCAAAAGGAAACTAGAGTATAAAAGTATAAGTTCATTCTCCTTTGTCTATAAAGAAAGCTGAATTTTAGAATTTCCTTGGCCTAACCTATGGCCCAGTTCCTTTCGATTTGGCCACAGAGCAAAGCTATTGCTGCCCTTTGCAAAGTGAGCACGGTTAGTGGGTTAAATTAATCACTATCAGCTACTCCAGAGTTCAGCTGGATGGGTATCTGTGGTTGATCCTCCCAAAATCTGACATGATCCCAAACTCTCTCCCAACAACTCAAACATATATTTTTGTACCAAAGCCAACTTGCCCATTGCCCAGTATTTGTTGATGTAAAGTGGTTTACAATACATTTTTAATTTTAAAATTTCACTTCAAAATCTCTGTGTGGCCTCCTAGCATTTATAACTCCTTCCAGAACTGCCTCACTTTCCAACTCTGGCCTCCAGTTATTTGCACCATTGGTACCATACTTCAACCAACTAGGCCCTTTACTCAGGATTTCCTGCTTCAATCTCTGTTAGCTCTCCAATTCCCTTTTTCAGACTGTTTTCTTAATGCAACATTTAAACACACTTTTGGTCACTCCTAATATTTTTTACTTAATTGTACAGGTCTTGCCACTTTCTCCCACTACCATTTGAACATCATGAACCAGATGGATTATAATTTCTTGCTACTCAATGTCAGCAGAGCCATAGCTACCTTTTTTATGATGGCTAAGTGGTCCATGTTTTACCATGTTAATAGTGGTTATAAAGGGGAGAGAGTGGGCAAAATTGATTGTTTTCACTTGAACTTAAGGCTCAGATGTTCACAAAATTTCTAGGATAATGGATAGAATGGATAGTCAACATCTTTTTCCCAGGGTGCATGTCAATTACTAGGGGGCATTGATTTAAGGTGAAAGAAAGAAAGTTTAAAGGAGGTGTTGAGAGGCAGGTTTTGAGCACAGGGTTGTAAGTACGGTTGGTTCTGCTGTAACACAGTAGTTCCATTCTTGTGCAACCCTGAGTAATAAGAAAATCGCAAAATAGCGGCACCATTTAAACTAATGGGACTGAGATCACATTATAACCAATGCATGCTTTAAAAGTTTTCAGTCAAGAAACAGTGTTCCCAGAAGACTGGAGGTTGGCTAATGTGGTGCCACTGTTTTAGAAGGGTGGTAAGGACAAGTCAGGGAACTATAGACCAGTGAGCCTGACGTTGGCGGTGGGCACGTTATTGGAGGGAATCCCGAAGGACAGGATGTACATGTGTTTGGAAAGGCAAGGATTAATTAGGGATAGTCAACATGGCTTAGTGCATGGGAAATCATGTCTCACAAACTTGATTGAGTTTTTTGAAGAAGTAACAAAGGGGATTGATGAGGACAGAGCAGTGGACATGATCTATGTGGACTTCAGTAAAGCGTTCGACAAGGTTTCCCTAGGGAGACTGGTTAGCAGGGTTAGATCTCATGGAATACAGGGAGAACTAGCCATTTGGATACAGAACTGGCTCAAAGGTAGAAGAGGTGGATGGGGAGGGTTTTCAGACTGGAAGCCTGTGACCAGTGGAGTGCCAAAGGATCAGTGCTGGGACCACTACTTCTGGTCATTTATATAAATGATTTGGATATGAGCATAAAAGATAAGTTGGTAAGTTTGCAGATGACACTAAAATTGGAAGTGTAGTGGACAGCAAAGAAGGTTACCTCAGATTACAATAGGATCTTGATCAGATGGGCCAATGGGCTAAGAAATGGCAGATGGTGTTTAATTTAGATAAAAGCGAGGTGCTGCATTTTGGGAAAGCAAATCTTAGCAGGACTTATACACTTAATGGTAAGGTTCGAGGGAGTGTTGCTGAACAAAGAGACCTTGGAGTGCAGGTTCATAGCTCCTTTAAAGTGGAGTCACAGGTAGATAGGATAGTGAAGAAGGCGTTTGGTATGCTTTCCTTTATTGGTTCAGAGTATTGAGTACAGGCTTTGGGAGGTCATGTTGTAGCTGTACAGGACATCGGTTAGGCCACTTTTGGAATATTGCGTGTAATTTTGGTCTCCTTCCTATTGGAAGGATATTGTGAGACTTGAAAGGTTCAGAAAAGATTTACAAAGATTGGAGGATTTGAGATGTAGGGAGAGATTGAACAGAATGGGCTGTTTCCCTGGAGTGTCGGAGGCTGAGGGATGGCCTTAGAGGTTTATAAAATCATGAGGGGCATGGATAGGATAAGTGGACAAAGTCTTTTCCCTGGAGTGGGGGAATCCGGAACTAGGGCACAGGTTCAGTGTTAGAGGGGAAAGTTGTAAAAGAGACCTAAAGGCCAACTTTTTTACGCAGAGGGTAGTACATGTATGGGATGAGCTGCCAGAGGAAGTGGTGAAGGCTAGGAAACTTGCAACATTTAAAAGACATCTGGATGGGTGTATGAATAAGAAGATTTTGGAGTGATATGGGCCAGGTGCTGGCAGGTGGGACTAGATTGAGTTGGAATATCTGGTCAGCATGGACAGGTTGGACCGAAGGGTCTGTTTCCGTGCTGTACATCTCTGTGACTCTATGTTCCCAATTCATGAATCATGTTATAGCGAATGCACATTAACGAAATGTGTATTGTAGCAAAACAATCTGTACCTGGAATGCACTTCCAGAGGAGGTAGAAACATAAACAATAGCAACATTTAAAAGGCTTCTTGACAGATACATGAATAGGCACAGAATAGGGGGATAGGAGGAGGCAAGGAAGGCGTCATGTGTCAGCGCTGCCTTGGTCAGCCAAAAGGCCAGTTCCTGCCCTGTGCAGTTCTTTGTTCTAAATGCAAGTTTCTCTTGCCAAAGTTGAATAATAATTTTCTTCTGATATGTTCTGAGTAATGGGCAAAGAGCCAGATGATCAATTATCAAGCGCAGATAAAGGAATTGAAGAGGAACTGTGTATCTAATTAAACGACTGGGACTACTTTGGCTAACTTGATTAGTTAATGCATGAGAATGTTTTAAGAGAGTCGATCAACATTCAGCCAATGTGCTTCAAACTGCGAAGTAGTAATTAGTATGATTTACTGGCAAACTGACTATGCTTCGTTGATCCATCGGCATTTTTTGAGGAGATAACCCTAAATTCATAGTTACTTGAAAGATAATTCACTTGGATTTTCATAGTTTTTCAAATTTGCAACAATACCCCATTTCACCTTGCTTCTTCTGAGCCTACAGTAGCATCTATGATGAACAACAGGGCTTCGTCCTCTTTGTTGGAGTAATGTCTCTCTGATAAGAGCTGTCAGCATATGTGTAGTTTTAAGATGTATTAATGGCACGTGACGTTTCCCCAATGTTCATTAACTATACAGGTGTTGCCACTTTCTTCTGCTGCCAGTTGAACATTATGAACCAGATGAATCATAATTTTTGCTACTCAATGTCAGGAGAGCCAAAGCTACCTTTTCTCAGTTTCACATATCTTTGATTCCCTTACTGTCATCATTATACACAGTGCTTTATCTAAATGACGTTTTCCTCTTTAAACAAAAAAAGCTACAGATTGTTATAGAATTCTCCAAATAGTATAAAAAAGACAACAGACTCGATCTCCTGGAAAGTGAAGAATTCATAGCCAAGAGCAGATGCTGCTCGCACTTTCACAAGTTATGGGAACGTCGGGTTCCACAGGCTTCTGGAGGTGGAATCACAGGGGCCTGAGCATGGCCGCAAAGGCGGAAATTGTGCAACCAGTTGAAGCATTCCAGCTCCTCTGTAATATGAAACCCTTGACTACAGCGCACTTTAGGATATCCTAAGGCTGATAAACAAGTTTATATAAACCTCTACATATGATCTTGAGGAAATGTGAGAAGCTCATGCAAGAAGGCAGCACGCATTTCATAGCAGTCATCAATCACCCTGCTACTTTGTTTTTACAGCAAACCTTTCAGTATTGAGACCTTTGTCAGTTAAACATGTAGCATACCTTACAAAGAAAAATCAACATATTTGATGGATTTATTAAACTTAGTTTCTCAACTTGTGGGACTTTAATTTTGTGAAATTTGGGGCTTTAGGTGAGTCATCCACAACCACCTTAAATTAGTTACTATGTAATAATCTAAAACACTTTCTCATTGTCCAGGGAAATGGGGGTATGGTACATCATGCATATGTGTCTACAACTCATGCCTACCAGTTTTTGCAAATGCATTTTTGGATATGTTGACAACTTTTTTGCTTTCTTCCAAATGCATGAGATTAAATCCAAATTTATCTGAGATTAAAAAATTTTAACTGCTTGGCAACCTCATTTTAAACATAGTACAAGCAGAGAGAGATTTGGAAACCAAATGCAGTATTGTTTAGTGCAGTTGTTAACAAACAAATTGTATCACATAAAATAAGCTATTTTGAAAATTGGGTCTAAGTACTGTACTAATCTTCTCCAGTCTTTCTCATTTGAGGTGAACTGGCTGGGAACTATGGAAATTGTGCAGAGATCATGCAGCAAAATAATTCTCCTACCCTGGGAGTTTGACAAGAGTGTTGATGAAAGAGTGCAGAGAAAACGAAGTATATACTAAAGTTTAACCTTGTTTGTGGTCTTACGATTTTCATTACAGTTCTGTTCGTGACACCATGTTGGTCCATCCCACTTCTTAGACAAAACATTGATCAGTCTTTGTATCATTCATCCAGCAATAACAGGTTAGAATTACCTATAAAAGAAAACTAAGCTTGAATGACAGTCAAGGTTGTGCTTTGAAACCAAAGCCATTGACTGAGATTGCAAATTATATCTCAGTTGAATTCGTATATTGCTTATATGCCTATCAGGACATGGATTAGGCCATTGTACTTGGTCAGGGAAAAAACAACTTTCTTAAGGTTTTCCAAGATTTTATTGTTTTTTTTGTGGATAAAGACAGTTTCCATAAACTTTGCAACATGTAAGTCAAGTTTGAAAACTCACTTGTGATGATTTTCTTGGTGTTTAATGCTTGAACAAATTTTGTTAATTGAACTGCAGGAAGTTGAAGCTTAAAAATTCATCTGAGCAACAAATGTTGCGTTTTTGATATAGTTAAATTCTTTATTCTGTTTTTGTGAAGTTAGTGCTTTGAGGTTATTTGTTGGAAAATGCTTTGAATTGTACAAATTAAATGGATTTTGTATTTGGAAGGTTCTGTCCGCTTGCTAAAACCAATTTTTAAAAAGATTCATCCAAGTGCCTGGATTCTCGTAACTTTTAATTCATATTCTTGGTTTCTGCACGTATTTTTGTTTTGAACATTCTATATGACTTTGACACATTTTTCTGTTAATGTTATGTTCGAAATTTTGGGTATGAAGCAGGAGGGTGGTTTCAAGGAGAGTAGAACATATTGTTCTTAACTGCTAATTGCAATGTGCAAAGTGGGAAACTTAACAAAATTTTTTTTTAACCTTCAGCATGTTCCATTGGCCACCCTATTCTATGCTACGTGTGCTCAGTGTCCCTGGGTCAAAGTCCCGGAACTCCCTCCCTAATGATTTGTTGATTTATCCTATTACACATGGAGTGTAACAGTTCAAGAAGGCAGCTCACCATCACTTTCTCAAGAGGACCTGGAGATGGGCAACAGATGCTGGTCCATTCATTGATGGCCACATTCTATTAATTAAAAGAAAAAAATGCCACAGTTAAATTGTCTTTTCCCTAATTCTAAAGTTGACCTTCTTTTGGGATTAAATTATTAGGCTCAGGATAGAGTGAAACAAGTGAGCTGAAAGTTGGATTGTGATATGGATTTCACTCTAGGTCAGAAAATGTGGACTTGAGTCCTCCAGGTAACCTACTATTACCAGTTGTCGGGTGAGGCTCCCTAATTTATTGGGGATTCCAGATGGGCTATCCTAAATTGTCAAGTTCCTGGATGAGGAGGAATGAATTTTCCTTTTTTTTTCCCCATTTATCCACCCCATTAGTTGGTTACAATAAGGTTACTTTGAAAAGAATCCTTTTCCTTATGCCTCTCCTAGATGAAATGAAGTTATGTTTTAAAAGGTGCCAACTCATGTAAACTTTGGAGTTAAAAATAAAATATGAATTCAGAAAAAGATGATAACACTAACAGATCAGTCTATTGTTCATCCAGAGTAGATAGTGGAATGTGACGGCCTTTATACCTGGTGTACTGGTGGCACTAACGTTTGTAGTTGAGTGGCTGTTTCGAGATGCTTGGCTTTGCAAGTCAGTTGAAAGGCCTTTGACTTGTCTTGTTTTTGTTTTGATTGCAGTTTCACTTGTTTCCTAGTTTCAGAAAGAGAGAGACTTCCTTTTTATTTGTAGCACAAGCATGACTAATGGTTTCGTTAGCTGGGACTCCAACAGTATACGCCTTTGTCCATTAGCACAAACAGAACGTGATTGAAACTGGCTTTCAAACTCCTTCTTTCTGTATTCTTGAAAGCCAGTTTGAAAGGGGAAAACACTTCAACAATATTACCAGTATGGGACATAATCTGCAGTAGATTGCTTTTTTGCGAGGAACTGGGGAAGTCAGCTCCTCATTAGCTCTGTAGCCACAAGAAATGTCAATCCAATTTGTTCTGAAAGAGGACCCAGAATGCTAACTCTACTTTCTCTTCACAGCTGCTGCCAGTTTTTCCATCAGTTTCTGATTTTGTTTCTGATTTTCTGCATCTGCGGTTCTTCTGCTTTTTTTTTGTGTTAAGATGAACTTAGCACATTCTTTGTGTGACTTCCCAAAGTTCTTCTCCAGTCACTAAATTTACATCTGCAGTACGTCTTTTCAAAAATTGCATGTTGTCATTCAAAGTTTGATATGTTTCTAAGTACTTTGTGGTGTTCTGATCCATCATCATCGTCTTACTAAGATTAAATTATTTTTATTGCTTTTGGTGAAGAAATGTTGGGGACAATGTTCAGCTTTCACATGCATATAAATCTGGCATTAGCTGGTCGGCTGCCTGTTTACAGCCCAGATAATTTTCATTTCTGCTGACACCAATGGACAGGTATAATGAGTGACTGATTTGATGCCACTAATTTTGCACCCTCTCCAAAGGAGAATGTAACGTTCATTAAAATTCAAGCATCAGGTCATAAACATACTTTGAAAATGTTTCTTAATAGACCTCTGAGTTAATACAAATGAGCCAAGGGTGAACTCTGTGATTGCACATACTTAGGTCCAAAGATTCAAAAGTTGAGAAATAGAAGATTGTCCTTTAACTTATTTTAATTTAAAAAACTGTTTGTCAGAATGCTTTGAAATGAAGTGCAATTTGATAGCTGTTTGCAACGTTGCACATTTACTAAAGCAATGTTACAACAAGAAACGTAAATAAATATTGTTGCAACCAGATGAGGAGGGGTTGAATCTTTTTAACTATTATTGGTCTGTTTAGCAAACATTATGTATTTTTTAGTAGGTAACTATCACATTGCAATTAAAATGTACTTAATTAAAAACAAAAGAGTCAAACTACAAAGTTTTCCTGCTTTTTGAGAAATATAATAAAAATGTAACATCAAATACACAGACAAACCCAAGTGACAATTTTATAAAGAATGGGCAAGGGGAGATCTGGTACAGACAGAGGTAAAAGCAATTGACATTTAAGGTCTAAAAGTCTTTGGGTTGTGAGAATTATGAGTCCTGACTGTACGACAGTAAGATTTAGGAGCAGAATTTGACAACACAGCCAGCTGAATCAGCTCTGCCATTCGATTGTGGCTGATGTGTTTCTCACCTTCTCCCCCTAACTCTTGATCTCCTTGACAACAAAGAATCTATCTATCTCTGTCTTAAATACACTCAATGACTTGGTCCTCACAGCCTTCTGTGGCAATGAACTCCATAGAATTACCATCCTCTGGCTGAAGAAATTCCTCCTCTCTATTATAAAGGGTTGTCCTTTCACTCTGAGACTCATCCTCAGGTCCTAGTCTCTCCTATTAGTGGAAACATCTTATCCACGTCCACTCTATCCATGCTTCTCTGTATTCTGTAAGTTTTAAACAGACCCCCACTCAACTGAGTACAGAACCAGAGTCCTCAATCATCCTCATATGACATGCCCTTCATTCCCAGGATCATTCATGGAAACTTCCTCTAGACTCCCTCCAAGGCCAGCACATCATTCCTTTGTTATGGGACCTAATACTATTCACAAAATTCCAAATGCAGTCTGACCAGAGCTGTATACATCCTCTATAGTACATCTCTGCTCTTGTATTCTAGTAATCTTGAAATGAATGCTAACATTGCAATTGCCTTCCTAACTGCTGAATGAACTTGCATGTTAACCTGGAGAATCCTGAACTAGAACTCCCAAGTTCTTTTGTGCTTCAAATTTCCGAAACCCTTCTCCCAAACTGCATAGCCACACATTTTATTTGACCTGCCACTTCTTTGCCCATTCTCCTAGCCTGTTCAAGTACTGTTTACAACCTTTAGACTTCCTTAACACTAACTGTCCCTCCACCTATCTTTGTATCACCTGCAAATTTAGCAACAGTGCCCTCAGTTTCTTTGTCTAGATTGTTAGTTGTGGTCCCATCACTGACCCCTGATGAACCCCACTACTCTCAATATTCTAAAAAAAGACCTCTTTATTGCCACAATCTCTGCCTTTTTACCAGCAGCTAATGCTCTATCCGTGACCAAGCCTTGCCTCTTAGCTACCCTTGACGATTGTGCTATCTCTGCCCTATTTTACCATGCACTTACAAGTACTTCATGATATCATTCTGAATACTGAACTCTAAAATCTCACTAACAATTGAGGTCAGACTAACCGGCTTATAATTTCCTATCTTTTGCCTCCTTCCTGTCTGAAACATGAGTGTTACATTAGCCATTTTCCAGTTCTCTGGGACTCTGTCTGACTCTAGTGATTCCTTAAAGATAGCCATCAACATCCATACTATCTGCTCAGCTATCTCTTTCAGAACCCTGGCATATAGTCCACCTGGTTTGGGTGATTTAGCAGCCTTCGGACCTTTCAGTTTCCTGAGCACCACTTTAGTGATGGCCCTTGCACGAGTATCTGCCCCCGATTCTCTCAAAGTTCTGGTATGCTGTTGGTGTGTTCCACTGTGAAAACTGAGGCAAAGTACCTATTCCGTTCTCCTACCATTTCTTTATTTGCTATTTCTGCTTCTCCAGCCTCATTTTCCAGGAATCCAATATCCACTCTTGCCACTCTCATCTTTTAGATAGCTTAAAAAAAAATTTAGTCGTTTATATTACTAGCTAACTTATTCTCAAATTTCATCTTCTGTTGGTAATCAAATTTTTTTTGGAATTGTTTAGTTCCTCCTCATTTTAATCAAGATTACATTTAAACAATACCATTATGCTTTGTAATTAAGTACAAATGAGTAAGGAATATTGCTCGTTTTTATGGAATATGTGAGGTGCTGACAATCTCTGTTGAATATTAACAGGACACCTTCGTGAGGAAGTAGCGCATCTTGTACTGCCCAAGAACACTTTTTATAACGAAATATACGGAGTAGGGTCTGTATTTGTTTAGTAGCTTGTGTTTTTGAACGAAGCTTGTGATTGGCCTGCTAGATGGAGGTTGAATTCCAGACGGCTGAAAGCAATTGCGTGCTTATGCATTGGAACTAAGTGCGAGTGTTGAAAAGCAGCACAGGATTGATGATTTTCAAGTAACCTTTTTGAATCACAATTTTTTTTTAAATGAAAAGATCGAAGTTTGAACCAATCGGTAATCATTTTGGTGCTTCAACATAGAAAGACGTATCGTTTCAAGAGTAGGCCATTAATCTTAGAAACACGTCAACAAAGATTTTTTTTCTCTCTGGCTGAGGAACATAATAACCGTGAGTAATCTCTGGTTTACTACATTTGCAGTTTATTCACGAGTAAATTCATCAGCTATTTCTCATGAGTTAAATTATGAAGAAGCCGTTGGAAATCATGTTTGTCACGCTGGCGTCGCTTGAATTTGTAGACAGATGCTTAGTGATGGCCTCAAATTTAAACGAGTACTAGACATTGAGAAAAGTCGGTTAACTTAAAGAATTTGGTTGTCTTTGGACTAACATTTACCCCAATTTTAACTATGCTGCAGCTTACTTCCATGATTGGCAGTACTTTGCAAAAAAAAAACGCTATTCGAATTTTCTGACAGTTGCCATTCTCACAGTTACAGCAGGTAACTGTGACAACCTGCAAGTGGCATTCGCGTTGTCAAGTGAAACTAGGAAAATATTCCCAGATGAAAATTTATGAGCGTAGAATATGAACGTAGTGCCCCATTTCCCCCTCCCCCATTCTTTCATCGAAACGCATTAGCTGTGAAAAGTAATGATTCTAACCAAAAAGATACATCAGGCAACGGCAACTTTAGACAACAAACATGAACTGAGTTTTCAGAGCAACTTTTGCCTCGTGTTATTGTATTTTCTAAGATTGCGAAAAAAAATTCGTTTGACAAAATAGAGGTTGGAGTTAATATTTCACTGATGCTGTTACGAAAGGTTTTAAAACGTAAAAGATGTGGAGAACTCTTATGAACACGAATATTTTGGAATGGAACAATGGAATATATTGCGTGCAGTTTCTATAGTTTGCAGAAATGTCATTTGTTTGCAATTTGTTAATTTCAAGTTTAACTAAATTAATATTGTTATGCATCATGGAAACATGACAGTTGTGTGCTGACTTAAGTCGTAAGCTGTGACTATCCTCCTCATATTCTTTTAATTTTTGTTTTCCCTTTATTCATAGTAGTTCATGTTTACCACTCCAATGCCTCTTCTTCAAAATAAAATGCATCAGACTTTTTCTGGAATTCTTGAAATTTAATGTTTCAGAAACAAAAATTAGTTCCTAATGTTGACTTTATCGAGAGATTTATATAATTGTTTTAACCATCACCTTCAGTAATGTTCAGATATAAATGCAAAAGCTATTCTTCACTGTCTTTATGGAATTTTGTGTAAATTAGTCCTGCCATGTTTTGGAAATTTTTCAAAATGAATACCTTGAGGAAACAATGATGCAAACACTGACTGTGCTTTATAAAGAGATTTGTCGTTGAATAATTCTGAATTAAAATTTTAAATAGTCTGAACTTCCAATTTATAATAGCTTTAAACTGACTTGAAATGGTCACACAGAATTGTGTACTGGTGCACAGGAACAGTAGCCATAAAAAGTAGATACAGATTTTAAAAAGCTTATTCGACAGTAATAAGAACCTACTGTAATAAACAAGTGAGGTTATTTAGGTACCCACCCAATAAATAGACTGCATTTTCTAAATAGTGAGAAACTAGAACATTGGAAGTTCAGAGAGACTTTGGTATCTATATACATTGCCATTGACATGTTTCAAACAGGTACAAAAAATGAAATGTCTATGAGAGTGTTTTATATCTCAAGATGTTAGAGGTATCACACATTTTATAGAGGATCTAATGGGCTTATAGAATTCGTAATGTTAATGGGTGTTTATTTTCCCAAGAGCTGTAAATTTTGCAGGTAAGGAGAACATGTGCTGCTTATTCCTAATTGCTTTTTGGAGGTGGTATTATACCATCTTGTCAAATCTCTACAGTCCATCTGATAGGTACACAATAGCACTCTTCGTGCATTTAGGATTTTGACTGAAGGAATGATAGTTCCAAGAAAAAATGTTATGTGGTTTGGAGGGACACACTAAAATATTAGTGTTCCTGTGAGTCTGCTGTTATCATCTTTCTAGGTGGCAGAAATTGTTGGTTTGGAAGGTGTTGTCAAAGGATGCTTGTTAAATTGCAGCAGTGATCTTGTATATGGTGCACCACACTCCCACAGTGTCAACAGAGAGGGAATGCATGCTGAAGTTGGTGGATGGGTTGCCAACCAGATCAAGTACTTTGTCTTTGATTGTACTGAGGGTTTTGAGTTTTTGCAGTCCCACACAGCCAGATAAATGGAGAATATTGCATTATACTCCTGATTTGTAGCTTGTAAATGGTGGACAGTTTTTGATAAATTATGCAATAAGTTATTTGCAGAATTTAAAGCCTGCACTTGTAGCCACATTATTTATTTTAGTTGACACTTGGTCAAATCCTGCCTTGTTGTAAAAAGGCATTCACTCTCACCTCATTTCTTGATTTGATTGGAGATTTCCTGTTACTAAAGGGAACAGTTGGTGGGGATGGAGAAAAATAATTTTTGCCAGTCATGGAATGGAGGATTGTCAGCACTCATCCAAGACTGTTGGTGAAATCAAACTCAAGATGCTTTCTTTGAGGGTAGAGTGTAATGACTAGATAATAATGTATGTAGTACTGCCAGTATCTCATTACTGAGGCATGTAATCCATCAATTAGGCTCAGTCACCAGCTCAACTGTTGCTATCCTGACAGATTCCCCTCTTCTCTCCAAATAAAACCTTCAAAGATGAATAAACAATACTTGAACAGAAAATCAAAGATTTTTTCATGTTCTACATCTGTTTATTATACAACTTTCTAAAATCCCAATTTCTTATTAAAAAAATAGTTTAACCACAAAATGGGCCAAACAAAATGTTTTTCTTGATGTTCTTTTAATTCATTCCACCAGGTTCCCCCTCTTTGAGGACTTTCTGTAATTTATTTGATTGCATGTTGTTTCTTTGACAAATGGTGATTTGTTTCTTTTCACTTTAGTTTTGGAAATCTCTTTTCTTTCTAGCATTCCTTTTTATACAGGTACCAGTGTACAAACTACATCGTTTTATTTCCTTTTATTTTTGGACTGTGGACTGAAAACAGGAGGCAGTTGCTTTAAGCCAAGGAGACTGTACAAAGAGATGGCTGCAGTTTTTAAAATCCTGTTTACTGGGTAGATTTGTGTATTTTATACAATGTTGCAGTAGTTTGGAACATGGAAAGCAGAAGAAGTTGCCACGGAGCTGAAGAATTCTGATCTAAGGGAAATTGCTCTGACCGCATTTTGATTATTTCTGATGAGGTGATCATCACTGTGAGAAGCTAGTGTTGCAGAAAATTGCAGACTTTTATGATGCTTTTTCTTTGTAGACTGTCTCTTTGTGGAGGAACTGGAAAGTTCCAGAACCAGCTACCTGTCTTCCACTCACTTTTCTCAACAAATGCCCTATTGAAGGAGAAATAAAACTCCCTTAAAGAACAGTGCGAGGATGAATTTTCAACCAATAACTGAAAATCAGCATTGATGTGCACCAACCTGTATCAACAGCAAAGAAGCTTTCTTTTTTTTTAAAAAAAGGCAAACTCATCATATTCTGCGTCCAGATGGGTGCCATTGAACTGTGTTCCTCTGGTTTGTGTGTTTTTTTCTGTTTTCCACGCTTGATGTTAATGTCTTTCTGTCCCTCATACATGTGTGAGGGGGAATGTTTAAGAAAGAATAAAGTTTTTGATCTACATGTCAGTAATTCCAATTTACTAAATGCCATTGCTCAAAAACACTTTGTTTGTAATAAGAAGTTACTTTCTTCAATACAGAAAGCTGAGAGCTTTCTTTTAACCTTAGGTAAATTGGGAATTTTAAATAAGTAGTTTTTTTTCATGTTGATTACCCTGGGAACATTGGGCCTCGATTTCTACTAAACTGAGATGTGACACTAGCATTTGTCCATGCACACCTTTTGTCAAATGTACGTTGTTGCAAAGCGAATGGTTATCCACCTCACACTCTATGGGCAATTCTTTCTAAAATTGTCCTTCTGTAAGATTTCCTTCAGAATTTTGAACACATACACCTGCATGTTTATTACTTCCACTGGTACCAGTGTATTATCAGATAAGGTATTTTGAACTACTTGTTTTATTTTCTTGGCTTCCCAGGCTAACAAACATGTATTTTCCTTTCTCACCATGAATGTGATGAACCTTGCCGTAGTAGAATATCTGGAAGATTGGCAGCATTGCTAAAAAGGGCTAGCTTCATATCTTGTGGGTCACCCAAGGTTGGGAAATGGAGTGTGTATGTTTGCAAATTTAACTTACTATTTTTACTTGCTCTCAGACTTTCCCAACAACAGTGCATTCATCATAATACTGTGTTCTAATTGCATCATAACTGGCATCAGGTCCAATCAGAGAATGTAACCAGTTTAACTTTCAGTCACATTTCTTAACTCATCTATTTTTACATCCAGGGAAGAAACAATCCTTGAATAACCCAATTGATCGGGGTGCGATTAACACTTTCCTAGCAAGACTGATTACCCAAAGTCATTCCTGATGCATCCTGCTTAACATCAGAGCCTCTATATTTAAAGGCACCCAACATCAGGCTTCCAGGCTTAAATTAAAATTATCTATCATGTATCATTCAAATTCAATAGCATCTCTCCTTCAGTGTATATCATAAGGAGGCCTTTCAGCTTGTCTTTCTGACATGATTTTTCTGGGCCTGCTTTAAAATGAGTATAGTTTACTTTCAGCAAGACTGACCCAGCTGAGAAAAACTGTACCCTCACTGTTAAAAATCGCAGAACACCAGGTTATAGTCCAGCAGGTTATTTGGAAGCATTAGCTTTCTGAGCGCTGCTCCTTCATCAGGTGGTTGTAGAGTATAAGATCGTAAGACACAGAATTTATGGCAAAAGTTTACAGTGTGATGTAACTGAAATTATATATTGGAAAATACCTATGTTTGTTAATAAGTCTCTCACCTTTTAGAATGACCATGTTGGTTTCAGTTCTTTCATAGAGCCATAGAGACGTACAGCATGGAAACAGACCCTTCGGTCCAACCCGTCCATGCCGACCAGATATCCAACCCAATCTAGTCCCACCTGCCAGCACCCGGCCCATATCCCTCCAAACCTTTTCTATTCATATACCCATCCAAATGCCTCTTAAATTGTGCAATTGTACTAGCCTCCACCACTTCCTCTGGCAGCTCATTCCATACTAGTACCACCCTCTGTGTGAAAAAGTTGCCCCTTGGGTGTCTCTCATATCTTTCCCCTCTCACCCTAAACATATGCCCTCTAGTTCTGGACTCCCTGAACCCAGGGAAAAGACTTTTGTCTATTTACCTTATCCATGCCCCTCATAATTTTGGAAACCTGTATAAGGTCACCCCTCACCCTCCAATGCTCCAGGGAAAACAGCCCCAGCCTGTTCAGCCTCTCCCTCTAGCTCAAATCCTCCAACCCTGGCAACATCCTTGTAAATCCTTTCTGAACCCTTTCAAGTTTCACAACATCCTTTGGATAGGAAGGAGACCAGAATTGCACGCAATATTCCAACAGTGGCCAAACCAATGTCCTGTACAGCCGCAACATGACCTCCCAATTCCTGTACTCAATACTCTGACCAATAAAGGCAAGCATACCTGACGCCTTCTTCAATATCCTATCTACCTGTGACTCCACTTTCAAGGAGCATTGAACCTGCACTCCAAGGTTCCTTTGTTCAGCAACATTCCCTTGGACCTTACCATTAAATGTCAAAGTCCTGCTAAATTTGCTTTCCCAAAATGCAGCACCTCGCATTTATCTGAATTAAACTCCATCTGCCACTTCTCAGCCCATTGGCCCATCTGGTCCAGATCCTGTTGTAATCTGTGGTAACTCTCTTCACTGTCCAATACACCTCCAATTTTGGTGTCATCTGCAAACTTACTAACTATACCTCTTATGCTCGCATCCAAATCATTTACGTAAATGACAAGAAGTAGAGGACCCAGCACCGATCCTTGTGGCACTCTACTGGTTACAGGCCTCCAGTCTGAAAAACAACCCTCTACCACCACCCTCTGTCTTCTACCTTTGAGCCAGTTCTGTATTCAAATGGCTAGTTCTCCCTGTATTCTGTGAGATCTAATCAGTCTCCCATGGGGAACCGTGTTGAGCGCCTTACTGAAGTCCATATAGATCACATCTACCGCTCTGCCCTCATCAATCTTCTTTGTTACTTTTTCAAAAAACTCAATCAAGTTTGTCAGACATGATTTCCCATATGAAAATCACAAAACGTTTTTAAAAGTTACATTCTCAAGTGAACTTTTACAATCTGTGTCATGTCGGCCCAGATAATGCATTTAAGGTGTGAGGTGCCCTGTATGAGACTCTGTGCCACAATGGTCAGACTGATTCTAATCTAAAAAAATAGATTTACAGAATCCTACATGGGTTCATGCAGTTTTTGAGCAAAGTAAAATGTAATTCTGCAAGTACAAATTCGCCCCACAAACGTATGTGTATGTGTGCATGTGGGTGTGTGTGTTTGGGTGGGGTTGGGAGGTGGTGGTTGCTGTCAGGGTTTGAGTGTCTGTGAGTGTGTATGTGTGTCAGTGTGAGTGTAAAGGGTTATAAGTCTGAGAGGGTATGAGAGAGAGTCTGCTTGAGTGTATGGGTCTGTAGGCGTGTCTGTGTGTTGTCTGCATCTGTGTGTGTAGTGCAATGGGGTCACCTGTAGTGTGACATGAACCCATGGTCCCGGTTGAGGCCATTCCAATGGGTATTGAACTTGGCTATCGGCCACTTTTCGTTGTTGCCCATCCCAAAGTCTGCCATGGAGTATGGTCACCCGAAGGGCCGAGGTCAAATGTCCCCTCTCACTGCATCAGTCAACCCCATTAAATACATTTACTTAATTTCCATAGCTTCCCTTCTATATCATCATTGTTAGGTGGTTTCAAAAATTCTTGCCTTTGAAATGTTTTTATTTAACTTGCATTCCCAGGAGTAATTTTCCAAAAATCTAAGCCAATAGTTTGACCTGTGCCTTGCGTGTTTCATCAGGGAGTACTTTTTCTATATATGTGTGTGTGTGAGATAAAGCTGGTTGTTACCTTTTTTTTTTGGTGTTTGCATCAAGTTCTTTCCAGCTATCCTACTCTTTTTGTATGAATTCTGTTATCAATTTACCTTCCAGTTTGTAACTACCGATAGCTGTAACATTTATGTTTGTCCTTCACTACCAATAACCTTACACAGATCTTTCTATTCCTTCTGTCTTTTTCACCTTTTGTTAAATACTATGTTCTCTGGGCTGAAATTTATTTCTGATGGCCTTCAAATCTTGCAGAATTTTCTTGAAAACCTCTTCTTTCCTTTAAATTTCTATTCCTGATGCCAATAACACAATGTTTTGATTCAAGGGGTTTGGTTGTCTTCATGGAATAAAATATGTTAGAATTCTTTAAACTGTAAATCTACTAACTTCTCAAATATTTGTCACATTCGTTGTCAAGTTATGTTTGAGCCTTTTTCATAAATAGCCTGCTCAACAGCTAAAGGTATTTCACTTGACTTTGCCTGTGCTGATATCATAGTTTACACCAGGCATTTTAATGGAAATCACTCTCTCTTCTCTCTCTCGTACTTTCATTGTGACATCCCCAAAACTAAAATGGTTCAAACTCTCAAATTCCTTAACATTATTTCAGTCCTATTATTTAAAGACTGTAGGTAGCACTCTGCAGTTATTGTGTAAAAATACACAATTGAGTGGGTTCACAACTATACCATTAGTTGTTAGGCTGAAGCTCTTTGCTGCTAGTATTATCGCTTTGATCAATGTGACCACCACCTTCTCTCAAACCTTCCATGTGATCTGCAATTTCGAAAACTGCTTTTTGGATAATGTATTGTCTCATGGTGTTTGTAAAATTCTTATTCACACCACAAGTCTATCTGTGTTCACCAATTTAATGTCTTAGAGCACTAAATTTGGGATCTCCAAAGAGATTTCTTTCCCTGTGTATAGTCCGTTAACTTCCATTATACATTTTCTATTGAATAACCAGTCTAACTATGCCTCTTAGGCATGATCAGCTCCTTTCTTTTTAAATCTATAAATGACAGTAGATTGCCCAAATATTTTCTACAGTATAATTCTTGAAGTCTAATTGTGAAAATGCATTACATTTCTGCTTCTAGTAGGAAATGACAGGACCAAAGCCATACCTTGTTTTTCTTTGAAATCTCAAGCTTTTGGAGTGCCGTTCTTTTGTCAAGTGAAGTCACTTCATCCGACGAAAGATCGGTGCTCTGAAAGCTTGTGATTTCAAATAAACCTGTTGGACTATACCCTGGTGATGTGTAACTTCTGACCTTGTCTACCTCAGTCCAACATTGGAACCTCCACAGCTTGTTTTTCTTTGGAAGGCTATACCTATGTCTGTATCTTTACTTCATTTTTTCATGATCATAAGGTCTAGTTTCATGGAACATTGATGGGAAATAGTTCCTTAACTGTTTAACTGACATTTTGAAAAGAATGGCCAAAGCAAACTCCAGTTTACATCTTCCATCTTAAAAAAAACTGTTGATTTCTAATCTTCACATATGGCTACCACCCTCTGCTACCATTGTTAACCTTGATCTAAACTGTTGACGTAAAACCCAAGACAACTTCACCTTGTGTTTAGTATACTCAATCACACAGCTTATTTCCTGTCAGTACCATCTGTGATACATTTTTTACATGTATTTCCTAATCAACCTGTTACATGATATTTCTACACACCTCAGGTATGACTGGAACCTGGGGCATCTTGTTCAGAGTTAGAGACACTACCACTGCAAGACAAGAGCGCAGAATCTTCCTTTCGTTTCATTCACTCAATAATTTGCAGTAAGCAGCTTTACTTTTTGAGGTCTTTTATGGCACAGTGGTTGTGTCCGTATCTATGAGCTAAAAGGCTGAAGTCTCGTCTGTACAAGAGGTGTTCAGGTAATTAATAAATGTTTCAATGTTTAGAATGCAGTAGAAATGTTGAATTTTCTTTAGACATCTATCACTCTTTGATTTAAAATTAACCAAATTCATTAAGAGTATGGGCTATAAGGGGATATGTGCAGTTGGTGTTGCAGGTTATACATTGACTGGCAAAATGTAATTGAGAAGCTGAATACTCTACTCTTCTAACAAATGAATTGCATGATTTACTATTACCAACTTGTAAATCAAAGGAGATTGAGGAATGAGAGAAGTATGATATGGAAATGAGGATTATTCATGGACCTTCCATTATCTCCAATACTTTGAACTACTGCCTCAGTGATGGACCTTTGAAGCAGTAAAGGCCATTCCACAATTATAGGGGTTGCACCTTGGTTCATCTTGATGTTGGAACACTTTTTTTTGCAGGCAGACTTCCAATTGGAATAGGCTTAAAAATAATTTTACAGATGGTAGAAAATGTTTTTGTTGCATTCGATTTCTGATATGGAATGACAGAAGTACTTTTTGCTGTGCAAACGAATAGCAGTTTTTATATTAGCCAGCACTTACGGGACCGGGAGTGTGCTGGTTGATCAAGAGATCCACATAATGTAAAAACAAACACTAATAGAAACAATAACACAGGGTATACACATCACTGTTATGCTTTATTTACATCTTAATCACTTAAATAATAATCCAACTTTGCCTTAAATAAAACTTACCAGCAGAAGGTCTTCTCACTCAAACCTTCAATAGAGCTTTCGGCAATTGCAGAGATCGTGCTAAGACTGGAAACTTGAGGTATTTGAGGTATATAATTTTTGCCAATTTGTCAAGAGTGCCAGTTTGTAAGGTGCTAGTTAAAACAAACTTTGCTGTATATCAAAATTTGGGGGTGGAGTGGGGGAGTTTTAAAACTTTGCTTTGCATCTGTTCAGTAAATATGATACTTGTCTTAACGTTTCCTCACCTTACAAATAATATATTCATTGAGAGTACATTTTACCAAGTCTCAATACTGTCATGTGATTTCAGAGGAAACCTGTGACAATTTTCTTTATGAATCAATGGAATTTGTCTTTAAAGCTGGTAATATTTCATTAGTAACTCATGTTCATTTTGTTAAATAGCTACAGTGCTCGTATTGTCCAAAAGGTGGAGATGTAGCATCAATTATTACCAATGATACTCGTTCTCAGAAACATTGACATCCTGTGCTGTTGTGTACCAATTGGGACAAAGTAATCTCCCAATAATAATGTTGTTTCACTTTTTGACGCCTCTCATGCTTGCTTGCACTTTCTCTTTGCTCCTCTTCAGCTTCTACATCTCTTAAAAATTCCTTTTGTTGCTTTGTATGACCTTTTCTGTTTTCTTTCTTCCTTTCTTGCTTTCTTATTTCCTTTTGTGGTTGGTGTGATATGGTCTGGACAGAAATCGTCTACCAGTTTTACCCAGTGAAGGTTATGGAAATAATATGAACCTCATCAGCTACTTTGGTCCTCCACTTCTCATTTATTCCATTTTCATCTCCATCCTTTGGCAACAACAATTGTTGTGGCATCATCTTAGCTTTGTCTGCTTTCAGATTTATTCTATTTAGCTCTCTGTTTCACAGTTACTAGCAATTGAAATAGTTACTTTTGTAATAAGACAAATTCACAAAGCTTGGGCGGGATGAATGAAGATTGATTGATTTGCTTTAAAAATGACACTTTTTTTGATTAATGGCCTGAAGGATGAAGAAATCTAAGAAATCTGTCTCTGTTTTGCTTTCCATGTCCACCTTATCAAGACCATTCAGGATTTTGTACATTTCAACCAAGTCACCCTCCTTCTAAACTCCAGTCAAAATCAATCTGGACTGTCCAAACTTTCATCACAAAATAACTTCCTCATTCCAGGTATCAATCCAGTAAGCCATCTCTGTACTGACTCCAACTGATTTTATGTTCTTCTTTAATCAAGGTACCAAAACTGCATACAGCAATCAAGATATGATCTTGTCAATTCCCTGCATAACTGAAGCATAACAAGATTCTCACGTCCATGTTCAATTCCTGTTCTAATAAATGCTTTCACTCCATGAGGCGCTTTGATTATAAACTGTAACTATATACAGGCAAGTCCCCAGATTGCAAACAGGTTACATTCTGGGGTCTGTTTGCAAGTTAATTTGTTTGCAAGTTGGAACACTATGTACAACAATGTTAAAGCAGCTGTTTGTTAGTACAAGAAATGTCCCTCTGTCAGATATTTAAAATTCCCCTGTATGGGATCATGTTCAGAAGTCAGATATTTGTAAGGAGGGGATCTTCTGTGGTAACTTTTTGTGACACATTCACTAGAACACCTAAATTCCTCTTCACTTAGGATTTCTGTAGCAATTCTTTGTTTAAGTAATAATATGCTTTACATTCTTCCCCTGAAAATGAACGCCTTCACAAGTTCCCATATTATAGACTGCCTGCCAGATGTTTGCCCATTTACGCAACCTGTCCTCTTGTTTTACAAACACTTTATTTCCTATTTTTGGGTTGTCTGTACATTTAGCCACTATGCTGTCCTTCACTTCCTCTAAGTCATCAATATAAATTGTAAGATGTCATGATATCATGTTTATCAGACAAAGACTGTTCTATGTATTCTGTTTTCTGTCAGCCAGCCAATCTTCTATCTATGTTCCTCTGATACCATCCACACCCAAACATTTATTTTCCACATTGAACTTTGATGTGACATATTATTGAATGTCTTTTGGAAATCTAAGTATAGTACATTTACCTGCACCTCGTTAGTCTGCAGTATGTGATGGTACTTCAAACAAGTGAAATAAAGTGGTTAAACATGATATTCGCTTCACAACACAATGCCAACTCTTTCAAATTACCTTTAGTTGTAACCTCTTTGGCCTAACTACTAGGAATTTTTCATGTGTCCGACCGTGATTTTAAAAAAAGCTTCTAATATCTTTCCCCTGACAGATGTTAAACTAACTGGCATGTAGTTTTTGGCTTGGTCCCTTTTTAAGTTGTATTTGCTATTTTCCATTCTAATGGAACCTGTCTGAATCTTGGGATTTTGAAAATAAAAACCAATTTATCAACAATCTCTCTAGCTATTGGGATCCTAGGATGAGGGTCTCATAGCCCAAGGACGTTAGTAATTCTTCGATGTTGTTTGTGTTCTCCCTTGTCTTCTGATCTGCCACCCGTATTTGTGCAGTTAGTGCTTTCCCTTTAAGTTGATGCTTGTTTTAACTTTGTTTAATCACGGTGAATTGCTTCCTTGGGAGTTTTCTTTCTTAGAATTTTTCTACACTCAGTATGCTTATATGTCCCTTTGAATGCCTCTGTGTATCTATTGACCTATAATTTCACTTATTTTGCCTGCCCACAATAGCTAACCCTCCTTATAACACCTCCACATTTCCCTTCCTAAGGTTTATATTATTAGTTCAGGATCCACTTCTGTCTCCCTCAAATTGAATGCATAGTTCAATCATATGAAGATCGCTACTATCTAAGTGTGTCTTCATTATGTGCTCATTAATTAATCCTGTTTTCTTGCACAAAGTCAGGATAAGTGCACCCTGCTTTCTGATTCAATCTAGAACATGCTGTGCAAAGAAGCTACTCCAAGCACATTATATGAACTCCTCCTCTTGGTTCCCTTTTCTGATTTTTATAGTCTACATTCAGATTAAAATCCCCCATGATTATTGCTATTCTTTGCTGAAAAGTTCCCATTATTTCTTCCTTTATATGCCATCTTATAGTGTAATTACCATTGGTGGGGATTGGTACTCCCACTCATGTGACTTTATTATTTCTCATCTCTGCCAAACCACTTCCATACTCTGATTTCCGGAACATTGGTCACTTTTCTCCTATTATGTCTGTACCACAATTAATTAACAGAGCCACATCCATATTTTCCAAGCTTCTTGTCCTTGCCAAATTACCTTCAATATTCACATTCTAAACTATTTCCCCTGAAGCTATGTTTTTACTGTGATATCAGATCATACTTATTTATTTACATTATTGTTTTGCTGTGAATTCTACGTATGTGCTTTTCTATTTTGTTCTTTTTATTTTAGTACTCTTTAAACTTACCTGGAAACTTGGGTTGATGCTTTCTCCCCCCCTTTCCTTTAGCCAAGAGGTGCTGAGGACAATCGTTGCTCCACTTGGAATGTCAGCTTAGTTTTACTGAAATCAGCACTGATCAGGAATTCTAACTGGAACTTGTCCCCTTACTTTCATGCTAAACTTGAGAACTGTGCATTACGTATGGTCTAATGTTACACTCATAGGCTATTGGAGGAGCTAAGAAATAGCTGTAAATTGTTCTGAATATCAATTTTTCTCCTTTTTCAGGAAATGGAACAAAGACCGAAAAATCCCGAGTCCCAGAGTATATATGTAGTCAATATTGAAGAGCCAGTCATTGCCACTTCATTGGTGAAAAATTCCTCTTACCCTAAAAGGAAGAGGAAGATTAGTCATGTCAGTGTAAAAGGAAAAGGTACAGAACTGTTTCCAATTTTGCCAAATTTAGAAAAGTTGCAACATTTTAGACAATGGAAAATGATAAAAATGTTTTTTAATTCAATATACTTTAATAAATCACTGTAGTTAGATTTACAGGGCATAAGTTATTAAGTTAGCCTGGAAGGTAAGAAGAACCATCGGTGTGGCTGGGAAGATGAGTTAGCATTACGTTGGCCAGGTGGATGCACGATGCCATGGAAAGTAGGTTTACATAGGAGATGATGCGATGGGTGAGGGCAGGAGGCCTAACTGCTACTGTTGCAACTAATGAATAAAGGTGGACTTTCTAACCAACCTGCTTGGCACTCATCCACCTCTTTGGCCACCCAGGATCGGCTTGAAGATTGGTGGGCCTAACTCCATCCTCCATCCGCTGGTGTGGTAAACAAATTACTCCAAATTTATAGTTAGCACTTCATGTTCAGGCGGCTAATTGCAGCCATGACAATGTTAGCGTCAAGCCCAGAATATATTTACAGAAGTAATCTTAAGGTAGTTAAATCATGTATAATGTGTGTGAGGGTTAGAGTATGGAACTAAAAATCTTCGATGAGTCGGAGTTCATGTGGGATGGAACTAAGGATGCTAGTGAGGCAATTATTGGGGAAGTCAGCTCGATCTTTTGTCTGTTCCCCAGCAAAATGTTTAGTAGTGTTTAGAAGCTGGGTAAGAACAATGCTTTTGTTAAGCAGCTGTAGTGGGAGAATGAAAGTATGTTCAATGGCAATACAGTCATAAAAACAATGCTACAGGACAATTACAGGTGTAATATAACTGTGACATGGTAACTGCCTGTGGAATTATTTTATTACTTGACTCTTACAAATCTCTGGATGTACCTGAAAGGATTGTTGAATTCCTTTGCGAGCTTCTATCCTTCATATTGAAACAAAATTGTGTAAAATTATTATTGTGCAGTTATCTTTTTCCTTCAGTTTGCTTCTCCCTTGATAGGGTGGATACTGGGATGATGTTTCCTATTGTAGGGGAGACTAGAATTGGGGATACGCTTTATGAACAGGAGCTCTCTCTTGCATGGCGGAAATTAGATGTTTTTTCTTTCCGAGAGTTATCAAACCTGTGGAATTCACTGCACTAGAAAGTAGTGGATGTTGTATTAATTTACTCAAGGTGGAGTTCAGTAGATTTCAGATAGACCAAGGAGTCTAGGGCTATGGTGGTAGTGATGGAGTGGGGGAGAAGTCAGGAACTTGCAATTGTGGGTGAGAGCACGATTAGATCAGACATGATCTTATTGAAAGGCAGAGCAGGCACAAGGATCAACTATTTCAATCCTCCTTGCACATCGTTTGGAAGAAACCTGCAGTGATGTTATTTAAAAGGCCTCAAAGCCAACTTACAGATCAGGTAGAAAAACAAATTGCTGGAAAATCTGTTCTGAGGAAAGGTGACTTGACCTGAAATATTAACTCTGATTTCTGTCCAAGATGCTGCCAGCTGTTCAGCTTTTCCAGTAATTTCTATTTTTGTTTCTGATTTACAGCATCTGCAGTTCTCTTTATTTTTATTGCAGATCAGATCATTTAGAATGACTTCCGCTGTTGTGTGCTCTCTGAAAGTACACTGGACTAAATGATTGATTTATTGTAGTTGGTGGATTTTGCAACATCTTCATTGACAGTCATTGGAAAAAATTGTAGTGTGTACTGGCTGGCTTGTTATCATCATGTGCCTTCTCCCATTGCTATAGGTATATTTGTGTACAATCTGTGACAACCCATAGGTGGAGTACTCGAAATATGTTATCAGGATATCTGGAGCTGAATAAATTTTCAGAGCCACAAGAGAGCCAGCTACAGCAAAGATGTGGAAATTAACAATCTGCATGTTTGATTTATTGAATGAGTCATGTGGCTATGGATTCTTTTATTCCCTCCTGCTGCAAAAATTAAAGGAACTAGGAGGCAGAATTGGTATGTTTTTCCATTATCAATGGTAAAATTATAACACAGCTACACAATTAAGTCAAAGGAGTAGCAACCATGCTATCATTGATAGGGAAAGAATAAAGCCAGAATACAGTCAGGTTCTGAGGATCTGAACAGCCAACCAGTGTTTTCTGAAGTCTTTGAAGTTAAACTTTGAACTGTAACGTCACTTACAAATAGTATGTGTTCACCATCAGAACCTGCGGCAAGTGAGACTGTTGATTAGTACATGACTCTTAATATATTCAGCTGAATCCTGTCAGTTTGGACAATTGAAAGACTATTTAGTCAGAAATAAGATTCACTTAGGCATAAGGAATCCAGCAGCAATAGCATGTTTACTGAGAGAAGAGAAACATGATTTCAAGAAAGCTCTCAATGTGTATAGACATACACATTTAACCGTTTTAAACCTATACTACCATGCATATGCCTACTCACTCAACTTGTCCAATCAGTGAAGCATTTTTGCACCCTCCTCAGTTCATTTTTTCCTCCCAGCTTTGTGTTGCCTGCAAACATGGAGATATTACATTTAATTCCCTCATTTGCATCATTAATATACATGAATATCTGGCATCCAAGTGTTGATCTCTGCGGTACCCCACAAGTTCCTGGCTGACATTGGTTAAATGAACCATTTATTCCTGTTTTTTTGTCTGCCAGTGAGTATTCGTGTCAGTGCACTACCCCCAATCACATACCTTAATTTTACACACCAATTTCTTCAGTAGGATCTTACCAAAAGCTTTTTGAAAGATCAATGAAACCACATCTACTGTGTCCCTCTTATCAACTCGACTAGCTAAATCTTTTTAAAAGGTTTCAATAGATTTGTCAAGCATGATTTCCCTTTTGTAAATTAATGCTGACCCTGTCCAATCCTGAATGTCCTTTTGAGTGCTGTGCTATTAAATCTTTCAAAATGGACTCTAGGACCTTGCCTACTACTAACGTCAGGCTAACCAGTCTATAATTCTCTGTTTTCTGTCTACCTCTTTTTTTTTTCATTTAAATAATTGGGTTACATTAGCTTCCTTCCAATCCATAGGAACTGGGAAGGAATATTTGCAGAAAAGTCAGCCAAAATATCAGGGCCAGAAGGCAGAATGTAAATATTGTTGAGATAATCACACAAAAGTAAAGCTTGTACCGAGTGGAGATGGCAGTGTTTGAACTGTAAGAAGCTGAATTATTTTGCATGCAGAAGTTAAGCCAGAAAAAAGCATGATAAACCTATGAAGGTGGCTGCTGAGACATTTCAGCCAATGTTCTGACAAATAACTTTTTGTCTTTCAATTGATTGGCATCATCAGGTCTAAGTATGATGAATGGTTGATGACTGTTCAAATGATAACTACTCAAAGGAAAGCAGCAAACAGCAATCAACTTTCAAATAAGTGCTTTTATTTTGTGCAACTTGTGTGAAGTTGCTCAAGATGGCCACCCAAAAATGAAGCTCTCAAAGGTAGGTTAAGGCTATATGCTGGAACAATACTCTTACCAAAAGGACAAATAAAGCTGAGAGCCCAGCACAATGAAAAGAATGAAGATCTGCATTCAAGATAGTAGATGTGAAGCAAAATTCACTCATTTCAGCTGAGACAAGTCTAAAGCTTGGAATGTGTCAGAAGATAGATCATGTATTTTAAAACTAGTAAGCGATTAACTGCTGAGCAGATTCTAGAAGATTACAAAGAGGTTCTTACAGGTCCTTTAAGTGACATTATCTAATGTAGATGAAATTATGGGGCCACTTGCCAAGGAGGGACAGCATCTACAGACTGGGTTAGCAGCGTGGTAACAGTAAATAAGACCTGGAAACAGTATTTCTAAGATCACAAGGGTTTCCCTAAAGCTTTGGAGAGTCCTCATTACTTAATGTTAACCATTGAAGAAGCCTTTCTATGACCTGCCTAGGGCAAAGGTTTTTACTGCCTTCAGTGTGAAGAATGTTGCCGGCAACTGATGAAAGCAGCAGTTTTCTTAAGTCTGGATACCATTTAGGAGATGGATTGTATCACAAGCTGTTTGGCATTTCCGCTGAACTGAAGAGTATCATTGAAACAATATGAGATGGTCAATGATCTTCTCAGAGTGGAGTCTATTGTGGGTAATCTGTTAGTTTCTGGATGTAGGGAGTCAGTGGAAGAAGCTTTTGCAGATTCATAATTAAAACCAGTGTGATTGCTAGAGAGGTCTTGCCAGATGAGCTTAAAGCTGAACAAAAATATGGTGCAATTGTAGATGCCTGAAGCTCAGTATAAAGGCATGTAATGACAGGAAAATACTTCCTCCCTAATCCTGATAGTGACATATATGTAGTTACTAACCGACTTGAAAGGAGTGCAGTGGTTTGTTAAATTTGTGAACAATGCAGCAAACTTCTTGCCTAATTTGTCATTGGAGTGTGAGCATCTATGCAAGCTCATAGCTATGGAGATGCAAAAGGTTAGGGCAAAGAACATGAAGCAATTCTCTCTCTAACCAAAAATCTAGCAATGACTGCTTGGTGTACTCTGAAAATTATCAGTTTAGTGTAGACATTGAATTCGAAGAAAAATGTCTTCTGATCAAGCACTCGCCAAAAGAATGACACTCCCCAGGGAAGGGACACCACTGCAGTAATGAGCAGGTATGAGACAAACTGACAACAATTATTTTCAGAGAAGTAATTGAAAGGTCTCTGTTTTAGATGTGGATAAAATGCAGAGGCTGATGCCATGGAACTGGCTATAATGTACCTACAATTTTGGTAATGAGTGATGATTTACTTTGTTGATGATGAATGTTGGGAATCGTTTTCCACTGCCAATAGTAGTACATGCAATGTCTGGTGAAATGTGCTTGGTGAACTGGTTGGCTAACCATACTCATATGATTTCTACCTCTGTTAAATACCTTTGTGTGTAGCTTGTGGAATAGAATGGGCAGAAGATTTAATGTCCTCTGTATTGAATGGCTGCAGTAGGTATGGAGGATGCAGCATGATACAGTTGCAACAGATGCTTTGATGAGGAGAATTCTGTATGAGAACCTGTGGTATTTTGGAGCTAGACTCCTTCAAGCACTCTTAGTTACAATAGACTAGCAGGCTGGACAATACAGCCAGCATTTTGGTATGCAAACCATTCAGTGCTTTTCTGTGTGCTCCTCTGTCAAAGTCCTTCTGAGTCTCCTGTAGTAACAACACTGCCTGCATGTCCCTCCTCCTTTTTGTTATGAGTATTTTTGTGATTTGAACCTAGATTTCATTCACCTTCATAAATTAAATGATTGATTCCTCATCATTTGTCAAAGGACAACATTTGCCAAGTCATAACTAGACAATTGCAGACAAACATTAACAGGATTGAGGGACAAAATAGAGTGAAGTATTTTCCCGATACACAAATTAATCAAAGAACAGTAATGATAGCAAACTTCACCCTGTAAGATTACTAATACAGAAAACTAAGAGTACATTGGAAAGCCAGGCATGGATTTAGATTCCATGTGAACATTTAGGTGCTGTGGCTACTTTTGATGCTTGTTAATTTCTGTTTTCATAACCTCAATAAGATGTAGAGTAAAACCAAGGGTTAGTGATTCTAAATCATTGTGGAATCATAGATTGTGTTTCAAGTCTAACTTCAGAATAAATCTGGTTGACATAGGGGATGATGTAGTGGTAAAATAATAATCCAGGGGCTTAGGCTAATGTTTTGGGAGCAAGGGTACAAATCCCACCATGGCAGATGATGAAATTTAAGTTCAAGCATTCATTCCAGAGTGTAAAGCTAGTCTCCATTGCAGTAGCCATGATGACACTTGACTTACAAAAATCCATTTATTTCACTAATTCATTTTAGTGAGGGAAATTTACAATCCTTGCCTGCTCCGACCTACACATGTCTCCAGAAACACAAAAATTGACTTGACTCGTAATTGCCCACTGGCCGAGTAAACCAGTTGTTTTCAAGGCAATTAGTGATGGGCAACAAATGCTTGGCTTGCCAGCAATGTCCACATCACATGAATGTGGCAGAGATAGCAGTGAGAAGATGTGGCACTTACTATTATGATGTTCCTATTTGGGAACTTTAGATAGGCTGATAGGGTCTGATGCCACAATCTTTCTAATGATCCCAAGGATAGAGGATGGTTCTCCTCTGCACACCTCATCGACCAGGGGCTCCAGGTCTCTATCCAGAAAGCAGGGAGCTAATGTTATTTTCTCAACCGTCTTTGGGACCGTCTTCACATCTGTGAAGAGCAGCTCTGGAATGATAGAGTTTGACCTGGTGCATAGTGTAGGTCAGAGGAATGGACCAGACTTGCGCTATGTAGAGCCACACTGACAGTACGCCACACCTGATGACCAGATTTTTACCCATAATGGAGAGGGAGTGGTGCTTCCATAAGCCCAGTTTCTGCCTCATCTTGGTGATATGCTTTTCCCAAGTTTTTGTGCATGTTCCAGCACTTCTAAACCATATTCCCAGCACTTTCAGGTAATCTGTCATGACCATGGAAGAGATAAAGGATCATTCAGTCCAATTCCCAAAGAACATGGCCTCGCTCTTGCCTTAATTTAATTTGGCTCCCAAGGCTGGTTTGAACTGGTCGCAGGTGCTTATGAGTCTGATCACTGACAGTGGATCAAAGCAGAAAATGCTGACATTGTCCATTTTACAGGGAGGTTTGGACTTACAGGCCTCTGTTGCCTGGGATAGTTACCCCTCTCAGGTTTGCATCCTTCAACTGACGAGGCAAAAGGCAGCAGAGTGCAGACCATGTCTGCAGGGACACCTGGATACGGAGAGCAGAATCATACCCAACATTACTCTCCTCTCGATGGCCACCTTTTGCATGTGGCTGCATCAAGCACTGCATAGATCCTTGGTACGTAAACACCAAGCCTCAGTGTATACTGAGGATCTACCCATCCCCGGTGCTGTGAAGGATGGGTCTGGCTTTGATATGGAATGCATCAAGTAGTTGGACATTCTGTAACACCTGTCCTTTGGAAAAATTTGTAAAGAAAAGCACCTTTGACTACAAGTCCATCAGGTAGTACCCTTAGGACCCTGCAGGAAAAAGAGAGGGTGGATCCTATTGCATGGTTCCCTGAGCAGACTGTTAAAGTAATTTGGCAGATTGCCTCATTGCCAGAACTTTCGAACAAGCACCAAGACATTGCTTGGCTGATGGTGAGAAGGGCACTGCGTGGGAGATTCTTTATGCAAGCCTGATCTTTGCGTGCTGCTGCAGCTGCTAAGAGACTGTCATATGTCTCCTTCTGGAATATGCCTTTGCAGAGAAACTCTGGAGAGAGATGCAGTGGTTTTTGTCAAAGTTTGTCTCAAGCAGTTCTGTGACATAGGTTTCTATGCTCTCTGATCAGTTCCCTGGGATTCACAGAGACAAATATCAACTGTGCTTGGATCAAACCAGTGAAAGGTGCTCTTTGGTCTACACAAAACATGTAGATCTTCCATTGCAAAGAGTGACCTCGCCTGAATGTTGCAGACTGGCAATTTCCAAGGTCCAGACTACATGCCGTGCTGAGGTACATGCTAAAACTTAGGGCAGCTGCCACCGAGGCGAGTGGGGAAGATGACTGTCTCGGATCTTTCTGCTAATATACATTGGGAGTCCATTTAGTTACCAGACCCCCTCATACCTCAAATATTTGTAAATATAGTCATATATAAGTAAGAAATATTGTAGGTTTTTTGGAAGCCAAATTCCAATGTTTGATTCTTATTCATGGGCAAAGACTGTACAGAACTGCTTCAACTGTATGTATATAAAGATTTTCTATGAATAAAGTATATTTTTGCAATTAAAATACTTACTATTTTGTAGTTGTAGTCTGCTAGGAATAGAATGGGAATGAGAGACCTGAGTTTGGTGACAAGTGGCTAATGTTGTGTCATCAGTTCCTGGATTGTTGTCTGTTGTCAATAAGTTTTGCAATAGCAAGAGAACATGGCCCCATGGAATGCTCTTCCTGCAATATGTGGGAAATCAGGGATACTTCCAATGTTTGTGAATATGTATACAGGAAGTGTTCACCTGCAGCTTCTGATGTCTTGCATGGAGCACCTGGAGCTGCAGGTGGACTCACTACCGAGCATTCATGAGGCTGAGAATGTTGTGGAAAGCATGTTTAACGAGCTGGTTGCACCACTGGTAAGGGCTGCACTGAGAGAGAAAAGTCGGGTAACCACCAGGAAGATTGGCAGGCAATGCAGGAGTCCCTTCCCCTTCCAACAGGTATACTATTTTGGACACATTCTCTCAGGGAAAGCAATAGTCAGATTCAGTGGCACCAGAACTGGCAGTGTTGTACAGTAAGGAGGATTGAAATGTTGGTGAGCAGTAGTGATAGGGGAATCTGTAGTCAAGGGCACAGGTGTTTCTGTGGCTGTGAGAGATACTCAAGGGTGGTGTGTTGCCTCCCTGGTGCCAAGGTTATGAATGGCTATGAGTGGACGCAGATGTTCTGAAGGGGAAGAGTGAGCAGAGAGAGGTTATTGCTCCATAGGGTAATGATGACTTGGGCAGAAAGACAGCTGACGTCCTGCAAAAGTACTTCAGGGAGTTAGGTACAAAGTTGAAAAGCCAGACCTAATAGGGTAGTAATGTCAAGATTGTTTCCTATGCCAAGTGCCAGTGAGGCAAGGAATGGGCAAATAGTACAGTTATATAAGTTGCTAAAGAGCTGGTGTGAGAGAGGATCATTAGGATGTCTTCCTGGGTAGGTGGGACCTACATAAGAAGCATGTGTTGCCCTCATCTAGAGGGGCAACAGGATCCTGGCAGGGAAGTTTACTAGTGCCATTCAAGAGAGTTTTCAATTAGTGTGACAGGGGCGGTGGGTACCAAAGCACTCGGTCAGCAAGTAACATGAACAAGGAGGAGTCTGAGACTAAGGTCAGTAAGGCTAAGAGGAAGAATAGATAGGCAGAGGTTATCAAACACAGCAGGTCTGATGGTCTGAGGTGTATTTGTTTTAATGCGAGGAGTATGACCGGTAAGGCCATTGAGCTTGGATTAATTCATATAACTATAATGTTATAGTTATTACAGAGACTTGATTGAGAGAGGGGCAGGACTGTAAGCTTAACAATCAGATTTAAATGTTTCAGGCAAGATAGAGAGATGTAAAAGAAGTTGTAGTGATTGGAATGAGGTCAACCAGGTGGACATCAATGAGATCCCTCATTGGACCAGTTTAACAGTTCCCGTCAGAGAGTCCTGGCTGATGGATATAAGCAAGCGTTTCAGAGGTTCTGCTCACTCTAAGATCAGGCTCTGAGCTAGCTGGATCCATAGCATGTACTATGCATGTGTAAATAAAAGGAGAAAGTGAGGACTGCAGATGCTGGAGATCAGAGCTGAAAATGTGTTGCTGGAAAAGCGCAGCAGGTCAGGCAGCATCCAAGGAACAGGAAAATCGATGTTTCGGGCATATTCCCTTCTTCAGGAACGAGACTGGTGTGCCAAGCGGGCTGAGATAAAAGG
>NC_057739.1:21736528-21738094 GCF_004010195.1 Chiloscyllium plagiosum
TTTATCACTATCCTTTGTTTCCTATTAGCCAACCAATTTTCAATGCAATCTAGTACTTTGCCCCCAATACCATGCACCCTAATTTTACTCACTAGCCTCCTGTGTGGGACTTTATCAAAAGCTTTCTGAAAGTCCAGGTACACTACATTTACTGGACCTCCCTCGTCCAACTTCAGAGTTATATCCTCAAAAAATTCAAGAAGATTAGTTAAGCATGATTTCCCCTTCATAAATCCATGCTGACTCTGTCCTATCCTGTTACTACTATTCAGATGTGCAGTAATTTCATCCTTTATAATAGACTCCAGCATCTTTCCCACCACTGAGGTCAGACTAACTGGTCTATAATTTCCTGCTTTCTCTCGCCCACCTTTCTTAAAAAGTGGTATAACTTTTTAACCTCTTTGCTTCTATACTCAATTCCTCTTGTTATGAAGGCCAGCATGCTATTAGCCTTCTTCACTACCTGCTGTACCTGCATGCTTGCCTTCATTGACTGGTGTACAAGAACACCCAGATCTCTCTGTTATAAAAAGAGGTTGGGAAGAAGATTGCAGATCAAGAGGGTGGTGCTGAATCTGGAGTTTGGGACTGAGATAAGGTGGGGGGAGGGAAAATGAGGAAGCTGGAGAAATCTACATTCATCCCGTGTGGTTGGAGAGTTCCTAGGCGGAAGATGAGGTGCTCCTCCTCTCGGCGTCGTGTGGCCAGGGTCTGGTGATAGAGGCAGCCAAGGACCTGCATGTCCTTGGTGGAGTGGGAGGGGGAGTTAGTGTTCAGCTATGGGACAGTTGGGTTGGTTGGTGCGGGTGTCCCAGAGGTGTTCTCTGAAATGTTCCACAAGTAGGCAGCCTGTCTGCCCAATTAGAGACCACATTGGGTGCAGCGGATACAGTAAATGATGTGTGTGGAGGTGCAGGTGAATTTGCGACGGATATGGAAGGATCCATTGGGGCCTTGGAGGGAGGTGAGGGGGGAGGTGTGGGTGCAAGTTTTGCACTTCTTAAGTTTGCAGGGGAAGGTGCTGGGAGTGGAGGTTGGGTTGGTGGGGGGTGTGGACCTGACGAGGGAGTTGCGGAGGGATTGGTTTCTCCGGAACGCAGATAAGGGTGTGGAGGGAAATATCTCCCTGGTGGTGGGGTCTGTTTGGAGAATGATACGATGTATCCGGAGGTTGGTGGGGTGGAAGCTGAGAACCAGTGGGTTCTGTCCTGGCGATTGGAGGGGCGGGGTTCAAGGGCGGAGGAGCAGGAAGTGGAGGAAATGCGGTGGAGAGCATCGTTGACCACATCGGAGGGGAAATTGCGGTCTTTAAGAAGGAGGCCATTTGGGCTGTTCGGTAGTGGAATTGGTCCTCCTGGGAGCAGATGCGGCGGAGGCGAAGAAATTGGGAATATGGGATGGCGTTTTTACAGGGGGCAGAGTGGGAGGAGGTGTAATCTACGTAGCTGTGGGAGTCGGTCGGTTTGTAGTAAATGTCTGTATTGAGTCGGTCGCCCAAGATAGAAATGGAGAGGTCTAGGAAGGGAAGGGAGGAGTCTGAGACGGTCCAGGTAAATTTGAGGT
>NC_057739.1:21738433-21779143 GCF_004010195.1 Chiloscyllium plagiosum
TTATGGATGGTCTGGGAGATGATGGTTTGTGGTGGGAGGTGGGGTCATGGTCAAGGGGGCAGTAGGAGGAGGTGTCTGCAAGTTGGCGTCTACTTCAGCAGTGTAAAGATCAGTGCGCCAAACTACCACTGAGCCTCCCTTGTCTGCTGGTTTGATGGGGAGGTTGGGGTTGGAGCGGAGGGTTACGTGTTGTGAGGGTGAGAGGTTGGAGTGGGTGAGAGGGGTGGACAGGTTGAGGCGGTCAATGTCGCGGCGGCAGTTGGATATGAAGAGATCGAGGGCGGGTAAGAGGCCAGCACGGGATGTCCAGGTGGATAGGGTGTGTTGGAGGCGGGAGAACGGGTCGTCAGAGGGTGGGCGAGAGTCCTGGTTGAAGAAGTAGGCACGGAGGTGAAGGCGGCGGAAGAAATGCTCGATGTCTAGCCGCGTGTTGAACTCATCATCTTCCTGACCTCTCCGTCCCCACCCCCTCTCTGGCCTATCACCCTCACCCTCACCTCCTTCCACCTATTGTATTCGCAGCGTCCCCTTCCCCAAATTCTACCCCCACCCAACTTTTATCTCAGCCCACTTGGCACACCAGCCTCATTCCTGAAGAAGGGCTTATGCTCGAAACGTCGATTTTCCTGCTCCTCGGATGCTGACTGACCTGCGCTTTTCCAGCACCACACTTTTTAAATCTGGTCTCCAGCATCTGCAGTCCTCACTTCCTCCCAGCATCTTCTCAAGGCCAACTAGGGACTGGCTATAAATGCTGGCCAGCCAGCGATGCCCACATCCCAAAAATGAATTTTAAAAGAACTCAATTTTGCCTAGTAATAAAGGAAGGGCTTAATATCAGGTTTTTGATAGGTCACTCAGACTGTTCAGGAGCCACTAAAGCCATGTTCAAAGATTATAGTGAGAATGTAAGAGGAAGGTATAAGACGAGCCAAACAAAGACACGCACGAGAATTCCTAGAAGCATAGCATTCCAACTGGAACCCTATCAACAAACACATAGTTAGACCCCACCTACCACCCCCTAAGAAAAAGAACAAGTGACTTCACCACAGGAAATGACATCACCAACCCAAATAAACCCAAACATATACATAGCAGGAATTTTCAGCATTGCTTCGCATGAGGCCCACTGACAATGTTTCCTAGTAAGGTAACTAAACGTCTGGAAATGAACCTTTCAGCTCAGTGAACAAACCTACATCCAAAACCTCAACCTGAGCTCCAAATCTTCTCAAAACCGTGTTTTTGTAGAACGTTTTAGTCTTCCAAGATAAATTACATTAAACATCCGTTCCAACCTATTACTGTTTCTTTACACCTTTCAATTCTTAATTGACCAATGCTGCAAGCAGTGTTTGAACCTGATTTTGCATCAAAGGCAACCCTTGAATAGGTGTTAATACTGTAACTAACTCAGAACAATTCCCTCTCCACCGTTGTGTCTCCATAACTCACTTGAGACTTTGAAAATATTGTAGCACTAATTAGCCCTTAGCAACCATCTCTCGGGACCTGAATCAGTTGCAGGACATTGCACAGTTTGCTCCACTAGAATGTCCTTACAGTCTGCTGCTCTTTATCTCTTTGAAATTTCCTTATGGACTAACAATTTCTGTCACGTTGTACTAATGTATGGATTTATACTTTTTTAATACACATTAAATAGGGCTGCTACCGCTTTAAGAGATTTACTGTCAAAACAGTGCTTCCATGAAACTGCACAAACGAATGTGTGGGATTTGTCAAACTGGCAATAGTGAATGAAATCTCATGACCCAGCTGCGGGAATTCGTTTAATGTCCTCTTAAATTTTTATTTAGTACAGGTATAATTGCTCCCTTATTTTTTTACTAGTATTACTATATTCAAAGACTCTTGATTATGCAAGCTCAGACCATACATTTTAATCCCATCAGAATTTAGCAAGTGTTTAAACCATCTTCTGCTTCCCCAGCACAGATGTCATACAAACCTGTGTACAGTAGATAAAACTGTGTGACAAATTAGTGCTGAAATTTTAAAGTATGTAAAAATTATAAGGCAACTGTAAAACTGTTGATCAACCACCTGATGAAGGAGCAGTGCTCCGAAAGCTAGTGCCTCCAATTAAACCTGGTGTTGTGATTTTTAACTTTGTTCACCCCAGTCCAACTGGCATCTAGAAATAAATGAGAAGTCAAGAGCAATTGGATGGCTTTGTGTTGTTAGTACTCAGGAAAACATTCTAGGACTTATTTGGCAACTAAGAATTGGAATCATGATTTATAAAGCATCTTCAAAACTGGGGTGCTCAGGGGGAGGTTTATGCCATTAATTGTTTGGTGAAGGTGTGAATGAAAGTGAAAGAAACACCCAAGCAGTATTTGTTCTATGCAATTGAGGTAAATTAGAGCTCAGAAAAAGATCCAGAAGCAGTTCTATATTGTGGAAGCTAACTGTGAAAAGTTGTGTTGGTGAATAAGTATTGGAATGCAATTTGGAATCCCAGAGAACTTAAGCAGCGTGATTGTATTCTTTTTGGTCAATCATCTAAGCAGTCCATAACAGAACAGTTCTTGAGAAAGAATTTCAAGCTCACATTGGCAAAAGTGCAGAATTGCATTAGGTGGAGAGATTGCTGAGAAATTTGTCGGCTCTCTCTTGGTTGCAGTTGTTATTTGTTCGGTATTCAGTCGGTGTATTACCAATATTTATCTCATGTATTTGACATATTAGAATGAGTTTTATATTAACTTATTACCATTCTAACATTGTTTTGTAATTTAATTGTTTGTTCAAATCTGTGGAACTTCATGACTTTATTCTTTAGTAATTCCTGTAGCTCTGTCAATTTGACTATTTTAAGCATTAAGTTACTGGTCCCTAGCCAGACCATAACATAAATTCAGCACTTGTTTCAAGATCATAACAATTAAAAGCCATTTATAATTAGCAATGTGAAAGCCTGCTATATCACATTTGATGTTGGATATCTACACATCAAGCTGGCTGATATATTATGTTGTTCTATCATGCTGAAAATGGCCACATTTATAAAAAGCAAACAATGTGGCAGAAAAAAGATTTCTGGCATGCAACATGCACTAATATAGCAATAATTAACTTACCTAAGTGCATATAGACAGGCAATTTTGCTTGGGCTCTGTACTGCCTACTTGTGGCATCACTATTTGTTAGGAATGATGTGGGTTAATGTTACTTGTCAATTTACCAATTAGCAGTTATCCTGTTGGAATGATGGTATGGCAGGATTGCTTTTGTGTAGAACTGGCTACAAAATTAAGTATTTGTTAATGGAGTAGTTAGATTTCAGGTGATTCTTCTGTTGTGGGTTTGTAAATTTTATACTCTAGTTATACAGATGCTCCTAGAGTGTTACCCTTTGGTTATTGAAGTACCTGAGAGGATAGACCTAGTATTATTCCTGCTCCAAACAACCCAGTAAATCAGTGTTTTACTGGGAGGGTAATCTTAACTGGGAATGAAAACTGTTTGTAGTGCACAGTAAAGTTCTGTGTGATGAGTGAGCTTTACATTTCTGCCTGGGAAAATGTAACAATAAAGCACGCAGAGCCATCTCTGGTTCTTGCCAATCTCCTTACATGGCAAGATTGAATTTGTTACTAGAAAAACAGAGTACTTTAGTAACTTTAGATGTAAACATGATAATGAGGTCCTATGTAGGTCATGAGTGTCTGGACAAAGAAAAATTGACTTTGTGCATTTTGCATTTACAACCACTTCACAGCATGTTAGATTTATTTTGCAGATTGAAGTAGTTTCATATGCCTGTGAATTAGTTAGTATTCATTTAGACCCTGCGTGTTTTTGTACATTTTATAATGAGCGTTATAAAGCAGCTGCCATGCTTGATCACACAGCTATTCTATAAATGTTAACCATTTATCAGCAATCTTGTATTTTTGGACTGATTTCATTACTTATTTTCTGTTTGAAGGTGAAGGTGTGGCATTAAACATAGCTTGAGATACAAAGTTTTGTTTTAAACTAGGTGAGTTCCTTAAGTGATGTCTGTTTATTGTAAAATAACATTGTACCGGCAATTCGTGCAGCTTTACTTTTAACAACATAACTGTGGTGATTTAGTCACACCCGAGTTAACCCAACTTAATCCTTTTATAACCAGTTCAGTGAGAACTAGAATCTTTCTGTTGTTCCCATGGTACTTGTTAATTTTAGTTGCTTTGTATTTGAATTACAAGGAATGTGGTGCAGATATCAGGAATGATTATTTTATGATATCAAGATTTGAACCTTCACCTCGCAGATTGCTGCTTTTTCTTATTGAAGTCAAAGTCTGATACTCCATTTCAGGATTTTGGGTATACTTCCCCTTTTGGATATCAGTGTGCTTCATAAGAAAATTTTTTCAAAGCCAATGAATAGGTTTCTGTTGTGGAAAAACACATTCAAATAACTACTCAGCCAATCACAGAAAAAGCTGTTCCTATCACTATGGTCACAACAGTTCACATTCAAAGCAAGGGCGGTTAGCAGAGCTTGCTGGGAAGCTCAGCTGGCCTTATCAACCATGCTTGATACGTACTTTTAACGGCTTCTTGAATTACTGATTTGAAACATTACGGGTTCAAGTTTCAGCAGCATTACAGGAATTAACAATGGAGCATGGCAGTGTTCACAGAGTTTCCTTTTGCAACAGATTTTCAAATGTTCTTGACTCTTTTTATCTCACAACATTTGGTAAGATACTGAGACATATATTTTGTTTGTACTGTTCAAACAGTTGATTATGTTATTGTAAATGTTTAAATGGCAATTCCATGATCACCAGCATTGTGCGACTAGGCAAGTAATGCGCAGATCACGTTTTTTAACTCCTAGTTTTAAAAGTTTTAATGCCAACTTGAACTGTTCACAATAAAACTGAGTATTGATGAAACAGTATGGTTTGCCTTGGGGAATAACAGATTTCTACATTATGAAAACTGAAAGCATTATTATTTTATGATTTTTTAACACTATCCTTCAATTGTCATTCTCCAAGCTATTATTGGAATTGTAAAATGTGATACAGCCTTCATGCATATAATTCAGTTGTGGGTCTGCATGGGTTTCTTCCAGGTGCTTCGGTTTCCTCCCACGGTCCAAAGACGTGCAGGTTGGGTGATGTGACAATGCTAAGTTGCCCATAATGTTCAGGGGTGTATAAGTTAGGTGTATTAGACAAGGGAAATGCAGTGCCATATATTAGGGGAATGGATCAGTGTGGACTTGTTGGGCCAAATGGCCTGTTTCCACACTGTAGGGGTTCTATGAATTGTATTGATAAGGATCATTGGTATTTATGTTTTATCCAGTAAGTGATTTGTATTATGCAATAAACATGTTTAAAAAGCCCACAATCTCATTATTTTGGATGCTGGGCTTTATAGAAATGTTATATAAATGAAGTTTTTAGTATATGATATTATTTTTGAGATTCAAAATTTACATAAATGTATATGATACAAATATAAAAGTTGGTATGTAAGTCACTGAGTAAATGTATAAGAGTAATCGGGTGACTTTTTGAGCAATGTTTGAATGTTCCTTTCAATCTATTTTCAAAAAATAGTTTGTTACAAAATGTAGAATGACTATACACTTAAGCTTCACTGCACACACGAAGCATAAATATTTATTGGATCCCCCATTATAAATTGGACAGAAAAATTAGGATTTTCTTTCTTTACTTTTGCATGGGATCTGAAGTTTTCTAGTGAAATTTTCATTAGATTAGATTAGATTAGATTAGATTAGAATAGATTACTCAGTGTAGAAACAGGCCCTTCGGCCCAACAAGTCCACACCGACCCGCAACTCACCCAGACCCATTCTCCTACATTTACCCCTTCACCTAACACTACGGGCAATTTAGTATGGCCAATTCACCTAACCTGCACATTTTTGGATTGTGGGAGGAAACCGGAGCACCCGGAGGAAACCCACGCAGACACTGGGAGAATGAGCAAACTCCACACAGAGAGTCGTCTGTGGCGGGAATTGAACCCGGGTCTCTGGCGCTGTGAAGCCGCAATGCTAACCACTGTGCTACCGTGCCGCCCATTTATTGCCCATTTCCCAATTGCTCTTGAATAAGTGACTTGCTAAGCTAAGGCCTTGATAGAATAATACCGTGCTATCACATATCTGTCATAGAAACGTGACTTAAAGAAGAACAACGATAACAGTTCAACACTTTTGAATATAGAATTTTCAGGCAGGATAGACAAGGGGATTAAAAAGATGGAGGCATTGTGTTATTGGTTAAATAATCAAATGCAGATCATTGTGGTGATATTTTAAATGAAAGATCAATGTAGCCATATGGATTGATCTCAAACAAAAAAGGCATGCACTCTGCAAATAATGGGAGAGAGTAGGACTGAGAATTACGCAGGAATATTTATAGGTGAATAAACAGTATTTAATAATAGTTATGGCCTTAACTATCCAAATATCACCAGGGGTTTCAAACAGTATGAAAGGCACAAAGTTCTTGAGCAGTACTCAGAATTATTTCAGCAATCAGCAAGCATATAACAAGCTCAAAGGTGTAATTCTGGCTTTAGTTTTAAGAGATTAGGTTGGGCAGGTGAATGAAGTAGCAATGGGTGACCATTTTGGGAGATTGTGGTCATTATATAATTAGATTTGTCATTTTTATAGAAAGGGACAAAAATAGAACAGGAATAACAGTTCTAAATTGGGGGAAGGCAAATTTTGCACAGCTGAGTAGGTCTAGCAAAAGCATGGAGGAAATTTAATGTCAATCAAAAATGAGGTTTATAGGCATAGTGTAGACATTCCCACAAAAAAGGAGTTCTGCCAAATCTAGGTCCCCAGTTAAGAAGAAGGAAGCAGGGTAAAATAAAGCAGGAAAACCGAGCTTATGACTATCTCAACAAACAATATTTTCAGAAACTTAGACATATTTTAGAATTTACAGGGGTGAGGTGAAAAAGAAAATTAGGACATGAAAAGGTGTTGACTGGTAAAATAGAGGAAAACCCAAGGATGTTTTATCAGTACATTTTATAGCAAGGAAATGAGTAAGGAAAAGATGGGTCTTATTAGAGATATACAAGGTAACTTATGAGTGAATGCAGAAGATGGGGGCAGAGTTCTTAATGAGTATTTTGCCTCTGACTTCACAGCACTGATTATAGACATTCTGGTTGAAGTGGAGATTGTGAAATATTAAGTAAAATAAGCATAATTAAAAAGCAAGTACTGGAGGACTGACCTCTGAGAAAGTGGATAAATCTTCAGGACTGAATCAATTATATCCAAGGTTGTTAAGAGAAGCCAGGGAAGAAACAGCAAATGTCCTGAGGATCATTTTCCAATCCTCACTAGATAGATGTGAAGTAGCAGGAGATTGAAGGCCTAGACACTGTGCCATTATTCAAAAAGGTGTGAGAGATAAACCATATAATTATATAGACTGGTCAGTATGACCTCTGTAATAGGCAAATTGCTAGAGCCATTTTTTAGAGACAGGATTGTGTTACTCAAAAAGATATGGATTAATCAGCATGATTTTGTTAAGACCAAGTCATATCTTACTAACAAATGAATTTTTTAATGGAAGTAACGAACAGCATTGATAAAAGTAATGTAGTGGATATTTTCCATATAGATTTTTAAAATATCTATATGGAAAAATCTAAAGCTCATGTGATTTAGGGAATGTGGTGAGTTGGATCCAAAATTGACTCTGACTCTGACAGGGAACAAAGGGTAATGGTTGATGTTTTTGCAAATGGTAAGCAGTTTCAACTGTACTATGTCGTTCTGAATTGGGTCCCTTGCTGTTTGTGGTATATATGAATTATTTAGATTTAAATGTGAGGTGAGAGACTGGGGTGTTTGTAGGTGACAAAACACTAGTTGGGTAGTTGATAGTGAAGAGGATGTCTGTTGCCTGCAGGTTTTGTTAAACAGGCAGATACGTATCAAGTGGAACTCAACCTGAAGAAGTGGATTTATACATTTAGGCAGGGCAAATAAAACAAGGGAATGTACATGGAAGGTATTGGGACGGTTAGAGGAAGTGAGAGACCTTGAAGTGAACATTTACAGGTCCCTGAAGGTGGCGGAAATGGTAGATAAAGTGTATAAAATGCACACTGGATGCTTTTATTCATTGTGTAAGTTATTGAGAAGGGGTGTTATCCTCTAACTGTATAAGACACTCACTAGGTTACAGCTAGTGTTTTGTGTGCAAATCTGGTCAGCACAATGCAGGAAGGATACAATTGCTATAGTGAGAGAATGTAACCATTGACTCTTGTCATTATATGGCATTATCATCATTGAATCTCACACTATGAATACTCTGGGATCAGCATTACATTGACCAGAAACTGGAAGGGCATTAAAATATTGTGGCTACGAGAGCAGGTTGGAGATTAGGAATTCTGCAGCAAGTAACTACCCTCATGTCTCCCCAGTGCCTAGTCACTATCTACAAGACACAAGCAAGGAGTGTGATGAATGCTGTATGGTACTGTGCTACATCAGTGCTCCATCTGCAACAGTTTATGTGGCAAATACACTGCAAATGCTGTGAGCAATTGGCTATGTGAGAAAGTCAAAGGGAAGCAGTCCTTACTGGTCATACTTCTACCAGGGCCATGGTGGAATGAACCGTAGGCCTCCTTAATCTGTGGTTTTAGTGCCTGGACTGCACTGGCAGGGCTGTTCCATGTAGTCCAGAAAGGGCGAGTCACATCACTGTGCCTTGCTGTGCCATTCCCAACTGGAGCTGACAAAGGAATTGTCCTGAATGCAAACAAAATGAGCGATCAACAGCAATCTTCTAAGGACAGTGATTAGGAGGGCCATCCAAGAAAGCATGACATAATAATACATGTTCAAGCTAGAACTTCCAACCATAACCTTGTGAAACCTACTTCCAAGATGGAAGAGCTGAATTTGGATTTAATTTTGTTTTATTTTACTATTGTTAGTAAATTGCAAGCAATCCCTGCTTATTGCAAATAGCAATTGTATCTTGTTATTTCTGATCTATTCTGTTCCTGAATAAATTACCCATTATCCATCAGATTGTTTGCTTGATATATAAGAAGTTCCACTTTCCCATTGCATGCACACATTACGTATCCTTCTAACTATTAGAAAAAGCAGACACTGAAGCAGTGTATTAAATCACATGGCACTAAGGTTAGGTAGGTGTTGAGGCTTCCATCAGGATAATTTATCTGACTAACAAAGGCAAAGTGTATAGATGCTGAAGATGTTTTTTGGTCCTCTTTTTCTGGTACATGGTGAGCTGCATTATGCTGTTTCCTGCTGTCAACCAAATTAGAAAAATTAATCAATATTGCTTCCAGTTTGCATCTCTTTTCTCACCTTCATTGGATCCATCTTTTGACTCCTTTCTTCCATTTTCACTTCTCTTGTGGTCTTGAGGTTCAAGTCCATAGCTCCCTAAACTGGCCAAACAAGTAGATGTGGTGGTAAAGAAGGCTTTTGGCATGCTTACCTTTATTGATCAGGGAATTGAGTACAAGAGTCAGGATGTCATGTTGCAGCTTTATAAGACTTTGGTTAGGCCACAGCATTCCATTCTGGTTGCCACGTGGAGGCTTTAGAGAAGGTGCTGAAGAGGTTCACCAGGATGCTGCCTGGATTAGAGGGTTTGAGTTATAAGAAGAGGCAAGAAAAACTCAGGTTGTTTTTCTCTGGAGCAATGGAGGCTGAGAGGACACTTGATAGAAGTCAATAAAATTGAGAGATGCATCGATAGGGTTGACTGTCAGAATCCTTGTCCCAGAGTTTAAATGCCTAATACTAGGGGGCAGGTATTTAAGGTCAGAGGGAGAAAGTTCAGGAGAGGTGAGGGTTTTTTTACGCAAAGAGCGGTAAGTGGCTGGAGCATACTGTCAGAGGCAGTGATGAAGGCAGATACGATAGGGGTGTTTAAGAGACTTTTAGATAAGCGTGTGAATGTGCAAGGAATGGAGGGTTGTGGACCAAGGACAGGGAGAAGGAATTAGTTTAATTTGGTGTCATATTCAGCACAACATCGCGAGCCAAACGGCCTGTTCCTATGCTGTACTGTTCTGTGTTCTCTTTCCTTTCTTGGGGATAGGCTATCCAGTAATATCCATTTCCAAACCTTCTGACTTGCGAAATTAGCTTGTTTATAACTTTCTCAGATTGTGTCTGTTCACCCACTATCTCTACCTCTACTGCATCTGTTTCTATAAACACACCTTCCACATAAGTGCTTATGACATTTCTTCCTTTTTCCTCAACCAAGGATTCCTCTTACAATGGCTGACAGGTTGATTATGCTGAGGACCCCATGTCCTGCACTTCTGCCCTTATTCCTTCACTTTGCATCCAGAACTACAACGTTTCATCCCATCCAACTTCAGCATTCCCTCTGAGACTTTACACTCGTCAATCATTCGTAGCATCTGTAATCTGCTCTTGCCTCACCTCACCCCAACCCCCAATCCCCAATCCATCACGAAACCATCCCATATAATTGCAGAAGGTGTAATGTTACCACCTGGTTTCCTCCCTCCTCACTGACCAAGAACTTGAAAATACTTTCCAGGTGAAGCAGCAATTTATATGTCCTTTCTTTCAATCTAGTCTACTGTATTCACTGTTCACGGTATTTATTCTTTTACATTTGTGAAACTTAATGCAGACTGGCTGCTCTGCAGAACACTTCCATTCAGTCTACAAGAATGCCCCTGTCCCTTGCTTGCCATTTCAATATACCATCTTGCTCTCTCACCAATATTTCAGTCCTGGGCCTGCAGTGCTCTAGTGCAGCCCAACCATAGCTAGAGGGACTGCACCTGATATTCTGCTTAGGCATTTTCATGGCTTTCAAAATTGAGTTCAACAGTTTAAGGCCATTTGATTGCCTTCTCCTCCCACCTGTGTTAAGTTTGTGTAAGTTAGCTATCAGTACAGCTGGCTATTTTCTGTTGCTAGCATCTGTCATTAACATTTTCTCTTCTGTACCAGCATGAATACTCTAGAACGAACATATATTTTCATTTTTCTTTATTGCATTTTGTCCCACACTCCAAAATAGTGTTGTACACAAGACTACAATAGGAGTTGCTACTTGTTTGGAAACAAATGTGAGATCTTTTGTCAGCTGTGTTTACACTGGTGCTTTTTTTTCCAAGCATTGGAGGAAGAGGTTGAGACCCAGTGGCACCATGGACATATAATCAGAGTGAACTGGAGACGATTGTTGATTATAATTTCAATTTGGATCAGTTTTATTGACCAAGAGTCTTCAGAATGACAATAACTCTCTTATTGGCTCCTGGGCTGATAGACAGCTTGTGTGTGAACATTACAGAGACAGAAGGTCTCTGATTGCAAGATGCAGCTTCTTCCTTTTCCTCTATAGTGAAGGAACCAAGAACTGAAAAGATAGCTAGTCCCTACCATCATTCGCAAAAGCTGTTGCCTCTAACCAGTGACTGAAAGAGTAACAATTAACATATGAGCTGCCCTGTGTCTTTAACAAAGAACTGAAAGGATTTTGATACAAATGTCCAAGATCACTAGATCTTGGAAGAAGCAAGAGAGGCACCTCGTTGAATGTTATGGACTGATACAATTGAAGTGTGTTTCCATAATGTTTTTCTTCCATCCATAAATCGTTTTCGTCATGTGGCTGGATCTATCTGCACATGTGTATAGGGGTTTAAGAAGTGATTAGAGTTTCAGCCAATAAAATTATATGTTGATGATCCATGTTTTTATTTGTGTTTAGAATTTATTTCTTTATAATAAATGTTAAGTATCGAAACCTTGTTAGTAATTTTGTTAACCTGAGTCCATCAGACGGGTAAATTGCGCAACTTGATTAAATACTTAAGTTCTGTGACTACCCCAGGGGCAATGCGTCTCATGTATCAGTGCACTTTTCCTGAGTGAGGCATGCCAATTTGCTTTGCCTTTTGCTCTGGGGCATCTTTCCAAAAGTTAATTGTGGATCAGTGTGTACAAGAGTCTTCAGCATGACAACTCGTTGCTTGAATCCTGGGCAGAAGGACAACTTGTGTGCGAACATTACAGATTCAAACTCCTCTTATTCTATCGGACCTGCGTTTTTTTTTACACCTTTCTATTTTGTATTATACCTGACTGTTGCACTGTGAAATTGCACATGATATCCAATAAGTTGAGAGAAATCCTTGGGAATCTCTGTGATCCTTCTATCATCTACTCTCATTCACTCTTTTTGGAGGTATGCAAGCACTGCTAATTTACCCTGAAATGCTTGAGCATCTTTTTAAGGCAGAGTTGAACCTGTGAGAGGCAGTATCTTGTGCAGTTTTTCTCAGTAGACCAATGAATTATGAAAGACAGTGGATATGCGAGCTGCCCGTTGTTTCACACGGATGATCCCTGGAATGATAGGCCTAACGTACGATGAACGGCTGAGGATCCTGGGATTATATTCATTAGAGTTTAGAAGGTTGAGAGGAGATCTGATAAAAACTTAGAAGAAAATGCATGGCTTAGAAAGGGTAGAGGCTGGGAACTTGTTTCTGTTAGGCGAGGAGACTGGGACCTGTGAACACAGCCTTAGAAATAGAAGGGGTGAATTTAGAACAGAAATGAGACATTTCTTCAGCCAGAGAGTGGTGGGCCTGTGGAATTCATTTGCCATGGAGCGCAGTGGAGGTTGGGATGTTAAATGTCTTCAAGGCAGAGACTGATAAATTCTTGGTCACGCAAGGAATTAAGGGCTACGGTGAGAGTGCGGGTAAGTGGAGTTGAAATGCCCATCAGCCAAGATTGAATGGCGGAGTGGACTTGATGGACTTCGACTCCTAAGTCTTATGTCTTATCTCTCAGCCTTGAGAGAGTACAACCCCATGAAAAGCTGATACATAGAATGAACTTTTCCCTCGAGATTTATGGATTCAGCACTGATTCTGTATTTTCTTTCACAAGATAAGTGTGCACAAGCCAGATCTTAGCACAATCCTTTGCACATTGTGTTTAGCCACAATGGTTCAAAGGTTTTTAATATCTGAGGCTATCTAGAATCAAGAAGTTGGTTTCCTTCCTGAGTGATGACCAACATTTGACCACTAGGACTACTTTCATCCTTGGTATGTCTAAAGAGGCTGTTCATTTGACATGGGTATGATCAAGCGGGTAAGGCAGAAAAGATTACACCAGAACAGATATATATTCACTTGCATAGTTAAAATATGTTCACAAAAATAAGATGTTATTAACAATGACTCATCACCCATATCAGCTATGTGCCTTCAATATTATTTTCTTCCTCTCTGTGAATATGTCTGCTGTTGTCCTACTGGCCATGGCAGAGGTGGAGGAAGCTTGCTCTGAGGTTGACCATGGTGGCCTCAAAGACTTGACAGCCATCTCTGGTGCCTTTTTGGCCTAGAAGACCCAAGTTGGTTGAGTCTTCTGCCCAAATGTAAGCTCACACTCTTTGGCTTGAATTCTACAGGCTTTGCCGTCATAGACAGTGGGGAGGTGCAAGAGCCAAGCACTACTGGAATGTTGTGAGAAGAAGCTTTTGGGTGTCCTGTGTGTGGTTCCTTGTCCATAGGTGATTGTTTATGTCACCAGGTCTCTAAGAGGAAGGGACACTTGCATTGGGATCAAAGTCCCTCATTCCCTCTCTCATCTTCTCATTGATACTGAGTATCTATTGTTAGAGAGAGAGTGCAGATCTGCATGTGTATCCAGCAGACAGAATGACCTGAACATAGGTGTGCTCAACAGTCATCAATCTGACCATACAGACAACAAGGCACATGCACATCAAAGTCAGAATGGTACTGATAATGTTGATGAGCACCTCCATCCTTCGATGCATCTTTCTATGTGCCTCTGACAAACCTATCTGCTGTTCCTTGTATCTGTTCTTACATTACAATGAAGTCATTAATGTCTGAGGACATGGAATCACCTTCTGCCTAGGCAGAGCAGTTGCCTGAGATTGGGGGATTTCTTCCACTATTATTGGAGATGCATAACTGATCTACTCAGATTGTACTCCTGAGTCTAATCTAGATAGAGAACCTACCAAAGTGAAGGTTGGTTGGCCACTGCGGTATCCTGTGAGCAATTGTGCTGTTCTGTGCCTCACTGAGAATTTTCTCCTTATGTGGTATGAGGAGCCTGATGTCTGCCACTTTTTGAGCCCACCAATTTCACTCCCTCAGTTGAATTTTGGAGTAAATGTTCCTTCAGTGAAACAAAGGAAGGGGGTATGTTGAAAGTGGGTGGAAGGCCAGGTAGTAGAATTGCAGGAGCAGGTGAAGTGTCCTCTGACTGGAAAAATAGAGGGCAGGAATGATAACCTGGGTGAGTGGACATGGTGCATGCAATTCTATAAGCCTTGGTAAGAGGCTTGTGCATTGAGCTAGAGTGAGTGGAGGCACCATGTTTGTTAGGTAGCAGAAAGAAGATGGTGACACTTAATCTCGTGGAGTGCACGAGACCTTCTTCCTGCACTGTTGCGCATCCTGCTTCACTTGAGATACAGTACTGACCCAGGCAGCACTGTGGATCCAGGTTGGCCTGGTCTGGTAGCATGGCTTCCTTTGGCATGGAGAAGGACTAACTACTACTTCACCTCATCAATCAGCACATTTTAAGGTCCATGTTTGTGAAACAGGGGAATGAAGCTTGCTGTCCTCTGGGACATGACAGTGTTATGCTATAAGAGTGATGGAGTTACTTGCATGCAACATCTGAAGTCGTGTGCAGCTTTAGACATGTTGTCAGTACATGAACAGGAGTGACAAAAGCGTCTGCCTCTCCTGCCGCACAATTCCTTGAAGAACACTCTAGCTCTGTTGTATAATTAACAAGGTGAAGAGTGGAAACTTTGATGAGAAAAGTCACTTCAAGCTATGACAGACTACTCAACAAAACACTTGAACTGAATATGGGAAAATTCCATTCGCAATCTTGCTACTAATGTTTCTGCAGGAGACTTCTGTATGGTGAGCTTGAGACTGAACTTGGAGTATTTGATGGAATTTCAATTATGTAATCCTTTTGAATCTTTTATTATAGGCCTGCTGTCCTAGTCAATCATAACAACCCCCCTTCTGTCCTCCTTTGGGTCTACAAGTCCTGACATTGGCTTTTAGAAGCCACGCTCATGTACAATTCAGAAATCTTGAAGTCTGTTTTTATTTTGTGCAACATGACAAACAATAAAGTTTGCATGCTCTTTTTTATGCGCTTCCACAGAAAACTTTGAACTGGTTTTGAGGTAACATTCAGAATTACGATTAGTAAATTTTTATCATAATCTGTTACTACCTAATTTGGAAATAGTAAGTCTCTGCATGCATTAATCCTTGTGAAAGTGAGGTATATGCACCTCTATCTGTTACACTGGCAAGTGAATGTAGTGTACCATTCTTGTGACCTCAATTCTGGTCTTCACAATTCCTCAGATGTATCCGGAATTCTTCAAAATCCATTAGTGATGTCATTGACCTCAAGCGGTGGGTAAAAAAAAATGATAAAGCAGAAAGAAAATGAAAATACGTAATGTTAAGTAGTCTGGAAATAGCTCACTGAATGTTACTAGAGGAGAAAAGAAGAGGATAAGAATGTGAATTTATGAACTGATTTGATATTGTGCCTTATTCTCTGGGTGTCCTCAACAGCTTCATAATCAGTAGATTACTTCTGAAGTGCAATTCTGGTGCGCAGGCAATTAGTGTCGAACAAGATTTTGCATATAACAAATGTAATAAATGTTTTCAGTGATGGTTGAGGAAACAATTCAGTGCTAGAAACTAGGGTAGGTTCTTGCTATTTTATGACCTGTATTTTCTTGAAATACTGGAGTAGACATGTGAGACCTTGGATTTAATGTTCATCTGCAAACTGTCCCTTTCACAAAGCTACAGACTCTTGTTGGCAGACACCTTGAAGTTCTATGTGCATGGGTTCTAAAGAGCTTGAACCAATAATCTTATGAATCAAATGAGAATACTGTGAACAGTGCTGAGAAGATATCAGGCTCACAGGTCGTCTGTGAATGCTTAGTCGTTGAGTATGACTTATATTCAAAACTTTGATCAATAGCTTTTTATGCACTAGGGAATGTAGGAATAGAGCAGGAATATTATAAGTGAGGTACAAGATCCGATTTTAATAAGTGGTACAACAGGCTGTAGGGACAAGTTCTTGCTGCCATTTCTTGCATTGCAGACGAGGAGGGTGAACTGAAAGGACAATCTTTTTCTAAAATGAAGAACTCTTGAATCTTTACTTAGCATTATAAAGAACAATGAGGTCATTAAAATTGATGCAGCATTTTACAGTTTAATTAATTAATGTCTCTAACAGGACAACTGAAGCTATCTGTTCATCTTCAAGATGGGGCACTTGCTGTTCATAGTAAGTTTGCAAATGTTAAAGATGTCTGAAGGGAGAGTTGCATGTTTTTTTGAATGTAATTTATTGTAGGTAACGTGAGAAACTGAAATAAACTTTTAAAATTAAAAATAAACATACAACTCTAAGTGAATTTTAAATAGCTCATTTTGAACATATGACTTAATTATTACAAATATAAATTTATTTAATTGAATATGAAAATTATATTTACACAGAATTTGAAATTGATTTGGACAGCTTAAACTAAACAGAAATAAATTATCATTGAACAATGTAAAAACGATTTTGGTCTATCTTTGGTAATATCTATATTAATTTGCAACAGTTAAGGATTGTAGCATCATTTTTGGAAATTGTGTTGTTTAAAGTTACGCTGCCTTTGGCTCTTTGATACAACAACTTATTTTCATATCTCGGAAGGGTAGTTATATTGCAACATTTTGTTCTCTAGTTATGGAAGCAAAAGGACTTCTGGGAAGAGAATACCGCCCTTGTGATTCTTATGCAAAGGTAAAAATTCTGACTTTTTATTTTCATCATGGACCGTTTGAAATTGTCTTAATCTGAGAAAATTACAACTAAGTCAAATAACCCTTATTATTTTAGAGCAGTTAATTGGTCAAGAATCTGTTAAGTGGATTATTTTGTGTTAATTTTAATACGTGAAAGAGATGAACAGTTCAAGTATGCCATTTTCTCTTCTGTAACTGAAGTATGTATTGCCCAAAATAGGAATCTAAATAAAACTGAAAATGTATGTTTGAAAGTTAACTAATAACATTACCTTGTTTTATGCCAGGAGAAAGTGAGGACTGCAGATACTGGAGATCACAGTTTAAAAAGTACGGTGATGGTAAAGCGCAGCTGACCAGGTAGCATTCAAGGAGCAGTAGAGTCGATGTTTTGAATATGAGCTCTTCATCAGGAATGAGCTCACGTTTAAAACATTGACTCTCCTGCTCCTCGGATGCAGCCTGACTGGCTGTGCTTCTCCAACACCATACTTATGTTTTATGCCTTTGAACTTGCTTGTTCTAATGTATATGATAATAACAGATTATGATTATTTTGATGTCCATTTTATAGCAGATTGACTGAAACAAAATATACTCTTATAATTTTCTTGATTCTCACTTTTCTTGTACATGTTCTCTCCTTTGTCTTCACCCTGCCCTAATAGTTACGCATTTTGTTGTGTCTATCGCTTGCATCATTACTGAGTTCTATTTTGTGGTGTAATTACTTTTACATTGCAAATTGCAAGTCATTTAACAAACACAGTCTATTGTACCAAGTCTATATCATACATCTAAGTTGGTTAGATTGACAGAGACTGTTGTGTTGGCATCAAGGGCCTTAGTTCCTCTTCATTACAAATACGGTACCTGATGCCTGTTTTAACCACATTTACAAAATTTATTAATGACAAGTTGCAACATGCCATTGCGGTTGATATTCTTAGGCACTTGACAGCCAAACCAACAGTCTTTAAAAAAATTCTTAAAGGTATAATGTGGAGTGAGAAAGAAAAATCTGCCTCCTCCTGAACCCAAATGAAATTTGTGAAACTTCGTTTGTCACCACTTAAGCACAGACCAATTTTTAGGCCAACAATTCTGTTTGCGTGATTAACATCTCTTTTGATTCTTTCTGCTTCCTTTCCATTTTGTTCTTGACTTTTCAGCCTAACTAATTTACCGTATTTGTTTTCTACTTTCAGACTTGAAGGATAAACACCAAAATATTATAATCAATTACCTTTCTTGCTATGGTGCTGATTAAATTGCAGGTTTTTCTTACTGTAAGATACCCACTTCCAGATAGAAATGTTTCTTCACTCTTCCCTCATAAGAGATTTATACACCACAGATTGGGCTGGTGGCTTGTCTTCACACTGCCGTCAGTGTTCTAATGTCTCCTTTGTGTCCCTGTGACCAGAACAGGATGGAAAGTGTAATCTGAAAAAGTACTGCACGGTTTGGCTGCTGCTTCCTTTCACTGATATTCAGTTCCTTAGACTCTTGTATGCTTCAATGTTGTTAACTTTCTTGAATGATGATATCGATTGATTGAACATGTTAGCGGTGAATTTAATGAGATTTCTAGGACTCCCTTGAACCACATCCTTTTGTTAATTCAGTTTCTTTCATAGATTATCCCATACTTTTCTTTCTCCTTCCTGTGCTTTGCACTTGTCATGGTTCAGTTTCAACTGTCATTGATCTTTTTTTGCTTTATTTTTTCAAACTTGCTGGGTTCTTTTAGAGCTGTCTTTAATTTTGAGCTGTCTCAATTTGTTCAAGTGTCATTCCCAGATGGTTCTAATGTCAGATTTTATTTGGTATTGTCGTATTTGACCATTTTATATTGAGGCTTTGAATCCAGAACATCTATGTGAATGAGAAATAGTAGAGACCCAAATCCAAGCTCTGTAGCACTTCACTTAGTATGTTTTCTTATCTTGATAGAACTCCGTTAAAAGATACACTTTTTATTTTTAGGTTTGGTTTATTGTCTAGTTAACTTCAGTTATGTTTGAATGTTTCCCTCTTTAAAGTTGTCAATGGTACCTGACTGTGATCGTGGACGTAGACAGAAGACGAAGACTGTGCCAGATTGCAAGAATCCAGTATTTCATGAACATTTCATTTTGTGAGTATTTAAATTGTTGCTAATGTCTCAAGAAAACATGCAGCTTACAGCTGTGGAATTTGATAAATAAACTTTGTCATACTTAAGGCTTAGGGAAATCCTAAGGAAGATGTTTGTTCTGAGTTATTTCCAGTCTTTCTTTCTTCCATATTTTGTCCCATAATACTATTTCAATTGAATATTTCTGCATTATAATGTACTCTGCCCTTTCTGCTCACTGCAATACAAAATATCCATTTCCATCTATCATTATTGGCAGGTAAACATTAGAATGCAGCACCTGTGTACACGAACATTGTATTAGGTGTCGTATTCTCTGCGTACTCCTGGAAATAAGTGTGGGTTATCAATGACAAGAATAATTTGCGTGTGAAATATGTTTTTGGTGTCATGACATTGGCTGACTAGTCTTCTTTCCGTCACTGCATGAATACTGCATCACAATTATTCTGTTAAAATGTTTCTCAATCAATTGTCACCTTTATATGTTTACTGAAAGTATCAGGGACAGAGTCCATTTTGGATAAGTTGAGGAACGTTTGAAGAGTTAGTTTATAGATAAATGCTGTAGGACTCCAATAGTGGGGAGAGACGAGGGCAAATCTGCAGAAAAATTGCAAAAAAATACAAATGTCACAGAGATTTGATTATGAGGAACTTCATTTACCCTGATATAGACTATGATTGTACTAGTGTAAAGGTGAAGGCAAGGGAAGAATTCCTGAAACATGTCAAGAGATCAGTGTATTTTCATCCAAACTCAGAAAGATGGAATGCTGAACTTTGTCATGCTGAATAAAGTGAGAGGATCATAGTATGACATTTAGTACCATGAAGTATAAGAGTAAATGGAGGTACAGTTGAACAGGAATGTACTATTAATGGTCTGGAATCAAACGTTAGTAAGAAAAAGAGCAATTGACAGTGGGAGACCTTCAAAGAAGAGATGTTTTAAATACAGAGAAAATTATGTTTGTATGAGGAGAAAAGGAATAACATCCAAAGAAAGCGAGTTTTGAGAAGATTTGTAGCTCAGGTTGTAGTTCTGGATGTAGGTTTGCTCGCTGAGCTGGAAGGTTAATTTCCAGATGTTTTGTCACCCTACTAGGTAACATCTTCAGTGGGCGTTCAGAGAAGCACTGTTCATGATTCCTGCTTTCTATTTATATGTTTAGGTTGGTGATATCATTTCCTGTGGTGATTCCATTTCCTGTTCTTTTTCTCAGCGGATGGTAGATGGGGTCTAACTATCCAGAAACACATAGAGTTAGATCCCAACTACCACCCCCTGAGAAAAAGAACAGGAAATGGCATCACCACAGGAAATGACATCACCAACCCAAACATATAAATAGAAAGCAGGAATCAAGAACAGTGCTTCGCCTGGAGGCCCACTGAAAATGTTACCTAGTTGGGTGACGAAACGTCTGGAAATTCACCTTCCAGCTCAGTGAGCAAACCTACATTCGGATCCAAAGAGAGCTTTCTGAGCATCTTATGCCACAGGGGTTAAAATGAGATCAAAAAAGGAATCTTTTAATGATCTTTAATCATTGTTAGGTTTATAATACAACAGAGTCTAAGCAGAATGTAAAAAGTGCACAAGAGGTTCAAAAAAGAGAATCCGAAGAGAAAGGGGATAATGGATTAGTGGCCAATGTAAGAGGAAATCCTAAAGTATTTTGAATATTAAAAGTATAGCCAAAGAGAGGCTGAGGTCAAAAAAGTGTTTATTGTGGCAACAGAAGACATAGCTGAGATACTGAATAATTACATTGCCTCCGCTTTGCTGGAGGAGTGAGTGCTACCAACATAGCAATAATAGTGAGACAGTACTGATAACAGTTGGGATAAAAGTAGATAAAAAATGATATTATTATAAAAGTTGGCGGTCCTCCAAGTAAAAAGTGGCTGAGTCCAGATTGGATGTGTTTCGTTTTGCTTTTGAGAAAAAGAATCTGGCTTGGGGGAACAAGGGAGGCACAAGACACCACATCTGTGGATCAGACTTGGTCGACTGTTGGGGATTTTCCTGCTTTTAATTTTCATATGTTCATACTTCTTGACCGTTAATAAACATGTCACAGCTTGTGCTAGGAAATCATTGGCCTTGGTTGGTATGCCTTATGGCAGGCCTTTTTCTCATTGTGAGAAAGGAGACAAAACCCAGAAAGGCAAACATCTGCAGCAGGTGGTTTTTGTTTCATTTAGGCTGTAGTAAGATGGTCCGATGGCAAAGATCGAAGTGATTGGAATATAAGAGGAAGTAGACTACTTAAGTGTGATCTGAAACAGTTTAGCAATTCATCTCGATGTTTGGCTCACCAAGTGTTTATGTAGTCCATCTTCAGAGAGATTCAAAACATACATATGAGAAAATGTTAACTGTACAGTTCTGGTCACAAGGGGGTGCTGTTACATCTGAATTATGGTATTGTCTCAGTAGATACAAAGTTATAGTCCAACAGGTTTATTTGAAGCACTAGCTTTCCAAGCGCTGCTCCTTCAGGTGGTTGTGGAGTATAAGATCATAAGACACAGAATTTATAGCAAAAGTTTACAGTGTGATGCAACTAAAATGATATATTGGAAAAGACCTGGATTGTCTGTTAGTAGATATGGGTATTAAGCCACTTCCTATGTGAGGCAAAATACTCCAACCACTTATAGAAGCCACTGACATGTGTGCACATGAATTAATAAGATACAACTCGATATCTATTTTGTCTCTTCTTTGTTTTATTCAGTGTAATATGTTCTTATTATTTCCACTTCAGTTTGTACTCTTAGTTGCAAACAACGGCTAGCGTGATAATCCTTTAGGAATTACAATGCAACTTCTTATTTGAATAAAGAAGAAGAATGTTTTGACGTAGTTAAATTTGAGGCAGGTGCCACGCATTAGACTTTGCCCCAGGAATTTTATTTGTTTCGATATGGCGATATGTTACTACAGTTTTAAAAATGTTAGCTGGAAGTTAACCTTTGTAATAATATAATTTTTAAAATCTATTTTTATCCTAATTGATATCAGTACTGTCTCACCTTTTCTGTTTTTAAATAAAAAGGCACAGCAAGTGACCATTTTCTCCCTCAAGTCAATTAAAATCATAGCTGATTTGATTTAGGCCTTAATTCCACTTTCCTACCCTGAGCCCTTCCTGAAGAAGGGCTAATGCCCGAAACGTCGATTCTCCTGTTCCCTAGATGCTGCCTGACCTGCTGCGCTTTTCCAGCAACACATTTCCATCTCTGATCTCCAGCATCTGCAGACCTCACCTTCTCCTCAAAGATTTCAACCTACTGCGAATCCTCTTACAAGGATGCCTTCCTTGAAGAAGCTCTCTTTCTCCCTCTACAAAGGTTTCAGTGAGTCCCTCTCTCACTGCACCCCCCAGGTCATCCCATTCCTGAAGAAGGGCTAATGCCCGAAACGTCGATTCTCCTGTTCCCTAGATGCTGCCTGACCTGCGCTTTTCCAGCAACACATTTCCACCCCTACCCTGAGGCACCCTTGCAGTGATGTTCTGAGGCTGAGATTATTGACCTCCAGCAGCTAAAACTGTATTCTCTTGTGCTAGGAATGATTCCAAACAGTGGACAGTTGTAAAATAAAATCACAAATTGCTGTTTAAACTCAGCAGGTCTGGCAACGTCTTTGGAGAGAAAGCAGAGTTAATGTTTTGAGTCTGGTGACTACTGTTTTCCAATTGTCATGTTGAGGCCAGTATTGTGAGTTTACTGGAACAACCTAGGTAGGGATGTATCCATTTTGGAGCTCAAGTGAGAATGCTGTCAGGTCACGTAGTTTGAGTATTGAGTGCCTTTTACCTTTTATTGATTTTTGCAAGGATTGAATTGAGTTGACTGAACACTGCCATCTGTGACACTGGAGTCCTCTGGCAGATTCAATTATTCATTCATCTCCTTTGCTTGAGACAGTTGCAATAGCTTTAGCTTTTTAATTTTCCACAGATATTAGCGAGTTGACAAGACTTGTAGCTCAAGTTGAGGTTCTGGAAGTAAGTTTGCTCGTTGAGCTGGAAGCTTCATTTTTAGACATGTCATCACCATTCGAGGTAACATCATCAGTGAACCTCCGATGAAGCACTGGTGTTATGACCCACTTCCTGTTTGTGTAATTAGGTTTCCTTGGTGGTGTCATTTCCTGCTCTTTTTCTTAGAGGATGGTAAATGGAGTCCAAGTTGGTGTTTGTTAGAGTTCTGGTTGGAATGCCATGCTTCTTTGAATTCTCAGGCGTGTCTCTGGCTTGTCCTAGGATAGATGTGTTGGCCCAGTCGAAGTAGTGTCCTTCCTCATCTCTATGTAAAGCTATTTATGATAGTGGGTGGATTCCCCCATCATTGGGGATGGGGGTGTATGTGGAGCCTCCTGTTTCACTTATTTTGCTTAATTTTTCCATTACTGTTCATAACTCGATCCTGTTGGAAGCATCAATCTGATGCATACTAAGGGAGAGCAAAGCAACCGTGACTAATGGGAAATCAGGGGCTGCATAAAAGAAAATGGACACAATGTGGTGAAGATTAGTGGGAAGCTAGAGGTTTGTGTAACCTTCAAAAACCAGCCGAGGACAACATTTTTTAAAAAAAGGGGCAGGTGATGAAATATGAGGGTAAGCTAGGTAGTAATATAAAAGAAGATTGCAAGAGATATTTTAGGTTATGAAAGAGAGGCAGGAGTGGACATTGAAATTTGAAATTAGAATCCCTACAGTGTGGAAACAGGTCCCTCAGTCCAACAAGTCCACACTGACCTTCCGAAGAGTAACCCACCCAGACCCAATCCCCTACTGAAGAGATTACTTAAAGCTGGGTATGGTTAAGCTTCTTCATGGAGCTATTATAACCTAAGCTATCTGTAGTTCCAGTCTGTGAGTTAGTCACAAATGGCGTCACAAAAGACCTTGAGATATAGGAGCAGCATCAGGTCAGTTAGCCCATCAAAAGTACACTACCATTCAGTCATGGCTGATATGATATTCCTAGCAAAGTGCAGAACCTCTCGCTTTCCGGTTTTGTATTCCATTTGCCACTTCTTTTACTTACTGTTTTAGCCTGTCCAAGTCCTCCTGCGGCCTCCACACTTCCTCAACACTGCCTGTCATCTGCCTGTCTTTATCTCACCTGCAAACTTAGCAACAATGTCCTCTGTTCTTTCCTACAAATTGTTAATGGAAATGTGAATACTTGTGATTCCAAGTTGACCCCTGTGGAACATCACTAGTCACTGGCTGCCATCCTGAAAAAGACAAATTTTACTCCCACTCTATGCCTTCTACTGATCAGCTGGTCCTCTATTCATGCCAATACCTTGTCCCTAAGTTCTCTTATCTTACTAAGCACCCTTCTTTGCAGCAGCTTGCCAAAAGCCTTCTGGGAAATCCAATAAATCACAATGACTGGCTTTTATTTGTCAGCTTACTCATTACCTCCTCAATGAATTCTGACAGATTTGTCAGACAAGATTTCTCCTGAATGAAACTGTGCTGACTCAGCTCTAGTTTACCACATGCTTTCAAGAACTTTGCAATTTCATCCTTAATAATGGATAATAAAATCTTGCCAATGACTCACGTTAAGCTAACTGGCTTATAGTTTCCCATCTTTCCTATAGCTTCCCTATACTTTCTGCCTCCCTCACTACTTTAACAATTTTCTGATCTTTTAAACTCCACTGATTCTTGAAAGACTGCTAATGCTTAAGCTTTTTGTGAAGATCTGTAGCTTGGGTTATTGTCGAAATTGTTGGTCGGTTTGCTGAGCCAGTGGATTTTTTTTTTGCAAACCTTCTATGTGACATCTTAAGTGCTGTGTATCCTCCTGATGAAGATACGAATTCCCTTTGTTGGGATCTGCTACCAATCTGATTTTTCCTGTACCTGCATATTGAAGTCACCCCATGATTCTGCTTGTTGTCCCCTTCTCTGCTATGCGTGAAGTTAGATTCTTGACCCTTTTAGTAATCTCTGTTCTATTGTGAACACCCCCTCCAACGAGTAAGTATTTGTCAGAATTCTGGAAGATGGGCAATCTGGCTTTATCTGCTACTAGATGCTTGTGATTTTGGGGATCCTGCTGATGCACCAAGCCAGTGAACTGTTCAGCTTGGGTTGACTGCATAAGAAATCCTTTATAAGAAGTCAGCATGGATTCAGTTGTTTTTCTTTTGCAGATTTCTTGTGCACTGTGATACTTGTGCCTGCTTTCTGCTGGTGCTTAAGTTTTCCTCTCCTTTCCCCTCCAGAATTCTGACAAACAGCCTGTTAAAGATCTTCTTTCCTGAAGAATAAATCTTCTATTTTCTGTTTCTCTTTAATATTGAGAAGACAATAACTCCAACTAGGGATAATACTGTCAGCAATCGCTTGAAATATCGGCAGTCCCTGGAGTGGTACTTGATTTCTTGACTTTTTGATTTTGGATGAGAGTGTTTTTGCTGAATCAAGTTAATTATTTAGAAAATAGTGCCAAAACTTCAAGCGAAAGAGTTGTGAAATTTTAAAATTGTTCTTACTTTGCAGTTCTTTGCAGGAAGCAGATGAACAAAAGAGACTTCTTGTCACAGTTTGGAACAGGGACAGGAATTCAAGGTAATACTGATCCTTGCAATAAACTTGTGACCTGACTGTTATGGTATAATCTCTTTGAAAAAAAGCATGAGCATCTCTCAGTTACAAATTTTACATATGCTATCAAGATAACTATAATCTCTAACTTGCTACAATAGTATTCCAAAAGAACACCTTCCTCATTATTTACCAGAGATTTCTAGAGTTTTCCATAAAAGAAATCTTCCTGGTGATCTGCTCAACATACATTCCTTGATCAACGATAATTAAAAAGAAATCGCTGATTGTTTTTCTTATTTACTATTTGTGGAACCTTTAAAATTAATATTTTATACTGTTTAAGGTTAGAACCATATAATGTTTTGCATGTAGTTAAGAAAACGAACCTGTCTTTAAAATCGAGAAATCAGTCTCACAAAAACAGATTAGTGGAACTCAGCAGATCTGGCAGCATCTTTGGGAGAAAGCAGAGTTAATGTTTCAAGCCCCATTACTCTTCAGCAAACTGAAGTTTCTGATGAACTTTTAATTATAATAGGTACTGATTGACAGCCATTTAGAGGAGAATGAAATCCATAAGAATACAATTTGAAATAAAACCTGCTAATAATAGGAACGTTAAGGGAGGCACCCAAGGCAAACCAATTAAAGTAATATTGTAGTGAACCAGGCCACCAAGAGCCATAATCAGCACTGTCATGGAAATCAAACAATGGAGCCTTCACTCATTATTAGTATCTGTTCAGCTTGGTCCAGCTGTCAGAGCAGCATTCGATGATTTGACTCCAGAAGCCACCATAGCTGCTGAGTCTGGCTTCAGGTTTCACCTTTTGACTTCAGGAAGAAGGTCTTGAGCAAGTTGAGTCACAAATTGAGAGAAACTGATTTCACTACCAGCTTCATACATTTATCTTTTCTTAATTTGTATATTTTTATTTGTACTTAAGCATATGATTTTACCACTTTATTTGAGCTTTCAGCAATAGTGTCATATACTAACTTGTTTAAAACATAAAGATGTGCTCTTGATTATTTTTAAATGCGGCATTCGTATGTATACTCCAATTCTAAGTTCATTGGCGAAGAGATTGAAAGCAAAATGTTATGATGAAAGCTGTTTTTAATGCTAGAACATTGCAACACTTGACAAGGGATCTCTCGCCATTGTCACAAGCAATCATGGTACTCTTTTGCTAAGTCAAGGATTCTTTCCCCAGAGACCGTGAGCGGATGAATGTCAAGTACTCCACCATACTTTGTCCTCTTTGCCGTATTGTAGAATGTCTTCTCTTATTATGAGATTACGGCAGGGATTGAGAGATATGAAAGTGACTGACTGGTGCAGCTGTTATTGTTGGTACAGTTGGAGAAAGGTGGTGAGGTGTGCTGACTAAGTAAATACCACAGTGTTTAGGAAGATTTAGTAGGCTGGTGTGGGAGAGCATGAGTGAGGTGAAATGTTGCATACAACATGGGAGTGGTGGAGCATGAGCTAGTGTGAGAAGTGTGTGCAGTGGGTAGATATGGTGAGTTTGGGTAGTAGAGAGAAGGTAGTGGCACTCACCCTTGCTGAGTGCAGAGGGTCACTAACTTCCTGCATTTCTGAGCGTTACTCCAGTCAATGGACAGGTCCTCGACTTGGGTGGCAACTTCAGACCGGTTTGGCAGTGGACTCTTCTGGTGGTTCTGAGGAAAAGATACAGCCATTCTTCCAGCGCGTCCAGATTCCTGTTGGCATAACTCTATTGACTGCCCTTGAAGGGCTTTTCTTGGCTTGAAGTATTTGAATTGGTAAACAGCTAGCCTTTAACTAAGGCATTGTGTGAACTCTAGGTAGCTTTGAGGTGAGTATTGTAGAATTGTGAGAAAAACTTAAGGAGCTTGCAGAAAGCAACCCTCCATGAAGCTCCCTTAAGTTGACAATTAGCCACATGGAAAAATTCTACTCTTGGATTCTGTGCCTGTTGAGAAACATGTTTTGTCCTGTTTTCGTTTATTGAATAAACATTTTGAGCCAGAGGCGCAGAGTTGTCTCTGCCAAGCCAATGAAGCAAACAGTTTGTAAGGGCCAGAGATTTTTTAAAGTTAGAACAAGAGAAGCAGCATGAATGGGTGGAGTCAGATTCCCACAGAACCAGGATTTTAGTTTAGCTTTGAGTTGGGGTTTTGAGGTTGGCTGTGGAAGCTGTTATACATCTCTCTTGGCCACAGCAAAAAGTGGCATCTTAGTGTTCTTTTCTGGACTGGAGAAACATTGCATGTGAGACAATCTACTTTACTGAATTTACCTTTGCCAACGGTGTGTTTATGGTATGTTAATATGCAGGAACAGTTGCTGTTTAGTTGTTAACAGAATAATAAATTATTTAAATTTTCCAATAGAGTTAAAGTCATGCCAATTCTTCTTTGCTTTGTTTGTATTTTAACTGGATGTAAGAATAAAGTGTGGTTTGCTTAAAACCAAGTAGCATGACCAATCGAATTACATCTGGAACACAGCACCTTAAAATTGCCTTTAAAGAAAAAAGTTAGGGTCCAGGCTATCTCCTTGATATATTTGAAGGGGGTTTGGTCTAGGCCATAACACTGTCAAATTGCTCTTGATTTTGTACTTTGGCTGGCACGTCCTTGAAGATATTTTTAATTGTTTTTGCTTAGCGTGAGATGCAGTGAAATTCCGAATACAATAAGTAGACCCTATGGGATATTAACAGATTGTAGCTACTGAATATTTAAATGATTGAAGTTTTTATTTAGTTACTTGTAGGAAGACTATAAGAAAGTATGATTGCCAGTGTAATCTAGTTGTTTATAGTAAGGCATAGAGGGTAAGTAATCAAGTATTCTCCTATGATCCATTGTATTCTTTTGAAGGTTTGGTTGGCTCCACTTAGAATAATAGGATGGTTACAGCACAGGTGAAAGTCTTTTAACTCCTCTTTGCAAGATCATGCTACTCATTATACTCTCTGCAAGATCAACAGCATTAGTATCATTCCTTACCCTGACTTAGTCCTGAGGCTTTGTTCTATTTTCAGGTGCTTACTGTACTGAGTTCCCTTTTGATATTTATAATTGAATCTATTTTTTGCTTAGCCACACTCTGCAGCAGTGCACTCCAAATCCTAATCATTGGCTACATAAAAATATATCTATATTAATATTAATTTTTATATTAATTAAAAATATATATTGCCATTCATTTTTACTTGATTATTTGATATTCTGATAATTCAGGTCATGGTAATTGTTAATCTTCATTTACCTGTAACACTCATGATTTGAAACATCTCTAAGAACTCTTACCTCAGTCTTCTTTTCTTGAAGAAGAACAACCTCAACTTCTCCAAACTATATACATAGCTAAAGCCTGTCTTCCCTATAGCCACTCTCATAAATCTGTTCAATACCCTTTGCTGTGCCATTCCATCCTGAATTTACACCTGTGGTCACGGAAACATCAGTCTATCTACTTAATCATGAAATCTCTTGTCACTACTGCTTTCCCAAACTTAATCTTGCCTCTTGTAGCTTATCTACTCTGAAAAAAATTACTAAATATTTAGTGGCATTAAGATGCTGTGAATTAAAATACAGTTTCTTGCTGAAAAGAATTGTGGGAAGATTGTGCAGCTGCAGCTACACAGAGAAGTGGTTGTGATGACACTGAGCCATTGTTATCTGCAACTATTGCTGTCCCACTCTTATGGGACTTTCTCATTATATGGAGGAATGCCTTTTAATTAATTAAGCTGGCTTCATTTTGGACATATTTATGTCTTCAGCCTTAACTTTGAGGAGTTTGAGCTTTCTGTCACAGTACAAAGACATTATTTAAGTAAACAAATGTTCTGCTGTGCATGTAAATCAATTCTGCAACATGTGGTTGATTCTAGCCCCACCAAATGCCCACTTATTATATTTCCTAAGGCCAGAACCCTTGTTACCATTATGTTAGTTAGGTTGGTAATGGAAATTGACACAACCAACCTACTTATTTTTGGCAAACTAGAAACCTGTTCTGCTATAATTTACTAAACTTTGAAAATACAGAAAATATAATCAACTGCTGAATTAAAATATGCAGAGAACAGCTGTGCATTTACAAACCAAGCTCAATAGAGTGAAGGCTGCTTTATTTACTCAAAATATTTCACAATGTTTCATTGATGTTTAAATTACAGAATTTTCTTAAATAATTTACAGATGCACCGAGCTACTTGGATGTATGAGCTTTGGAGTAAAGTCACTGCTTGCATTGGATAAGGCAAGTAATTAGTACAAAATTAGAAATGTGTCTTTTTGTATAATTTGATATCCTGTACTCACTAACAAGTTAAAGAGTACAAACAATAAAGCTGCACTTGACAACTGTACAAACTAAAAATGCCGGAAGACTGGAGTTTGGCTAATGTGGTGCCACTGTTTGAGAAAGGTGGTAAGGATAACCAGGGAACTTTAGACCAGTGAGCCTGACGTTGGTAATGGGCACATTGTTGGAGGGAATCCTGAGGGACAGGATGTACATTTATTTGGAAAGGCAAGGACTAATTAGGGATAGTCAACATGGCTTTATGCGTGGGAAATCATGTCTCATAAACTTGGTTAAGTTGTTCGAAGAAGTAACAAAGAGGATTGATGAGAGCAAAGCAATAAATGTGATCTATATGGACTTCAGTAAGGTGTTTGACAAGGTTCCCCATGTGAGACTGGTTAGCAAGGTTAGATCACTCGGAATACACGGAGATCTTGCCATTTGGATACAGAACTGGCTTAAAGGTAGAAGACAGGGTGGTGGTGAAGGATTGTTTTTCAGACTGGAGGCCTCTGACCAATGGGGTGCTACAAGGATCAGTGCTGGGTCCTCTACTTTTTGTCATTAATATATAAATGATTTGGATGTGAGCATAAGAGGTATAGTTAATACGTTTGCTGATGACACCAAAATTGCAGGTGTAGTGGACAGCAAAGAAGGTTACTTCCGATTACAACATGATCTTGATCAGATGGGTCAGTGGGCCGAGAATTGGCAGATGGAGTTTAATTGAGGTAAATGTGAGATGCTGCGTTTTGGGAAAGCAAATCTTAGCAAAACTTGTACACTCAATGGTAAGATCCTAGGAAATGTTACTGAACAAAGAGACCTTGGAGTGCAGGTTCATAGCTCCTTGAAAGTGGAGTCGTAGGTAGATAGGATAGTGAAGAAAGCTTGGTATGCTTTCCTTTATTGGTCAGAGTATTGACTACAGGAGGTCATGTTGCGGCTGTACAGGACATTGGTTAGGCCACTGCTGGAATATTGTGTGCAATTCTGGTCTCCTTCCTATTGGAAAGATGTTGTGGAACTTTAAAGAGAAAAGATTTACAAGGATGTTGCCAGGGTTGGAGGATTTGAGCTGTGGGGTGACGTTGAATTTTTTTTTAGATTATATTCCCTTCAGTGTGGAAACAGGCCCTTTGGCTCAACCAGTCCACACTGACCCTTCGAAGAGCAACCCACCAGACCCACCTCCCTCTGACTAATGCACCTAACGCTATGGGCAATTTAGCATGGCTAATTCACCTGACCTGCACATCTTTGCATTGTGGGAGGAAACCAGAGCAGCCGGAGGAAACCCACGTGAACACGGGGAGAATGTGCAAACTCCACACACAGTTAGGCTAGTGCTGTTTTCCCTTGAATGTCGGAGACTGAGGGGTGACGTTATAAAGGTTTATAAAATCCTGAGGTGCATGGATAGGATAAATAGACAAAGTCTTTTCCCTGGGGTGGGGGAGTTCAGAACTAGAGGGAATAGGTTTAGGGTGAGAGAGGAAAGATATCAAAGAGACCTATGGGGCAACTTTTTCATGCAGAGGGTGGTACATGTATGCAATGAGCTGCCAGAGGAAGTGGTAGAGGCTAGTACAATTGCAACATTTAAAAGGCATCTGGATGGGTATGTGAATAGGAAGGGTTTGGAGTGATATGAGCAAGATGCTGTCAAGTGGGATTAGATTGGATTGGGATATCTGGTCGACATGGACGAGTTGGGCTGAAGAGTCTGTTTCCATGCTGTACGTCTCTATTTCACTATTTAAAGGTAATGGCAGAATTGAGGCAGGATTTTCCGTTGTCTTTTTGTTAAAAGTGTGAAAAATATTTTGGATATCCTCCCATTTTAATGATTGGCAGATTTTGTGTGAAAAGATTCCACGAAATAGGAGCAGAAATAGACCATTTTTGCCATTGAATCTCTTTTGCCATTCAATAAAATCTTGATTGATCTCTTGTAGATTTAACTTTACTGTCCTGTCTGCCCCTGTGACCCCTAGTTCTCTCATGGGTCAAACATCTGCCTATGTCAGACTTCAATAAATTCAATGACTCAGCCCCGACTGCTATATGTGAGGGAGAATTCCAAAGGCTAATAAACCTGAGAAACAAAATGTCACCTTAACTCTCAAGGAGACCTTTTATTTTAATACTAAGCCCCTCATTCCAGAAATGATTCAGCAAAGATTTACAAAGATATTGTCAGGGTTGGAGGGTTTGAGCTACAGGGAGAGGCTGAATAGTCTGTGGCTGTTTTTCCTGGAGTGTTGGAGGCTGAAGGGTGACCTTATAGAGATTTATAATATCATGAGGGGCATGGATAGGATAAACAGGCAACGTCTTTTCCCTGGATGGGGGAGTCCAGAACTAGAGGGTTTAGGGTGAGAAGGGAAAATTTTCAAGGGACCTAAGGGGCCACCTTTTTGGGCAAAGGGTGGTGCATGTTTGGAATGAGCTGCCAGAGGAAGTGGTGGAGGCTAGTACAATCACAACATGTAAAAGGCATCTGGATGGGTATATGAATAGGAATGGTTTAGAGGGATGTGGGCCAAGTGCTGGCAAATGGGACTAGATTAATTTAGGATATTTAGTTGGCATGGACGACTTGGAGTGAAGGGTCTGTTTCCGTACTGTACATCTCCATGACTTTCTAACCCCTCACCTATCCCACAGACCCTAGGAATCTTGCGTGTTTCAATAAAACCACCTGTCATTCTTATAAACGTCAATCAGTATAGATCCCTCATTCTCAATCTTTTCTGATAAGGTAGCCCCTTTATCCCAGTAATAAGTCTAATAAGTCTTTTCTGCAAATGTATATATTCTGAAGGAAGGAGACCACAATAATCCAGGTGTGGTTTTAGCAGTACCCTGCTTAATCTCCCTTGCAATAAAGGCCCATTTATTTTATCTGTCTGATTTGGTTGCTGTATCTACACACTTACCTTTTGTAATTGGCCTACCAGGACACCCAGCATCTAGCAATCTCTGTCAATTTAAATAATAATTTACTTTTCTAATCTTCCTGTTGAATTAGATAACCTATCTATATCTTTTTTATGCTCCATTACAGCTTGCTTTCTTACCTTGTACCATCAGTAAATAAGGCTACAATACACTACATTTCTTCGTCCAAGTCATTAATAGAGATTGTTGAGTCCCAAACAGTGCTCCCTGTGTTCTTATCTAATTTATTTCCTCATGTTTGGCTTATACTCTATTTTTGCTGATAAATCAGCTCTAAGGGGCTCTTGAAGTACTATGTCTGAGCTACAAGACCTGGATTCAAGTCATATCTGCTCCAGAAGTGTGTAGTAACATGAAGAGCAATATAAAATAAATCACCTCCAACGTAATGAGATCTTCTGTTGAATAAGATTTACATAACACCTTAATAACCTTATCAACAAATGAATTAGATGTCAGAAGCACCTGACCAATACCAAAGGATAGTAATGAATTAATCACTGTCATATTTTCCATTATCATTATACCAAGATTCCATTTTGCTATTTCAACCAGGATTGTATGTCACTTAACATTCATAGACAATGAGAAATGTGGTGGAGTCACATGTAGTGCACCATGAATCCAAGATCACGGTTGAGGCCATCTACATGGGTATGGAACCTGAATATTGGTTTCTGCTCTGCAGTGCTGCGCTGTTGTACGTCTCGAAGGCCACATTGGAGGAAGCTTAGCCAAAGATTGGAGGCTGAAGAGCCTTGACCACTGATGCGTTCCTAACTGGGAGGGAACATTCTTGTCTTGTGATTGTTGCAAGGTTTCCATTCATCCATTATCTTAGTGTCTGCAGGATCTTGCCAGTTGAAGTGTTTGGCTGTGCTCTCTGTGGTTCCCCTGTACATTGGGGAGACAGTATCTCAACTTGCAGAACATTTCAGAGAACCTCTCTGGGACACGTACTAAACAACCTTCCTCCCTGTAGTCGAATTCTTCAGCTCCCTCAAGTACGAGCAAGTCCTGGGCCCCCTCCACTGCTAAATTCTAGCCATCCGATGCCTGGAGGAAGAATGCCTTAGCTTCCACCGTGGGACCCTCCAACCACACATGATCAATGTTGATTTCACTAGTTTCCTACTCTCCCCTTCCCCCACCTTTTCCTGGATCCAACCCTCCAACTCGGCACCGCCCTCTTGTCCTACTTGTCCGTCTTCCTTCCTACCTATCTGCTCCACCCTCCTCTCTGTTCTATCACCATTACCCATCACTTTCATCTACCTATTCCCAGCTACCTCCCCAAACTCCATCCCCCTTCTATTTATCTCTCAGCCCTCTTGCGCCCCTCTACATTTCTGATGAAGAGCTTATGCTCGAAATGTTGACTCTTGTTCCTCAGATGCTGCCTGACTGGCTATGCTTTCCAGCACCACACTTTTCGACTGTGATCTCCAGTATCTGCAGTACTTACTTTCCCCCATTTAAGTTGTGTGAGTCAAAGAAAAATAATTTGCCACTCACAGGACCAAAATTTGAAAAAAAGCAGTTAAGTCAACCTACAGCAACTGTAAAGTGATGGTGTTGAGGAGTAGATGGTACTTATTTTGCTGAATGTTTGAAATCTTGTAAACTCTGTATCTAGATTGTTTTATTTTAATTCTTTTAGATAATAAGCTTCTGTTTTATTGTTAAAACCAAAACTGCAATCTGGCACACTGTTTCAGTGAAAGACCGCCACATTAAATTAGAACAAAATATGATCTGTAGCCAATTTTAATTCTAGGATCTGCCTTGTCTAGTAGTAACCTAGTTATATTCGGTTAAATTGCTGTATTTTACCTTCAGTGGTAAAGTTTGCTTTGGATGCAAATTCTAGGTAGACAAGCAGGAGGCTGGATACAAATGCTGTCAAAGTAGTAATTTTGGTGAGGTGCTGTAGCAGAATTGTAGCTTGTACGCAGCTTCACTACATTGATCATGAAAGTTCGCATTTATCCTACTGAGTAGACTATTGATTGAATTTCTTGTTAAAGTTGTAGAGAGCTATAGGGAAAAGACTTTTAGCAGATTGATTGTCTGCAGGCCAAAGAAAACCCTTGCTGTTCTAATCCCATTTTCCAACATTTGGCCGTTAGCCTTGTTTGCTTTGGTACCACAAAAGGACATCTAAATACTACTAAAATGTAATGAGGATTTCTGCATGTAACAGTCTTACAAGCAGATAGTTCTAGATTCCCACTACCCTGTTGGTGAAAAGATTTTCTTCACACCCCTTATTATTCCCTCTTGAGTTAATGCAACTTGTAAGGACCATTTTTAAGAAGATCATTTGTAGGATTTGGTGTTGCTGGCTTGGCTAGCACTTATTGCTAATCACTCTAGAACTGAGTGGCTTACTCGACCAACTCAGAGGACATCTAAGAGTTAACTACATTACTGTGGAATCATGTAGATCAGACCAGGTAAGGATTGCAGATTTCCTTCCCTTGATTTTGGTGAACAAGCTGATTGTTATGACAATCGACAGATTGCTATTCGATTAACTTTTCATTTCCAGACTTGTACTGAATTCAAGTTTCACCATCTGCCATGGTGTGATACAAAGCCACGTCTCCAGAACACGAGAGCCTTAGGCCCTGGATTAATAATCCAGTGAGAGTACCATAATGTCTATGCTTCCCCAAGAAGGATGTGAATGATGACTGTTCAGTCAGACTGCTAACTTCAATCTTGTAAATGGCAGGCTTCTGAAATACCAGGAAATCAGTCACTCATCATGGAGTAGCTAACTTTTGTTTGTTTTTTGAATCGACCTATTTGGAAATGCTATGACACACCTGGGGCAGATAAGGCTTAAACCTGGACCTTCTGGCTCAGAGGTAGGGGCATTGCCAAAGCATCACAGGACCCTGGTAGCCAGCATCCATCTTGGTCTGAAAGCCACAGTCTTGGTTTGAATAATGCAGTTAATCAAGAGTTATGGCTGGGTATTTTCATTGTTTAAAATACTCACCAACAGTACTTAACTGGAACAAACATTAACAAATAAATTTCCAATCTTTAGCCTAGAATAGGCTGCTTCGATGTTGGAGAACTTGTGGCTGAATGTTAGAATTGCAAGTGAACTGGCTCACTCCTGACCTTCGGATGGACAGACGTCATTTATTAAGCTGATGTTGATAATTTTGCTAAACCAACTTAGAAGAGTTGTCTGTGAAAACAGGCTTCTTTTTGACAATTATACCCATCTTGCTATATAGCGTGTATGACTTTAACTGTTGTCAAAGTGTAAGCATTTAAGAATTGAATTAATCATGCCCATAAATGCATAATTAGTTGGCAAAGGGTTTCAAGTTGTATATTAACTTGAGATCCAGAAGTAAGCTACCTTCAAATTCCAAACATTTCTGTGAGAAAAGTGCATTTTCTATTGTGGGTAACATGTCAAACTTAGTTATGTTGTCTTTGCAGTGTTTCCTCCCACTTCGAGTAAATACTGGGTGCATTTTGAATGAATTGTTATAGGATCTCATGTTAGATGCCAATCAATTTCAAAATACATCAAAACTGTACAATAATGCATTAAAAATATGTACAAGTTGAAGTTTCCAGAGTAAAGATATTTTGTAGTTTTGCTTTTTGATAGCAAGGTTTTTTTGAATGTTTAGAAAGTTTTTTCATTTTTGGGTGGCTCACTATCTTTTTTATTAATTGCAGGAGGTCAATGGTTGGTATTATCTACTTGGAGAGGATCTAGGCAGGACAAAACATTTGAAAGTGGCCACACGTCGCCTCAAACCAGTTAGAGGTATAACTTATATGGTTTGCGATTGTTTTCAATGCCATGTATGACATTTTCATTTTAGTGGATGTAAGTTTGTTCGTTGAGATGGAAGGTTCATTTTTCGGATGTTTTGTCACCATTATTGGGTAACCTCTTCAGTGAGCCTCCAGACGAAGCACTGCTTATGTTTCCTACTTTCTGTTTATACGTTGGGTTTCCTTGGGTGAGTGATGTCATTTCCTGTGGTGATATCAACAAACTGCCATTCCCAGATGTCACAGTAGAGCGAACAGCCAATGGGGAACTTCAAACCAACGTCTACAGGAAAACAACACATGTGGACCAACATTGTGCCCATGACTGCAATAGCAAATACACACTTGTACAATTTGCTTACTGTGATCATTGATTAGTTGTCCATCACTGGAATAGAATCGTTTTCTATTAATAAAAGTTGTTGGATGGTTACGATATATTTCTCTTTATACAAGTGCAAATACATACATAACTTTTGCAATTTTGAGTTCTCCAGCTTCCTGATAGTGAATTTGTCTCCTCCATTACCTAGGCAGGAATGGTTGCTTGGGAGATGCCGCAACTGTCACTTATTGATTCCAGAAAAGAATAGACTGCATAGAAGTTGAGAGCTGCAGTAATTTCGTATAACTGGCATAGTGGATCTTCATGGATGCAGGTTATCCTGCTGTACGGTCATAATTCTGTCATGGTTGCTTTGAAGAAGTTAGTCTCAACAGGCACTGTCTCTCCAACATTTATAGGTATTTCATCCTGAGCCTGAAAACTCTGATATTCCGGGGCCTACATCTGTCTTACTGCCAGGTCTGTTTTTGTGTTCCTACTGTTGCTATTCCTGGGCTGCCTGCACTGGTTCCTGTGTAATGCTGATCTCCTCCAGTAATTGAGGGTGAAGCAGTACTGGTGAATGATTCCCAGTATGCAGCACCATTTCCCTTTTTGCAAGGTGGCCTTGAAGTGCTCTTGCCTTTGGGATATGTAATGCTACTTTAATAAGTAGTTTTTCTGCCTTAAGGCTTTGCACCACCCTTTTTAGTTTTTAGAATCAATACTTTTGGCCTAGTCACCTCCTACCTCACTCTCCGCCCTACTTCTCAGATTATCAAGTTAGAACACAGCTCTCTCCAGAGACAATGTAATTCCATGCTAGTTAAAAGAGCTCTCTGTAAGACAGGTAAGTCACATTTTAGTTGGCAGCATTCGAAAAGCAGACTATTGAAGTCATAAGAGAACTCGTGTCAGTTTCATTTAATCTGAAAAGCTTCATTAAGTTAAGCAAATTAGATATAAATTGCATGCCAGTGGTCAAATTTTGAACATTGATTAAATTCCTGCTCTATTAGGTAAATTCCCGGCTTGCTTACATTCCCAATCAGGAGACGTTTTTCCACCTTTCCAAACCTGCCAGTCCCTATCTTTCTTGTTCCAGCAGATTCCACAAAGTTCAATCATTCTTGTTTTTTTTAATAATAGTTCACAGGTGACCTACATGGGAATGGTTTAACCTTAATACTTCCAGAAGTGTTGGATTTCTTTCATCCCTTTCCACAGATATCAACAGTAATCTTAGTGATACTTTATCTTGGAGCAAGAAATGGATAAGTTAATTGTTGTTTTAAATCTGTCCAAGAGAAAGGCTGCAATAGTGAGTATAGTGGATTCTTTCTTGATTATATATTTTTGGAGATAAGTCTCTTGATTAAACTTAAAATATAAGCCATAGCTAATAACGTGGGGCAGTGTTTGTAGAAGAATAAGACGGTGTTATTTTCTGGGTCTGTAGATTGTGAAGGAGTAAAAATGGCCTTTGCAGTGATATGTACTTCTTGTCAGATGTGGGAGTTTAAAGAGAGTTTAAGGGTTACTGTGGATTATATCTGCCATAAATGCTGTTGGATGCGAATCTAATCAGATCGAGTGGATCGGTTGGAGAGACACATAGTAGCGATGAGGAATTTGCCACAGCAACAGTATGTGATGGATGGCAATTAAGGGAAGGGAGGAAAGTCTCAGATACAGTCACATAGATGGGTTAACTCCAGGAAGGGTGCGAGAGGTCGGCACATAGGGCAGGAGTCTTTTGTGGATATACCCATTTCAAACAGGTATGCTGTTTTGGAAAATGTAGGGGGTGATGGATTCTCAGGGGTACGTGGCATGAACAGCCAAGTTTCTGGTATTGAGACTGGCTCTAATGCAACGAGGGGTACGTCGGCTTCCAAAAGATCAATTGTGTTAGGGGATTCTGTAGTCAGAGGTACAGACAGATGTTTCTGTGGCCAGCAGAGAAAAAGCAGAATGGTGTGTTGTTTCCCTGGTGCCAGGATCAAGGATGTCTCAGAGGGTGCAGAATGTTCTCACGGGCGAGAGGGGCCAGCAGGAGGTCATTGTCCACATTGGAACCAACAACATTGGAAGGGTAAAGGTTGAGACTCTGAAGGGCGATTACAGAGAGGTAGGGAGAAATTTTAAAAAGGATGTCCTCAAGGGTAGTAATATCTGGATTACTCCCAGTTCTATGAGCTAGTGAGGGCAAGAATAGGAGGATAGAGCAGATGAGGAGCTGGTGTATGGGAGAAGGATTCACATTTTTGGATCGTTGGAATCTCTTTTGGGGTAGAAGTGACCTGTACAAGAAGGACGGATTGCACCTAAATTGGAAGGGGACTAATAAACTGGCTAGAACTGCTTGGGAAGTTTGCTAGAACTGCTTGGGAAGATTTAAACTAGGAAGGTGGGGGGGGGGTGGGACCCAGGGAGATGGTGAGGAAAGAGATCGATCTGAGACGGGTACAGCTGAGAACAGAAGTGAGTCAAACAGTCAGGGCAGCAGGGAGAAGGTAGGAAAATAAATTAAACTGCATTATTTCAATGCAAGGGGCCTAACAGGGAAGGCAGATGAACTCAGGGCGTGGTTAGGAACATGGGACTGGGATATCATAGCAATTACGGAAACATAGCTCAGGGATGTGCAGGACTGGCAGCTTAGTATTCCAGGATACAAATGCTACAGGAAGGATAGAAAGGGAGGCAAGAGAGGAAGGGGAGTGCCATTTTTGATAAGAGATAGCATTACAGCTGTGCTGAGGGAGGATATTCCCGGAAACACATCCAGGGAAGTTATTTGGGTGGAACTGAGAAATAAGAAAGAGATGATCACCTTATTGGGATTGTATTATAGACCACCCAAAAGTCAGAGGGAAATTGAGAAACAAACTTCTAAGGAGATCTAAGCTATCTGTAAGAATAATAGGGTAGTTATGGTAGGGGATTTTAACTTTCCAAACATCAACTGGGACTGCCATAGTGTTAAAAGGTTTAGATGGAGAGGAGTTTCTTAAGTGTGTACAAGACAATTTTCTGATTCAGTATGTGGATGTACCTACTAGAGAAGGTGCAAAACATGACCTACTCTTGGGAAATAAGGCAGGGCAGGTGACTGAGGTGTCAGTGGGGGAGCACTTTGGGGCCAGCGACCATAATTCTGTTCATTTTTAAAATCGTGATGGAAAAGGATAGACCAGATCTAAAAGTTGAAGTTCTAAATTGGAGAAAGGCCAATTTTGATGGTATTAGGCAAGAACTTTCAAAAGCTGGTTGGAAGCAGATGTTCGCAGGTAAAGGGACGGCTGGAAAATGGGAAGCCTTCAGAAATGAGATAACAAGAATCCAGAGAAAGTATATTCCTGTCAGGGTGAAAGGGAAGGATGGTAGGTATAGGAATGCAGGATTACGAATGAAATTGAGGGTTTGGTTAAGATAAAGCAGGAAGCATATGTCAGGGTAGATCGAGTGAATCCTTAGAGTATAAAGAAAGTAAGAGTATACTTAAGAGGGAAATCAGGAGGGCAAAATGGGGACATGAGATAGCTTTGGCAAATAGAATTAAGGAGAATCCAAAGGGTTTTTACAAATATATT
>NC_057739.1:21779794-21786962 GCF_004010195.1 Chiloscyllium plagiosum
TACAGTTAGTAAGTTTGCAGATGACACCAAAATTGGAGGTGTGGTGGACAGCGAAGAGGGTTACCTCCGATTACAACAGGATCTGGACCAGATGGGCCAATGGGCTGAGAAGTGGCAGCTGGAGTTTAATTCAGATAAATGCGAGGTGCTGCATTTTGGGAAAGCAAATCTTAGCAGGACTTATACACTTAATGGTAAGGTCCTAGGGAGTGTTGCTGAACAAAGAGACCTTGGAGTGCAGGTCCATAGCTCCTTGAACGTGGAGCCGCAAGTAGATAGGATAGTGAAGATGGCATTTGGTATGCTCTCCTTTATTGGTCAGAGTATTGAGTACAGGAGTTAGGAGGTCATGTTGCGGCTGTATAGGACAATGGCGAGGCCACTGTTGGAATATTGCGTGCAATTCTGCTCTCCTTCCTATCGGAAAGATGTTGGGAAACTTGAAAGGATTCAGAAATGATTTACAAGGATGTTGCCAGGGTTGAAGGATCTGAGCTAGAGGCAGAGGCTGAACAGGCTGGGGCTGTTTTCTTTGGAGCATCGGAGGCCGAGAGGTGACCGTATAGAGGTTTACAAAATTATGAGGGGCACGGATAGGAAAAAATAGGCAAAGCCTTTTCTCTGGGGTCAGGGAGTCCAGAACTAGAGGGCATAGGTCTCTTTTATATCTTTCCCCTCTCACCCTAAACGTAAGGGGCAACCTTTTCACACAGAGGGTGGTACGTGTATGGAATGAGCTGCCAGAGGATGTGGTGGAGGCTGGTACAATTGCAATATTTAAGAGACATTTGGATGGGTATATGAATAGGAAGGGTTTGGAGGGATATGGGCCAGGTGCTGGCAGGTGGGACTAGATTGGGTAGGGATATCTGGTCGGCATGGACGGGTTGGACTGAAGGCTCTGTTTCCATGCTATACATCTCTGACTTTGAGCTATATTAAGCTTTGTTTCCGATTTGCTGTTCTTAGCAAATCCTTTTTCTATTGCAATACTAGTTATTTTAATTTTTTTATGCTGTTGTGTGTGCTGCACCTTCCTTTATTGTTACTGGAGATTGTGGTATCAGTCACATAGGTTATAGACAGCAGGAAAGATGAATATGAAATTAGCTCAGAATAAAGTGGCAAACAATAGTGTATATTGTGTGGCAATGTTGAGGGTGTGGGGGTATGCCAGAATCTTTAAGGAGATTTGGCTTTACTGGGTGGAATTGGATTTGGAGTGTGGCAGGGAGGTAAGCCTGATTTTGGGTCTGGAGCCCTTGGGCTTGGGAAAACTACAAAAAAAGGTCAGACGTTGGGAGTTCTCCAGTGAGTAACTTGCCAGCGCACCATGGCAGCAGAGTTCAGTACCTCCAAATTTACTTGTAGCAGCTCAACAAAATTTGTCCAATGACACTTTCGAACCACCTGGAACAACAAGGAGAACACTATGGGAACTTCGCTGCATGCAAGTTCACCTCCACCTCCAAGTTAGAAATTACTCTAACTGGGAAGTATGTTGTTCTGTCTTTGTGAGAAAGCACTTGTCGAAACAATACCTTTTTTGAAGTGCCTGTAAAATGGGTTCTTCCAGTGTCTGCCTCATGATGGAGGGCACATGAATACTACAGACCAGGAAGAACTTTGGATTAAATGCAATTATATACAAACATCCTTGTTTTTCACTAAATATAACAAAACACTAATGACTATTTGTAACTGAGTTACTCAAGGTACTTAATTATTGGATAACTGTTCTCTGGCATTGGCAGTTCATTATCCTTGTCAGTCTCTGTATACAGGGCGGCACGGTGGCACAGTGGTTAGCACTGCTGCCTCTCAGCGCCAGCGACCCGGGTTCAATTCCCGCCTCAGGCGACTGACTGTGTGGAGTTTGCACGTTCTCCCCGTGTCTGCGTGGGTTTCCTCCGGGTGCTCCGGTTTCCTCCCACAGTCCAAAAATGTGCAGGTCAGGTGAATTGGCCATGCTAAATTGTCCATAGTGTTAGGTAGGGGGTAAATGTAGGGGTATGGGTGGGTTGCGCTTCGGCGGGTCGGTGTGGACTTGTTGGGCCGAAGGGCCTGTTTCCACACTGTAAGTGGTGGAGAGATAAATGAAAGGAGGGTGGGTGTGGGGAGAAAGTTAGCATTAGAGTACAATAGGTGAATGGGGGTGGGGATGGAGGTGATAGGTCAGTGAGGAGGGTGGAGTGGATAGGTGGAAAAGAAGATAGGCAGGTCGGACAAGTTATGGGGACAGTGCTGAGCTGGAAGTTTGGAACTGGGGTGAGCTGGGGGAAGGGGAAATGAGGAAACTGTTGAAGTCCACATTGATGCCCTGGGGTTGAAGTGTTCCAAGGCGGAACATGAGTTCTTCCTCCAGGCATCGGGTGGTGAGGGAGCAGCGGTGAAGGAAGCCCAGGACCTCCATGTCCTTGGCTGAGTGGGTGGGGGAGTTGAAATGTTGGGCCACAGGGTGGTGTGGTTGATTAGTGCGGGTGTCCCAGAGATGTTCCCTAAAGCGCTCTGCTAGGGAGCATCCAGTCTCCCCAATGTGGAGGAGACCGTATCGGGAGCAACTGATAGAATAAATGATATTGGTGGATGTGCAGGTAAAACTTTGGATGCGGGAGGCTCCTTTGTGACCTTGGATGGAGATGAGGGAGGAGGTGTGTGCGCAGATTTTGCAATTCGTGCGGTGGCAGGGGAAGGTGCCAGGATGGGAGGGTAGGTTGGGGGGCGTGGACCTGACCAGGTAGTCGCGGAAGGTGGAAAGGGGTGGGGAAGGAAATATATCCCTGGTGGTGGGGTCCGTTTGGAGGTAGCGGAAATGTCGTCGGATGATTTGATTTGTGTGAATGTTGGTAGGATGGAAGGTGAGCACCAGGAGGGTTCTATCCTTGTTACGGTTGGAGGGGTTTGGTCTGAGGGCGGAGGTGCGGGATGTGGACGAGATGCGTTGGAGGGCATCTTTAACCACGTGGGAAGGGAAATTGCAGTCTCTAAAGAAGGTGGTGATCTGGTGTGTTCTGTGGTGGAACTGGTCCTCCTAGGAGCAGATACGGTGCAGTCAGAGGAATTGGGAATACGGGATAGCATTTTTGCAGGAGGTAGGGTGGGAAGAGGTGTAATCCAGGTAGCTGTGGGAGTCGGTGGGTTTGTAAAAAATGTCAGTGTCAAGTCGGTCGTCATTAATGGAGATGGACAGGTCCTGGAAGGGGAGGGAAGTGTCAGAGATGGTTCAGATAAATTTAAGGTCGGGGTGGAATGTGTTGGTGAAGTTGATGAATTGCTCAACCTCCTCGTGGGAGCACAAGGTGGCGCCAAGGCAGTCAATGCAGCCTCTACATTGGGGAGACCGGACGCCTCCTAGCAGAGCACTTTAGGGAACATCTCTGGGACACCCACACTAATCAACCACACCGCCCTGTGGCCCAACATTTCAACTCCCCCATCCACTCAACCGAGGACATGGAGGTCCTGGGCCTCCTTCACCGCCGCTCCTTCACCACCCGATGCCTGGAGAAAGAACGCCTCATTTTCCGCCTCGGAACATTTCAACCCCAAGGCATCAATGTGGACTTCACCAGTTTCCTCATTTCCCCTTCCCCCAGCTCACCCCAGCTCCAAACTTCCAGCTCAGCACTGTCCCCATGACTTGTCCTACCTGCCTATCTTCCTTTCGACCTATCCACTCCACCCTCCTCTCTGACCTATCACCTTCATCCCCACCCCCATTCACCCTGTGTACTCTTTGCTACCTTCCCCCACCCTCCTCTCTGACCTATCATCCCCTATTGTCCTCTATGCTACTTTCTCCCCACACCCACCATTCTCTCATTTATCTCTCCACCCTGCAGGCAGTCTGCCTCTATTCCTGATGAAAGGCCTTAGCCCGAATCGTCGATTTTCCTGTTCCTTGGATGCTGCCTGAACTGCTGTGCTTTTCCAGCACTACTCTAACCCAGTCTCTGCATATGCGTTGTTCACATGGGGCAGAATTTTATAGTGATCTGAGCAATGTGGGCCATAGCATGACTTGCGACAGAAACAGATGAGAAGACCTATCTCATAAAGTACAACCTGCTGCACCTTTTATGTATTTACCTATCGCTCATCAACAGACACCGCATCTGACTTTCTAACCCTCTCAACTGTCATAGCACCTCTCCGATTCACTTGCAGACTGCTTCAGAAGCATGGACCGGCTTTGCAAGGTGCACTGAAAGGTTGCAACAGGGACACTTGCACGTTTGGACAGACATGTAGCCCATAGATTTGACCTAGCTGCATTTCATGGCTGCTCATTTACTCTCTCAGCACTTGTTCACTTATTACCGAACTGCATGCTCTCAGTATCCATACCTTGCCTTCTCTTGTACTCCCTTACCATGCTACCATGTCAACCAGAGCCCAAAGCAATAAGTCCTGCTGTATTAACATGCTGTTTTGTGCACACTTAGAGGGGCTGGTTGTCATGCTTTTCAGTGAGGATCTATTTGAGGTATGACCTCTTGCTGTGCAGCACACAGATATAAATCTAACCACTCCAGCATGTGACAGCTACCTGTGCAACACAGGGGAGGCAATGGCCTAGTGGTATTATCACTGGACTGTATTCTGGGGACCCAGGTTTGGAACCCGCCACAGCAAAATGTGAATTCAATAAATGTCTGAATTTATAATCTAATGATGCCCATGAATTCATTGTCAATTATCAGGAAAAACCCATCTGGTTCACTAATGTTCTTTAGGTAAGGAAACTACCTGGTCTAGCCTACATGTGACTCCAGACCCACAGCAATGTGGGGTTGATTCAACAGCTCTTGGGGCAGTTAGAGATGGGCAATAAATGCTGGCCTAGCCAGCGATGTCCTCATCCCCTGAATAAATAAAAAAACTCTCTAAATATTAATTTAGCCAAATGACCAAGTTAGAAACTGGTTGCCACCAGGAAGGAATGATTGTGGTCAGTCAGGGGATCTTGGTACAGTCAGTTTGCACTCCTTTCAAGGATTTGGCAATGGTTAATCATTTGTTTCGGCTACTTAGGATCAGAGTAATTGTTTGACTACAATCTGGGGAGTGGACAGTAGTCCAAGGAATCATGTATCATCAGTGGATGATCTATAAATGCAGTGGTCAGGTGTCTAGTCAGTCATGTCTAGGGCCAGTTTGTCAAAGGTGGTCAGAGTTCTAGGGCAAGTACAGTGCTGGAGTTCGGTCCATCACTAGCTCAGGAGGGTGTAATAGAGTTTGTGGTGGGAGAGAAGGGATCAGTGTTAAAAGGATTCAGGAAGTCAGCACTGGGGGAGGAAAACAGGCACTTGTAAAGTTGGGATGAGGATGGTGATAGCAAGAGATAGGGGGAATAGCATCACAGGGCAATGTAGGCTGTTTGGGGAAGAGAGTAATTGTTGGCAGTAACCACCAAATGGTGCCCAAAAAGGAGGCAAGGTGGAAGTAATTAAAGTGTAATGTCAGGGTTTAGGGACAGGGAAGACCGAGGTGGAGTTCAGTGTGATGGGGTCTCCACATGTAGTGATGGATGGAAATGGGCTATCAGTAGAATGGGATAACAGAAGCATGGAGGCTCTGGAGTACCTGACAGCCAAGTAGAGTGCAGTGCTGAACGCGTCAAATGAAAGCTGCATTTCGTACCATCACTTTTGTTCTGCACATTTGAAATAGTGAGTGGAGTCAGGATCACTTTTGGCAGTAAAGCACTGGATCAATTTCTGCTTGTCAATATGACATTGAAAGGATAAATACATGAAGCAGCCATTTGCATATGGGCACTACATGCCAGACAGAAGTTAATTGACTTGATTATAATGTTTTATTTCCCTTTTTGTACACTGACAAGCTACAGGACATGAGGGAAAGGGTAGCACTGACTTAAGTGTTTAAACAGGATGTAGCTATGGACATGTAAGGTTTGTGGAGTGGTTTTTTACTACTAGCTATTGGAGAGAGTGCAGTTGTAAATACCATGGAGTGTCAGCCACGTCGTCTGTGCTGTGAGCAACGTGGCTTTGCAGCTGCTGTGCCATTATGCGACCAGCGAGAAACAGTTGTCAACACTTGTCCAAATGTGAAACAGCCATATAAATATTGGTGTGGGCATGGGGGGGTGCTGGCCTTTCAGCGGGTATCAGCTGTTCTGGGAACTGGGCATGTTAAGGTGTATTAGGAATCTAATGTGAGAACCACCATAGTGATTGGGTAGTTAGTTGAAGTGGTGAGTTTGGTAAGGTATGGAGAGAAATCTCACTGCGCATCACAGCAAGAATCCTTCCAAATAAGCAACTCGTGCTTAAGTCAAAGAATCTAAGATTCTGTCCATAGTTCTTAAATCATGCTGATCCCTATATGGTATACGGCGTGTTGTTCATTGTGCATATGGATAATGTTCCCTCCCTGGGAACTGTCATTCCCATGTCCTTTTTTTAAAATTGCCTGTTACCTGATGATCCACTTCTCTTGTGTTGCTGTGGCCTCAGGGTCTGGTTGATCTGTTGCTGTGCAGGTGGTGAGTTGCCATCTTCCTGATCGATGAGGAACAGCTTTTTCTCATTGTATGGCTTGCAGTTATGACAATATATCATTCACTTGCACCGTATAATTGAGCTGACACCTGTTTCATGCAGGTCCCAAGGTATGACCTAGGGATGACTGTTTTTGACAAAGTTGAAGGTTTGTACCCTGAGTGGCTCTTCTGTGTTCAATTCTGACAATGGCTTAATAGTATTAGAGTCATAGAGATGTACAGCATAGAAACAGACCCTTCGGTCCAACCTGTCCACGCCGACCAGATATCCCAACCCAATCTAGTCCCATCTGCCAGCACCCGGCCCATATCCCTCCAAACCCTTCCTATTCATATACCCATCCAAATGCCTCTTAAATGTTGCAATTGTACCAGCCTCCACCACCCTCCTCTGGCAGCTCATTCCATACTCGTACCACCCTCTGCGTGAAAAGGTTGCCCCTCAGGTCTCTTTTATACCTTTCCCTCTCACCCTAAGACTATGCCCTTTAGTTCTGGACTCCCTGACCCCAGGGAACAGACTTTGCCTATTTATCCTACCCATGCCCCTCATAATTTTGTAAACCTCTATAAGGTCACCCCCTCAGCCTCCGACGCTCCAGGGAAAACAGCCCCAGCCTGTTCAGCCTCTCCATG
>NC_057739.1:21789404-21810659 GCF_004010195.1 Chiloscyllium plagiosum
GGAATATCTTCCCTCAGCACAGCTGTAATGCTATCCCTTATCAAAAATACCACTCCCCTCCTCTCTTGCCTCCCTTTCTATCCTTCCTGTAGCATTTGTATCTTGGAACATTAAGCTGCCAGTCCTGCCCATCCCTGAGCCATGTTTCCGTAATTGCTATGATATCCCAGTCCCATGTTCCTAACCATGTCCTGAGTTCATCTGCCTTCCCTGTTAGGCCCCTTGCATTGAAATAATGCAGTTTAATTTATTAGTCCTACCTTGTCCCTACCTGCCCTGACTGTATGACTCACTTCTGTTCTCAGCTGTACCCGTCTCAGATCGATCTCTTTCCTCACCATCTCCCTGGGTCCCACCCCCTTACCTTACTAGTTTAAATCCTCCCAAGCAGTTCTAGCAAATTTCCCTGCCAGTATATTAGTCCCCTTCCAATTTAGTATTCTCAAAACAAAATTAGGTTTTCTGCACTTTTTTGTTACACATAACTGTTATTGCTTCTGGCTTCAGTAGCTTGTGCCTGTGGAAGAGTACCTTGGGTATAGCCTGAAATTTAATCTTTGTACTGGACTGCTCCATGAATTCAGTAGTTATTTTTCTCCACTCAGGAATTGTCTTATATACATATGTGCTGAATTAACTCTTTTTAAACTATTTATTTTGCAATTTTCACTGCTGCATCAGCCTTTCAGTTTGATTGGGATAGTGTGGTGCAGCAACTTGTGAACTGAAGCCACGTTTGCTCATCACAATGTCGAGAATGCTGGACTGAATGTAATATACCTTTCGGCATTCGACAATTAGTCTTTCAAAACCAAATGAGTTCTTCAGGAATAACTATAACTTTAATGCATAATTTAAAACTTGTACCTGATGCAAGAAGCTGTGCCTTTTTCAAGGCCTTTTAAAGTCAGGGTAATAGTCATGAAACTGGAAGTTCTTAGAACGCTGGGACAGCAATAGTATACTGTACGGATAGAATCATATGTGCCCAGCAACTCTGTTGTACCCATTTACACGACAAGGGAGCTGGTGGCGCTGGTGTTACATGGCATTAGATTGAAGAGGGAACGAGGGATAGGTGAGTGATGGCAGGACAAGTGGTGCAGTGTAGTAACAGTAGAGGGGAAAGGACTGGCAGGAAGAGTGGGTTCTGGTGGTCAGATGCCTTGAACAGCTGTTGGGAACTTTGGAACAAAGTTCCTAAAAAAAGGTCCCATGTGCTCCTTGCATGCAAGTCTCCGATCTGCTGGGATTAACAGCAGTAGATGAATGTGGCTTTGAAGTGGAACTGTTAGGCAGTGCTTTATTGTGATAGGTGGGGACCTGTAGCCTCCCACTTCTCTGCAATTCACCTACTTAAATGTCCTCTACCACCAAAGGAGGGGGCACAACTACAAATTGAGGGTGATAGATTTAAGACAGATGTCAGAGGCAGGTTCTTTATGCAGAGAGTGGCAAGGGCGTGGAATGCCCTACTTGTTAGTGTAGTCAACTCAGCCACATTAGGGAGATTTAAACAATCCTTAGATAAGCACATGGATGATTTTGGGAAAGTGTAGGGGGACAAGCTGAGAATAGTTCACAGGTCGGCGCAACATTGCAGGCCGAATGGTCTGTTCTGCGCTGTATTGTTCTATGTTCTAAACTCCCAATCTGGGGAAGGCACAAGATTCTCCTCATTGTCTTTAATTACTGAAAAACATTAAATCTTGTCTTTATTTTTAAAATCAACTGACCTGTTTTCTAAGGGTTGTGAAATTGCAGTCATGTATCTGTAAATTTCTGAGGATTTCTGCAGCCTTTTTGATTGTCAGCATCAACTGAGAAAATTATAAACGATACGAGGGAAATGCAGAAGCACGTTTTGAGTTGGATGATCAGCCTTGATCATCAGGAAAGGTGGAGCAGGCTCAAAAGGCTGAGTAGTCTACTCCTGTTCCCAATGTTTCTATGACACTTCTCTGATTTGAAACAACTGATCACTTTTACATGTTAATTTATTCGTGTTCAACCTTTTCAACACATTATTGAGGGGTCAAGACAAAAGGCAAAGGGGAATTGCAAACCTTAGTGTTGTTTGAGAAAATCTACAATACTGAAAGTCTAGTGAAGTTTTTTTAAATGACATATATTTACACTGTTGTTGATTTGAAAGATTTCACAAAAGTGGATAGGGATTTGAGCACAAGAACACATTGGATTACGGAAAGGACTTTTACTTTCACTACAGGACAAAGTTAACGAATGATCAAAAACCTTTTGTTTATTTCAGGAGTTGCCATGAAAAGTAATGCAGTCGCAAATGAAAACAGAGACATTGAGAATATACTGCCATTGAAGGTATGCTTATATCTATTAGTGAAACTTTGAAATGCTTCCTGAAATTTCAGCTTCAACAGTTATGAATAAAATTGAAAATTTAATGTTTTGTACAGCCATTTTGATGTTTCCTAACACTTAAATGTTTGCTTTCTATTCTTAGAACTCTACTGATCGTCTTTGAATTTTTGAGATCCTTTGCTTTCATAATTATGTTATATTATTTTGAAACTTTTAATTTAAATCTCAGTACTCTTTTAATGGTATTGTCTCTCTGACATATGAAATGAGAGAGAGATTCAGAGCAGATATAGCAGCACAAAACTAGGCATCGAGCATGAGAAATATCTACCATTGGATAGGATGCTCACTTTTAGATTATTGTTTTTGTTTATTTTTCCAAACCTTGCCGCTGCTCATTGCTGATTCCTTCAGTGCAGCCAAAACTAGCAGAATAGAGTCTTACAAAGCCTGGAAAATCTCTGCCGATAGTGAGGTCAAGACCAAACTTAAGGGAGCCATCAATCATTCTACCAGGAGGGTGCACGCTGCTGCTGACATTTCATGGAACTATGCAGAGCTTGGCAAGCCCAGAGGTGGAGTTGAAGGGAAGAGAGAAACCCAAGTCTCCCAGGGATTGATAGGCTTCCAGAGAGTTTGGAGAGGAAGCAATAGATTCTATGGGATTCGGCAGACCTAGCAGGTTGCGCAAATGTGGACTGATGGAAGGTAGTGGTAGGCAAGGAGGGGGAATGATCTGCAGAATTCAACTTCTTGCAATTTGGTGAGCTCGAGATGGGAAGAGGCAGCAGTAGAGCCTGAGTCTTTGTGGAGTAAAAATGCTATAATTGTATGATTTCCATGTCACCAGCATTTTTAGATGTTTCTTCTACTTGAACCATTCATGTGGCACCATAGGCCTTCAGTAACAAACAGTATTACACCAGAAATATTTCCCTCATCGTCCAGTGATTCCCTCGCTATATATTTTACTATCAAGCTGGCGGGACCAACTTATTTCATTGCTAAGTGTAGAACAGCCTGTCAGGAGCAGCAGCAAGCATACCTGAAAATGAGTTATCAACCTAATGAAGGTACAATACAGGAGTTGACAGCATGCTCAACATCAAAAGCAGCCTGCTATTGACAGACCTAAGCAGTCAACAACAAGTATATCAGACCACAGCTCTGCATTTCCCTCTCAAGATGTCAAAGCACATTGCAGTTCCTTCATGATTGCTGGTTCAAAATCTTGGAATTGCCTACATAAGAACACCTTTGAGCTAGCTATGCTATTTGTACCTGTTGGTGAATATGTGCACCACTAGCTTCTCGAAGGCAATTAGTAATGACAAATAATGTTGTAAGTGTCCTTATTTGAAGAGCAAATGGAAAAAAAATCAACCTTTTCACATTAACGTTGGCTTAGTATTCTTATCACTTGTGCCTTGGAAGAATATCTCACTTAATTGAAAATTTTAATATCTAAATTTCATCTTTTCAGTTTTCTGTAAGAAGACTACATGTTACAAATCCTTTGGAGACAAATAACTTTTTTAAAACCACATGGTGACTCAGTAGTTCAGTGATTATCACCATTGCCTCATGGCACCAAGGACCATCAATTCCATCCTCTGGCATCTGTGTGTGTGGAGTTTGCATGTCACCATGTAAAATTGGCCATGCTAAATTGTCCTGTAGTGTCCAGGGATGTGTCTATTACGTGGATCAAACATTGGAAAATGCTGGGTTACAGGGCAAGGGTGGGGGTGGGTGTGGTGGTCTGGGTGGGATACTTTTCGTAGGGTCATTGTGGATTTGATTGGTTGAATGGTCTACTTCCACACTGTAAGAGTTTTATGATTCTATGATTTGAGTACTCCGTGTCTGCCTTAAAGGAACCATACAATAAGATTTCAAGTTTTAAAACTTTTACTGGGAGAAACTAAAACCAACATCAGCTAAATAACATTTAGTAGACACATAATTTACTAAACAACTGAAAAATAGACTTTTATCATGATTATATTGTTATATGTACTTTGTAATGAAAGCTAAGCTGATTTTTTTTAAAAAATGGACACTATATCCAATGACAGCCTTTTGAATTCATTGTGAGGAAAAGGCAGACTAGTGTGTTATCTCCACATTAATCACAAATGAAGACATTTCAAATTCAATAAATCTTTAGACTTGCAACAAATCCTATAAAATTGTGAACATTCAAAGCTTCTGAGAAAACGATTGATTGGAAGGATACCTACATTGTACTGACATTGATTTATGAAGTAATGTATGACAATTAACAGATGTCATTTTAAGTTTTGATCTGTAAAAGAAAAGCATTTAAACAGAACTGTAGAAATTAAGGAAATGAATCAATGAACATTAGTTTGTGAAATTCAGTTACCCTGCACTTTGATGCGGTGAGAATACAAACTTCATGCTGTCTCCTTATCTCGACAATTTCAGCATGCTATCCAGCATGGAATGTATTGCTGAATGGGTGCATGCTGAAAATTGGGTCCAATAAAGTACACAACCACTAAATTCTTGGATCCTGGCTTTAAAGGTCTGGCAGCAGTGTTGCAAGAAGTTTAATAACATCACACAAGAGGTTGATTGCTAAATGCATCTATAAATTATATCTCCTGCCATTGTTCCAGTAATGTGTCATGCTCAGTTGATCAAATCACCATAATTGTCTATCAACATATTTAGGAATCAGCCATTAAGACTAGCATTCAGGTACTCCACCTGACCAATAAGCACTACCAATACTTCCTGCTTACCAGACACACTAACTATTATCTTGAACATTCAGCTACTTAGCAATGACAGTTCCCCTCCAAGCCACTTGCCATCCTTACTTGGAAATATATCACTGTTCCTTCAGGTGAGACTGGTGAAAAATCCTGGAATTCTCTCCTTAACAGTGTGTGGGACTACCTATAGCACGTGTACTGCAGCAGAAGACAATACACCACCACCTTCTCAAGGGAAATTGGGGACGGGGATTAAACGCTGGCCCAGCCAGTGACATCCATGTTACATGAGTGAATTTTTAAAAATCCCATTTCTCCCACATCCTGCAGTTGACAAGATCTACAGCCTGTATGTTTTGTGACCATGTGTCTTTTCCTCCTGCCTTACCTCTTGCCTCAACCGATCCTTTCTGTATTTCAGCATTGAGATACTGAGCTGCTGCCTGCCTAGCTACTCCTGTCTCATCTTACTGAACAGCTAGCTAGTCAGCCAAGTCTGCAGCCACTCATCTCAAAGTGGTACAGTTTGAAGCTGAGCCATAAAGTGCAAGTAATGTTTGAGCTTTTCCTGCAAGCCTATCTGCTGCCCCTCTCAATGAAAGTTAGCAGCCTTCTATTGTATTTCTACATGAAGCATTGCAAGCTGAAGTGGCTATTCTAAGTCTCCAAGGGAATTCACAAAGGTGAATAGTTTAGTTTTGAATGTATTATTGAAATTATTGTTGAATGAAGTTGTAATGGAATTCTTTTAATTTGAGTTTTATTTCTGAAGTTTGACTAAGAAGACGTTGCGAATGCGCATAGCTGGTATATTCACTTTGACAGGAATGAATGATGGAGAACTGTGATGTTTGAATGATATTTTGGGGAATCCAGAGTCTCATTATCACTCATAGAAATTTCTTTAGAGAGATTCCTCCTCCACCACCCCCCAAACCTTCTCCTTGCACACTGCCATCTCTACTGCCTGTGTTTCATTTTGGAATTGTGTTTCAGCCCAAGAGGGACTGCAACTAAAATCCCTATTGTTGAAACAGACTTTTTCCTGACAGGCATGCAAATTTTTATAAACTTGCAAAGATCTGGGACTAGTTCCTTTTGAAAATTCAAAATCTTTCCAAAAATCCTTCAATGAATGATCAACACTGCATTTTCACGAGGTCTGCAACTGGATAAGTGTGTTAAAATCTTTTCAATCCACTTTCAATCACCTCATTTGAGTCATCTCAGCTGTCACTTTAAACAATATTTCTTCAGGGATTCAGTGGTTGGTGTGCTCCTAAAATAGCTGAATCTGTGCATTTAAAACCAGGCCTGAACACAACCTACTTGGTTCAAAATGACTGGAATTGTGCATTAAATCAATATTAAATGCTATAGAACATCACAAACTGTTCTGCTTCCATCTGGTATACGCACAGAATATACCTTGCTTTTGCAGTATCAGTAAGGCCAAATGTGAGCCATGCCAAAGTGACTGGAAACCTTTTGACTGCCATTATTTAATTTGATTTTATTCTGTAATTCTGGCAACAGTAAAGGTAAAATTGCCATAGATGTACTAGACCTTAGGACGCTCCCATTGGGGAGAGATGACTGGTGGTGGTTTAACCTAGGGACCATCATGCCTTAGGCATGAGAAGATGTAGAGAAGGAGAGTCCTTTGTGCGAACCTCAGCCTGTAAGAGAATTGGACCATGCTGTTGGCATCACTCCGCATCACAAATCAGCCATCCAGCCAACTGAGCAGATCAACCCTCACAAGTAGTATCTCTGCAGATGCCCATTTTTGTGGCCTTGATTTGTCCATGAAGGCATAGATGATTGAAGTGAAGACATAATACATGTTATCTGAATTAAATGCCTGTTGGAACATTATGCACAATTTTGGCAGCCCATGATACAGAATAGTCCAGCTCATTTTACTGGTATTATTTAATGGGATGTGACGTAAAAGATATTAGGTGAGTTTTGTGTAGTTGGAACGTTTTTCCACCCAGGATTGAGAAGGTCGAAGGGTAATCTGACCAAGGTTTTCAAGATCATGAAATTTCTATAATAGTGTTTAATTGTTTCTACTGGTAGCTGAGGTTTCTAACAAGGACACAACTTTCAAGACAGTCATAAAAATAATTGGAAGTTTAGGAACAATTTTTATCTGAAGCATTGTGAGAATATCAAGTGATCGGTTACAAACTGTTGAAGCATTTCTTATACTCTTTAATGAATGCATTAAATAATTACTTGGGGGGAAAAACAGAATTCACTAGGATAAGATTAGACTAATAGTGTTGAAGACATAATGTGCTAACTGGTCTCTTTCTGTATTTTTAAATATAAATATACAGACTAAAACAATTTAAAAATGTCCCTGTTTTCTTTGTGATGTCTATACTTTATTCTGGAGGAAGGAAAATTTTACATGACATAAATGGTGAAGTCTTTTTGTTTGTATGAACGGTCCCTATTGCATTTTATTAATGGCTGTTCTATGAAAAAAAATATTTTGCTTGTGATTAATGTGCAAGACAAAGATGGGAAATAATAAAGTAAACATTAGTGTTGAAATAGGAAGTTTGACTCAACAGTGTTTATAGTCTGTCCATGTCAGAACTAAGTTCTCTTGTGCAACACTATTTATACTTAAGATTTTTTATAATGTTACTTGGAGAATTTCCATTTTAAAAAGTTACCAGAGGTATTAATCATTTTAGTTATTGTTTAACTTGCAGTTGCTGGTAACTAGTGATACAATATTCATTAATGCTTCTAGATTTTTTTGCTTGGTCCTTAGTTATGTAAATAAAGTAACATTGAACCGTGGGGAAATAAAGGATTTTTAAGTATATTAGAATATTAAATGTTTCACCGACAATCAGAAGAAAAGGGTTTCCTCCAGTTATACTCAAGTGTCTTTCTACCCAAAGTTTTGACAAAGTCCACTAGCTATTAGTGACATTGTACCGAGTACAGCATCGGTTTCTATGTAATCCTCAGTTATTTTTTTCCTATTTACCAATGTCTGCATTGTCCTATGATAAATATTTCTCATCAGTATGTAAGCATGTTTCAAGAAGTAGACTGCAAAGATTAGGAAGAGCCAAGGGAATACTCATACTTCATAGAAACCAACTGGACGTTCTTGCTGAGTGAAATTTTCAGGAAACCTTCTGGCTTATCGTTCAGAGACATGCAGTGGAGCAGAGGTTTGGGAGGTGAAAGGTTGCTTCCTGTGATTCTTCTAAATCTGAGTTCCCATGGGTGGTTATGCCAACTAAAGTACAGCCCACTATGAACCATTTAAGTCAGTGACACACAGCTTTGGGAAATGTTATGTGTCCACCAATTCATTGTATAAATGAAGCAATGAATTTATTTAATGGGATATGTAAGATGTGTTTCAGTGTTTGAAGGAGATGAGTCTCAAAGAGACTGTTGTATAGAAATTAGAACTTATAACACTAACGAAAATTGTACACCCCGTCGAAAGAAGAACTATTGAGATTGAACAATGCAAGCAATTGGGCAACAGGTATAGAATATATGAACTCCGTAGCATGTATTGCATTCAGTTTTCAAAGAAACGTTTATTAATTTTGTTTGTTTTGCAGTATTCTGAATTCAAGTAACAGTTTGAGTACCTGTGGCTTTTACTGTCTTAATTCTCTTGTTATAAATCAGTTTTAAAATTAAGTAATATGTGTAAATAACTTTAAAGTATAAATCATAAATCATTTTTAACTCTGCTTTAAATATTGTGGCTTTTTTTGAAGTTCAGAATTTTTGCTACAATGCTAGAAAGATCAGGAACTTGCTAATCTGGAAGTTATGGTAAAAGTAATCATGTACTTTGGTTAAATTTCAACTTCTGGAAGATCTTAGATATTAAATACCATTTTGGGTCTATAAAATGTAAACTAGAATTAACCTAATTTAATATAATCTTTCAAGATCCATATAAGGTACATATAAATCAAGTAACTTCATAAAGTTGCATTTTTTTTAAATTTGATGTACGTCAATTTATTAGCTTTTAAATCCAATCTGGCCGTTTAGATATGGTTTATAAGGGTATATTGGGATTAGATATATTACAACAAATGAGCAACTGCTGACCGAGGAGAAGGAGGGACTTTTTGGACTTGAGATCCAGATCCCAGCGGAGGCAGGACAGCAGCTCCTTTTTATAATAAGAAGGACACTTTCTAAGTGTGAAAGTTTGGAGCAGTTACTGGTTAATCAGTTGTATGTGAGTGCTAAGCTATAGTCATAATCTTGAGCGCATGCAACTATCCACATGCATTGACCACTTGACAATTTTTTAACAGTGATACAGCAATGGGTACATGGAAACCACAGGGAAATTTGAATAGGAGCTCTACATGCTGCAGGCCTTGAAAGTAGTCCTTTCCCATGATGCTTAGGCCATAGAGATCTGGGTTTCAGAATGGTAGAGGCAATCTGTCCTACTTCATTGATCTCATCGATTCCATTCAGACTACTGAAATGCTGATCAGTGATCATTTAAAGTGAGCTCCAGCAGCAGGGGAGCTGTTGATGAAACAAAAACAGAAATTGCTGGAAAAGCTCAGCAGGTCTGGCATAATCTGTAGATAGAAATCAGTTAACGTTTCAGGTCTAGTGACCATTCCTCAGAACTTATAGTAGTCGGAAAAAAGTTTTTTTTTAATGCAGAAGATGGAGTGTAAGGAGGGGGTTAGGAGTAAATGATAAGTGGAGATAGAGAGAGAGAGAGAAGAACAGTTGGACAGATGAAGGAGTGGATCACGGTCAGCCCAGGAGAATGAATGGCTGCTAATGGGACAATTAGTGGCTAACAATTAGTTGTTTGTAAGAGCAGACCATGTGATAACAAGGCAAAAGTGAAGACTGCAGATGCTGGAAACCAGAGTTTAGATCAGAGTGGTGCTGGAAACGCACAGCAGGTCAGACAGCATCCAAGGAGCAGGAAAATCCACAAATGGATTCTTGATGAAGGGCTTTTGCCCGAAATGTGGATTTTCCAGCACCACTCTGATCTAAACACCTGTGATAGCAAGGCCTGGTGTGTGGGGTTTGGACATAGGAGAAGATGCCTCAGACCCTAAAATTGTTGAAAGTTGTAGAGTTCCCAAATGGAAAATGAGGTGCTCATAGACTCATGGGGATATACAGCACGGAAACAGACTATTCGGTCCAACTCGCCCATGCCGACCAGATATCCCAACCTAATCTAGTCCCACCTGCTAGCACCTGGCCCATATCGCTCCAAACCGTTCCTATTCATATACCCATCCAAATGCATTTTAAATGTTGCAATTGTACCAGCCTCCACCACTTCCTCTGGCAGCTCATCCCATACACGTACCTTTCCCTCTCACCCTAAACCTATGCCCTCTAGTTCTGGACTCCCCCACCCCAGGGAAAAGACATTGTCTATTTATCATATCCATGCTCCTCATGATTTTCTAAACCTGTAAGGTCACCCCTCAGCCTCCGATGCTCCAGAGAAAACAGCCCCAGCCTGTTCAGTCTCTCCCTAAAGCTCAAATCCTCCAACCCTGACAACATCCTTTTAAATCTTTTCTGAACCCTTTCAAGTTTCACAACATCTTTCCGATAGGAAGGAGAGCAAAATTGCACCCAATATTCCAAAAGTGGCCTAACCAATGTCCTGTACAGCCACAACATGACCTCCCAACTCCTGTACTCAATACTCTGACCAATAAAAGAAAGCATACCAAACGCCGCCTTCACTATCCTATCTACCTGCGACTCCACTTTCAAGGAGCTATGAACCTGCACTCCAAAGTTTCTTTGTTCAGCAACATTTCCTAGACCTTACCATTAAATGTCGACATCCTGCTAAGATTTGCTTTCCCAAAATGCACTATGTTGTTCCAGTTTGTGCTGAGCTTTGCTCGAGCACTGCAGCAAGCCTGAGACAATAGATGTTGGCCAGGGAATAAGGTATTGTTTTGAAGTGGCAGGCAAGCAGAAGTTCAGGGTCTTTTGAGGACAGAATGTAGGGGTTCTGCAAAGTGGTCACCCAGCCTACACTTGTTTCCCTAATGTAGAGGAGACCACATTGTAAGCAACAAATGCAGTAGACTAAATTGAATGGAGGTAAAGCACTACTTAACCTGGAACCTGTGTTTGGGCCCTTGGATACTCTGGCGGGAGGAAGTAAGCAGGCAATGTAACATCTGTGGTTGTAGGATTGCCTTGGGGCTGTGGGGGGATTGAAGGAAGAATGGATTAGGGTGTGCCAGAGGGCATGGTCCTTGTAGAAGACTGACTGGAGGAGAAGGGAATATGTGTCTGGTGATGGCACCCCGCTAAAGAAGCAGAGATGGTGGCTGGTGATCCTCTGGATATGGATGCTGATGGGGTGGTAGGTGAAGGGGTACCCTTTTAATTTTGTAGGAGGGAAGGGTTGTGAGGGCTGAAGTTTGGGACGTGGGTTGGATCTAACTGAGGACCCTGTCAATTAGGGTGCTGCAGAATCCTCTGTTGAGGAAGAAGGTGGATATTTTGAGGCCTCTTTGTTGAAGTTGTCAGGATCAAAACAGTTGTGGTGGACGTAGAGGAATTGGGAGAATGGAAGAGTCTTTACAGGTAGAGGGCGTAAGGAGGTATAGTCAAGGTAACTGTGGGAATTGGTGGATTTGTAGTGGATATTGGTGAGCTAGGCCACCTCCAGAAATGGAAACAAAGATGTTGAGGATAGGAATGGAGGAGTCAGGGATGGACCAGGTGAGGGTAAGAGCGGTGTGGAAATTGCAAGCGAAATCAATAAAAATGTTCATTCTGGATGAGTGAGGGAGGCAGCACTGATGATATTGATATGCCGGAGAAAGAGTTGTGGGTGGGGGCTGGAATAGGCCTGGAACAAGGAATATTCCACACACCCCATGAAGAGACAGGAATAGCTGGTGCCTATTCGGGTACTCAGGGTCATCCATCTGACCTGAAGAAAGTGAGAGGAGTTAAAGAAAAGTTGCTCAGGGTGAGGACAAGCTTGGCCAGGAGGTGGAGGGTGGTGGTCGATGGGGATGGTTCAGGCATTTATTTCCAGGAAGAAATGAAGAGCCTTGAGACCATCCTGTGGGGAGTGGGGGGGGTTGGGAATGGTCATGTAGGGGGATTGCAGATCCATGGTAAAGAGGAGGTGGCTGGAGCCTGTGAACCAGAAAGTCTGAAACTGATGTAAAGCATCAGATGAATCATGGATATAAGTGGGAAGGGACTGGACAAAGAGAAAAAAATCGATTTTGAGACTGGAAGAGATGAATTTTGTGGAGCAGGCAGAAACAATGGGTCTGCCTGTGCAGTCCTGTTTGCGGATTTTGGGAAGGAGATAGCAGTGTGCTGTGTGGGGTTGGGAGACTGGGAGTTTGGAGGCAGTGGTGAGGGGGTAGGGGAGATTCCTAGATTAAACTGTTGATCATGCTGTTTCACTGAGGTAAATTTTAAGAGGTGACTATCCATAAATAAGAAAGTATTTCAGGTTGTTCTTACACTGAGGTAATGCTATACGAGGCATATGACTAGGTTTAACTCCACATGAGTCAAAGCCTCTCTGATGGCTTTCAACTCTTGGTGGGCAGGATGTCTTTTGCTGGGCACTGAAACCGTTGGAAGACTTGATGATGATTACCATGCCTGAAGGACAGATAATTAGATTGCTTACAGTGTGGAAACAGGCCCTTTGGCCCAACAAGTCAACACTGACCCTCCGAAGAGCAACCCACCCAGACCCATTCCCCTACATTTACCTCTTCACCTAACACTACGAGCAATTTAGCATGGCCAGTTCACCTAACCTGCACATTTTTGGACTGTGGGAGGAAACCGGAGCACCCGGAGGAAACCCGCGCAAATACTGGGAGAATGTGCAAACTCCGCACAGACAGTTGCCTGAGGTGGGAATTGAACCCGGGTCTCTGGCACTGTGAGGCAGCAGTGCTAACCACTGTGCCACCGTGCTTCCTCGTCAGGCTTTCTCCATGGGCCTGCTGGAAGTTTGAGTAATTGGTGGATGATACTGCCTGGCTGATTTACCTGTGATGGCTCATTAGATTTTGGGCAAATACCTGTGTGTTATTTTGAGGTGATGGTCTCTGAAAGCATTAGATGTCTCTAGGACATGATTATACTTGGTAAAACACCTAACCTCTAGTAAATAATGATGTGGCCAGGTTGACTGGGAGATACATAATAGAAAAGGGTCAAGTATGTTCTTGGGATGCCTTTGGTTCTGAGCAGGATTTTGGTTTGTTCTAAACTTGCTGAAGGATAATTCTCTATCAATCAGAGTTCATTTGATTTTCGATGTATTAGCTACAAAAGTTTAAACCACTTAACAGAGTCTCCTAACAGTTTGACTTATGGGATAGCAAAGCTGGAAAGAGAGAAAGCAATTTTTACTTGTAAGTCTCCAGAGTTAACAATATTAGAACGAGGAGAAATCTGACCCAAGCTGGCTATGCTTAAGACATTTTTGCATAAACCAAATCATCTGCCGCCACCTCCAAACAGACCCCACCACCAGGAATATATTTCCCTCCCCACCATTTCCGCCTTCTGCAAAGACCGTTCCCTCCGTGACTACCTGGCCAGGTCCACACCCCCCTACAACCCACCCTCCCATCCTGGCACTTTCCCCTGCCACCGCAGGAACTGTAAAACATGACCCACACCTCCTCCCTCACCTCTATCCAAGGCCCTAAAGGAGCCTTCCACATCCATCAAAGTTTTACTTGCACATCCACTAATATCATTTATTGTATCCGTTGCTCCCGATGCGATCTCCTCTACATTGGGGAGGTTGGGCGCCTCCTAGCAGAGCGCTTTAGGGAACATCTCCAGGACACCCGCACCAATCAACCACACCGCCCCGTGGCCCAACATTTCAACTCCCCCTCCCACTCTGCCGAGGACATGGAGGTCCTGGGCCTCCTTCACCGCCGTTCCCTCACCACCAAACACCTGGAGAAAGAACGCCTCATCTTCCGCCTCGGAACACTTCAACCCCAGGGCATCAATGTGGACTTCAACAGTTTCCTCATTTCCCCTTCCTCCATCTCACCCTAGTTCCAAACTTCCAGCTCAGCACTGTCCCCATGACTTGTCCGGACTTGTCCTACCTGCCTATCTCCTTTTCCACCTATCCACTCCACCCTCTCCTCACTGACCTATCACCTTCATCCCCTCCCCCACTCACCCATTGTACTCTATGCTACTTTCTCCCCACCCCCACCCTCCTCTAGCTTATCTCTCCACGCTTCAGGCTCATTGCCTTTATTCCTGATGAAGGGCTTTTGCCCGAAACGTCGATTTTCCAGCTCCTTGGATGCTGCCTGAACTGCTGTGCTCTTCCAGCACCACTCATCCAGAATCTGGTTTCCAGCATCTGCCGTCATTTGTTTTTACCATGCTTAAGACATTAATAACATCTTTGTTGCAACTGGAGTTTACCATAGAGGAAGTTTGAAGGGATACCCTTCACTGGAAGTGAATCATGGGCCCAAAAGATCTCAGTCCATATGTGAATTTTTAAAATGGGTCTCTGACTAAATGTTGTAATTGCAGATGAGTATCTGATTTGAGATTTTTTGTGGGGAGTAAGTCAAATGGGTGCAGAGGAAATGTTAAGAGGTTTAGCTTAAAGAATAAGTAACAATTTTCATCGCACTTCTAATTTCTTTAGTGTAAATGATCATTTAAGATTGAGTTTGGGTTAGGGCTCATTTTATAATAAAATTCTTTTGATTTAAACTGTAAACCTTGATTCTTCTTAGCATCTACAACACATGTTTATTAAAAGATAGAATGATAATTTTATCGGTTTCTACTGAGATCAAAAAACAGCAAAATACTGTCGTACTGATCATGAGACAAACGGATGAATGTCATGAGTCTGCCTAGGGATTATGGTGTAGGAATGTTGATAGTCAGGTGCAGAGGAGTGCAGGCCGAATTTTCACAACATCCCCTTTACTAACAAAATGCACGGTTATGGGAGAATTCCCTGTAGGAAATTGGCATTTTGACAGCTGTTGTAGTGTTGGTGGGGAGGTAAGATGCAGTAGAAAAATATTGCAAAATGGCTTAAATTATGCAGAAAAGGTCTTCATGGGGCTTTTGGAATTAACTTCTTAACAGGTTAGTCCATGCCAACTAAATGATGGTAGAAGACTGTTCAATGAGCAAGTGTCAGTAAATATGGAAATCACATGATGTAATCAAGACTCCAGTAAGATATTTAAGTCAAATTACTAATCATAGCAACATCCCTTTGCTTGACCTACTCTTCCTCCTCCCAAATCTCAATTGTTACAGTGCAGAAGGAGACCATTTGACTCACCGGATTGTGACAGTACTCTGAGCATTTTGATTAAATGCCAAACTCCTGTCTTTTCTCCATAGCCCTAAAAGTTAGATGATTATTCAAATAGAAACCATGCCCTCTCGAGTCCCGCAACTGAACCTGCCTACACTAACTTCCAGACAGTGCATTCTAAACCTGAACCGCAGCCTGTCTGAAAAAGTTTTCTTGTCTCTCACTTACTGCTTTTGCGCAGCATTTGAAAACCATGTTGTCTGATTCTCTTTTGATTGAGTAGGAACAGTTTCTCCTTTATATGCTCTGCCCAGAACCCCTCATGATTTTGAAAGCTTGTACCAAATCTACCCATATCCCTTTTCTACAAGGAAAGCAGTCTCACTTTCTAAAATCTGTCCTCACAACTGAGGCATCTCATCCCTGGAACCATTCTCAAATCTATTCTGTACTCTTTCTCATGCATTCATACAGGTGCATGGAGATGGGAGGTTTCCATGAAAGCAGTTCATTTTTCCTTTCCTTTCCATTCCTCAACAAAGAGTGTGCATTATTTCTTTTTCAAGCAGTATCACCCATTTCATGCCTAAAAATCAGACTAATCCATTCTCGTCTCAATTAAATGCTGCAATTTTTGGAAAAATTGCTGCATTGTACAGTTTCTTAAACTTTTAAAGTGAGTTAAAGTACAATGTGGACACATGATTCTTTTAAAATTCTTCAACTGTATGTAACTTTTTTGCTGTCTGTTTCAGGTTACAATACCACGTGGCAAAGATGGCTTTGGCTTCACAATTTGCTGTGATGCTCCCGTTCGTGTGCAAGCTGTAGACCCAGGCAAGATATTTAAAGTTTGGTTGTGGTTTAGGCAAAATGAAATTCCTCTAAATTTTGTCACCTGGTTGTGTTGAGTTATACACTATAACATGTCTGTTTGAAGAGAGTCCAAGTCCACACTTTAAATGAGCTTTATTTCAATTAACCACACTCCAGAAAACACCTTACCATTGATTACAAGCTCTCCATATTGATAACAACTGATTGACACCAAAATTAACCTTTAATTAACATCCATTACCTGGTGCCACATTAGTCTCAGGCATCCTTTCCGTTCACATTAAATACAACAGATTCATTTTTTCTTTTTTAAAATGAATCAATTTACAATAAACAAAATGACAACAGATTATACTAATACTCATTGTTTTCTTGTATGTGTATTAAAGTTCAGAGTCCTTTTTCCAGTGTGTCCACCAGTTTCTTCATGCTTGCTCCTTTCTTTGCAAATCAATCAGCTGACTGCTATTATCCCACCCATTTCAATTTGGAGATTTCTCCATTCTCCAGCAACAGTTTTAAAACTGCAGTATCAATCTTCAGTCACTTTTCATTGAAATATTTCACTGAATTTATTATCCCGCTGTGACTTTGTGTTAATGTAGCACACAAATGGATAGTTGCTGAATTCATATTTACTTTTTCTTCCAATGTTTTTACAAAGAAAGATGCTACATCTGCCAGCTCACCAAGAGCAAGACTTTCCATTGCTCAGGTACTTTTTACTACCCTCTGATCCTTTTGATCTTTTTAGCCTCCCTGTGGAAAAGACAATATTTATTTCCCTTTCCCACAAGAATAAAAATACTCATGCTCTTGAGAACTTACCACAAATTTGAATAAGAAACATTACTAAAGATTTCATGTTCCTAACATCTCCCAATGATGGACATTCCAAAATAAATGTTGTCATTTTTTTTTTCAATGGTTTGTTCCCCTGAATAATATCTTCCACCTTTAGAGTTTTCTAGGGGGATCTCAATGCTGATACTTCAGAACTGGCATCTGGTCTTGTTTGGGTGCCCAGACAATTCAGGTCTCCAACTCGACTCACAATTCATCCAGTTCAGCTTTGGAAGGCTTTCTGTGAGGTCCTACTTTGATGAATAGCAAGGGGCAAACATTTCCCAAATAGGTTTGCTGACACATAGCGAGAGTTGATCTATTCTGCCTGATTACCAGTTTTGTACTTAAAAGCATTGAAAGTTTGACATCCAGTTTTGATGTCATCTTTAAGTGCATTTTATGACAATGATTTTCAAATTCACTTCTCTCACTCCACAAAACAACTCACTTAGTGCCTCATGAAGAAGCCTGAATGCTGCTCATACTGCCAGTAAAATGTATTAGCGCCTGTTTTCACTAAAGATAGTGTGTCCTGAGAAGTGCCAAACCCTAGAGACATCATTTAGTCTATAAACATTTATTTATTGCATTTGGTGACTCTTTTCAAGGAGAAAATAAAACTTTTCTCCATGAAGAAATGGAGCTTTTATAGCAATTGGTCTACACTCCCAAGAATCTGGTGCTAACAAAGCTAAGAAAATTTTCAAAATTGCTTTCCCTGAATGTATTTTTGTATCGTGGTGCCTTACGTTTTCTTCAAAAACCCATACACTGGACCTGCTTTAACCTTATATATCCCATTAGAGGGCAGTGATAGAGTCCTGACCTCTAGGTCAGAAGATCTGGATTCAAGTTACACCTTCCCTGGAAGTTAGCATAAGATGCTTGAACAGGTTAATTAAAATAACTTTCTTCCACTGGTCCTCCTTTGAGGGATGTTTTCTTTGGAAATTTTTCTGTTCTGAATGCCTCTCTCCATCAAATTCTGGTGTGAGGAATATTATCCAAGAGTGCTGTGTACCTTTATGAATAGATGGTACTTTTTTAAAGAGTATGGAGATTTCTGTGTAAGCAAGATGTTTTTCTCGGATAGCAGTTTGCTGTCTGGTCCCTGTCCATTTGCCCCCTTCTTTATACCTGTGATCACATTAATTTCTTTGCAGTTGGATTGGTTAGAGATAGTCAAAACCATCGGATTTAAATTTAATTGGAATTTGATATCTAGGGCCTGGTTTAAATTAATTGGCTAATATCCAAGCTGGTTGCCTTAACATCTAAACAAGGAGGCAGTGAGGACTGCAGACATTGGAGAGTTAGAGTTAAAAGTGTGGTGCTGGAAAAGCACAACAGGTCAGGCAGCATCTGAGAAGCAGGAGAGTCGATGTTTTGGGCATAAGACCTTCATCAGAAATGTAGTGATGGAAGGTGAGGTTACGGTCGAGGAGTCCATGAGTTGGTGTTTGGCTTTGGCGATGTAGAGGTTGGTGCGCCATACTACCACTGCACCCCCTTTGTCCTCTGGTTTAATGATGAGTTTGGGGTTGAAGCGGAGAGAGTGGAGGGCTGTACGTTGCAAGAATGAGCGAGTGGACAGGTGGAGGCGGTTAATGTCACGGCAGCAGTTGGAGATGGAGGTTGAGGGAGGGAAACAGGCCCGTTAGTGGTGTCCAAGAGGATGGACTATGTTGGATGTGGGAGAAATAGTCCTCAGAGGGTGGGTGGGAGTCACAATTGAAGAAGTAAGCATGGACTCGGTGGAAGAAAAATTCAGTGTCTCATGTACGAAATTGCTTGACCTGGGAGTGTAGTAGGATGAAGCTAAGCCCTTTACAGGGGACTGATCATTCATCCACAGTGAGGGGGAAGTCTGGGTGGATGGTAAAAACTCGATGGGGCTGGGGTGTGGTGTAGAGCTAGAGCTGGGCATGGAGGTGGAGACTGTCCCTGAAGTGGGGACAGTCATGTGATCATCGTTAACATCATAGGTGTCATTAGCGGAGGAAGTGACATAAATGGCAGCAGTCATGGGGGTGAAAGTGGAGCGTTCGGTGGCACCTGCGGGGGGCGGAAGTGACATTCATGGAAGCAGTGTTTTCATCTGCTGCAGATGTCAGCGGGGGCCAAAGTGGCACATTTGGCAGCAACCACGGGTGTAGAAGAGGCAGAGGCATCTACAGCAGTGTAAGCAGAAGCAGTGCTATTAGTGGTGTGCAAGGGTGGGCACTATGGTCAACAGCAGTGTTTTGGTGAGTGTTATCAGTCGGGGGGGGGGGCGCGGAAGAGGCGATTGACGGCGATAATCACTGGTGCCGAAGTGACATGGCGAGCAGCATTTATGGAGGTTTCAGAAGCAGTAGATCTGGCTTGTCCTGGCTTGTAGATCTGGTATCAATTGTGGAGGTGGTAGTTCTGGCTGCAATCACAGAAGCGGTATTGTTGGCAGTGACTGCAATGAGTTCAGGGGCAGAAGTAATGTCATCATTCACAGTTGTAGTAGTGGCCGCACGGATAATAGCATCCGGCTGGTTACAGAGGCTGGGAGAAGGGTCTGGAGTGGTCAAAGAATATCTAGTTTGGAGGTAAGTATGTGAGAATTTGGTGCGCTTACGTTTGTTGATGTCCAATAAGCTGGAGAAAAAGCGTTTGTTGAATGTGTGGATCCTCCTCAGGATGAAGAATAGCATAGGTCCTTTGCAGGTCTGGGAGAGTGTGGCCCTGAGGTGGGGCTGGGCTGACTGCAGGGAGAGTAGATGGAAACTCATGGCTGTGAGCGTGGAACATAGGATCTGGAGGCTTGGGATTTGCTGTAGGTTGTGATTGTCCTGGTCAGCTCCAAATTGAGAAGGTCTGAATGTTGTCTGGATTCCATAGATGTTAAGCTGGTTGTATAGGCAGGTGCTGAGGAAGGAGACATAATTGTAGGAGCGGATCTTCTTCAGAACGAAGTTGAAGAGCTTCAGGGCAGAAGAGATGACCTGGGGGGCTGCAGTGGGAGAGAGAGACTCGCTGAGATCCTTGTGGAGGGAGGAGGAGGTGGGCATCCTTGGAAGAGGCTTCACAATAAAGTTTTCAGCAACTAGGAGAAAGTGAGGACTGCAGATGCTGGAGATTGGAGTCAAAACGTATGGTGCTGGAAAAGCACAACCAGTTAGGCACCATCCGAGGAGGAGGAGAGTCTACATTTCGGGCATAAGGTCTTTATCAGAAATGTGATGAACATAAAAAAAAATCAATCTCACAGACAATTGATACACACGTATCAATTTTAGAACTGTCTGTGTATCTACAATTGTTTCCCAACTTTTTTTTGCCAGATTATCACCTCTTAAAGGGACCATGCACACTTTACCCCTTATCATTTTGTACAAACCAATTCTGGCTTTCTGCCTTTCACATCATGAGTACACATCTTCATAACAATACCAAGCAACCTTGAATACTGTATTCAAACAGCTTGGTTTCTGTGTTGTACAATTTCATTTATCGGATTTTATCAACAATCTCTCTCTCTCTCTCTCTCTCTCTCTCTCTCTCTCTCTCTCTCTCTCTCTGACACACACACACTCACTAAACCATATGTTCTTGCTTGAAACTGGTATCCAATGGCCTTACCGTATACCCTAAGGCATTCTGAATTCTTTGAGACTTTGGCCTCAGTGCAAATCTTTTTGCTTGATGTGTCCTCCAAAAAGTAAAGCTAATTACAGCTTCTGCCCATAACAGGGGGCAGACCACTTATTGCTGATGAAACTTTAGGATTTCCACCAAAACTTAATTGATGTAGATGATATCCTCTAACCGTCTGTGGCAGTTTCTTAGCATTGACACCTCATGCTCATCCAGACAACAGTTTATAGCTTGAAAAATGTGTTGCTGGAAAAGCGCAGCAGGTCAGGCAGCATCCAAGGAGCAGGAGAATCGACCTTTCGGGCATAAGCCCTTCTTCAGGAATGAGGAAGGTGTGCCAAGCAGGCTAAGATAAAAGGTAGGGAGGAGGAACTTGGGGGAGGGACGTTGAGAATGCGATAGATGGAAGGAGGTTAAGGTGAGGGTGATAGGCCGGAGAGAGGGTGGGGGCAGAGAGGTCGGGAAGAAGATTGCAGGTCAAGAAGGCAGTGCTGAGTCCGAGGGTTGGGACTGAGA
>NC_057739.1:21810901-21904309 GCF_004010195.1 Chiloscyllium plagiosum
GCAGGGGAAGATGCCGGGAGTGGAGGTTGGGTTGGTGGGGGGTGTGGACCTGACGAGAGAGTCGCGGAGGGAGTGCTCTTTCCGGAACGCTGATAGGGGAGGGGAGGGGAGGGAAATATATCCTTGGTGGTGGGGTCTGTTTGGAGGTGGCAGAAATGACGAAGGATGATACGAGTTATCTGGAGGTTGGTGGGGTTCTGTCCTGGTGGCGATTGGAGGGGCGGGGTTCAAGGGCGGAGGTGCGGGAAGTGGAGGAGATGCGATGGAGAGCATCGTCAACCATATCTGAGGGGAAATTGTGGCCTTTGAAGAAGGAGGCCATCTGGGTTGTTCGGTATTGGAATTGGGCCTCCTGGGAGCAGATGTGGCGGAGGCGAAGGAATTGGGAATATGGGATGGCGTTTTTACAGAGGGCAGGGTGAGAGGAGGTGTAATCGAGGTAGCTGTGGGAGTCGGTCGGTTTATAGTAAATGTCCGCGTTGAGTCGGTTGCCCAAGATAGAAATGGAGAGGCCTAGGAAGGGGATGGAGGAGTCTGAGACGGTCCAGGTTTACAGTTTACAGCTTAGTTGATTCATCAAAAATTTACAGTATCAAAAATCTGTATAGTACTGATTGCTTACTACATTTAAAGTACAAATAAAATATTTTATCCAAATTCAGAAGAGTTTTTTAAACCAGTTGCAAATGTGACAATATTATAAAATGATCCTAGTAATACTGCTCTTATTTTAATTATATTCTGTATTAATTCCAAGCATAACCATGGAAATCGGGCCAAGCTAAAAGCTCTCTTATTCACTTGAGTAATTTGCAGATACATGGATGTGTTAAAGACTGAACATTGCCTTTTTAATTAGATTTTATTTTAGCATTGCGTCTCCATGTTTTTGTTTTTTTTGTCCTCAAAATTTGTTTTTAAATTCCCATCTGAAAAAGCTATTTAACTTCACCCTTGAAATGTCACTAGGAAGTGGAGTTGTTGGAGAATCTATTCAATCCATGTAATCACACATTTTAAGTATTGCACTTTTTTGTTCATTTTCTTAGGTGGCCCAGCTGATCAAGCAGGCTTGCAATCACTAGATACTCTGTTACAGCTAAATGGACAGCACGTAGAACAGTGGAAATGTGTGGAGTTGGCTCATGCAATAAGGTAAAAACTTTTCAAATAAAGTGTTCTAAATTATATGTTGTTTATCAAATAAATACATGGATTTGTGGCAACCAAAAAACAAAATACAATCTACATTTTACAAATACAACAGTAACCTCATACATATATAGTGCTTTGAATGTAATTGAGATATTTAAATTTGTTTATAACATTAAACACAGTAATATTAAAGCATATATGGATACGTTTGACCAGGCTACCAATAGTATAGTCAGATAATTCTTAGAAGTTGGAGTTTGGAATTCCAGGAAAACTGGAATAAACTATAAATGATCTTTTTTTTGGTGGGGGGAGGCATGGATTGATTTGAATGAGGATAAGAATTTTTCAAATTGAAGCATTAACCTTAACCAGTAACCTGTGTGGGCCACTGAGATCAGGGGATTCAGATGAAAGGGATGTGATACAAGTTAGGATGTAGACAACAGAGTTTTAATAACCTTAAGTTTTAATAAGGAAGGGTAGAAATGAGTGCTTTGGAATAATCAGGTCTAGATGTAACAACATAGATGAGGATTTCAACAGCAGCAAATAGAGGCAAGGGCAGAGAGTGGTGCTATTACAGAGGTAGGTATAGATGGTTTTGAGTGCAAGATTAGATGACATACTGTGTGGAAACAGGCCCTTCGGCCCAACAGGTCTACACCGACCTGCAACTTACCCAGACCCATTCCCCCTTCACCTAACATTACGGGAAATTTAGCATGACCGATTCACCTAACCTGCACATTTTTGGACTGTGGGAGGAAACTGGAGCACCCATAGGTAGCTCATTTGCAGGGTCAAAATGACACTAAAATACAATTGTTCTGGCTCATCCTAAGAGTTACAAGGAAAGGGTTGGAGTTAGTGGCAAGGGAACAGAGTTTGTGACTGAGTAAATATTTTGACTTGTGACACAGTGGATTACTTTCAGGCTGAATATGGTAATTTCATACTTTACATTTCTACGCATGTAATATTCTACTTTATGACCCAATGCTAAAAGCTGTCAGAGCAAGAACCGACTACTCAGCTACATCTTTGTCTGATATTCAACAGGAATAATTAGGAATCATCCTTGGCTTGTCACCTTATTTATCTAATCTTATGCTCCAGTGAAATTTTATCCATAATGGTTAAAGTTTAGGAAATGGAGACTGTTGCACTTCCATGAGGATGTAGGCAATCCTGAGAAGGCTGTTGGTACAGTTGGCCATGTGGCACTTTGATATCATTGGCAGGGGAATAAGCATGCTGTCATGATATGAATACAGAAGGGACTCCGTAGAGCCTATACTACTAGTATTGCACCTCAACACATCTATTGCTGGGTACAATACCAGTTTGTAGGAATGTGACTCCCTCGGAGCTACTATTGGCAAAGGTTCCAGGAGTTAGGGAGCTGGCATTTGAGTTTCCATAGGCAAGTGACCTCAAAAAATTGCAACTTTCTGCCACAGACCATGAAGCCGCAGCAATTTGACAGAGGTCTCCAAACTACAAGTCTACCAAGCCTGTGTCCTCTTTGCACTCCTCTACAGACCGGAGACCCTGACAGCATATCCTGAGCAGGAGAAAATTGTGAATATTTTCCATATTTGTTCTCTTAGACATATATTCAGCATCTCTTTGTAGGACAGCACCATCAATTTGGAGGTCCTACAGAATGCTAACTCAATCACATTCTGTATTTGCTGATCCAATGAGATCTGCCCAAAGAACTAGAGAGCAGCAAACTAAGCAGTTTCTCAGTCCACTGCTTTCATTCTGTCAAAAATGGCAGAGACATGCCAGTGTGGGTGTCCTCCAACATGGGACAAACTGTTATCTTCTAAGACAGAAGGTGGCCACATGTCTCTTCAGAGATGTTCGTTCCTGTCTGCAACCACAGTGCATGTTCCCATTCAAGTAATGATAGCCACAATAAAGTGGCAAAACGCAATTTCTAATTGTCCCATCCAGGTGTGCAGCCAAAGAATAGTCTGGGTAGTGATGGCTCCAAGCCTACCTAATATAATAAAGTGGCAGAACTATGTTTCTTTGGAATTTCTACCTACTAAAGTTGATTGTGGAATATCCTCCAATGAGTGAAATGCTATCACTTTATTTCTATTTGTCATAAGACTGGAAGGCCATTAAAAAAAGTAGGAAATGGAGTATACCTGTTCAACCTGCTCTGTAATTCAGTAAGATCATGGCTGATCCTACTTTCGAATCTGATTCCCCTTCTTGCTGTCTCTCACTGTTCTCTTTTATTCTGAGACTGGGCTCTTGTCCTGGGCTCTACCAAGTAGAATCCTGAACTCTTAAGGCAATACCTCCATATCGGGGATCATCCTAGTGAACTTTCCTTAAGCTGCCACCAAGGAAATTGTATATTTCCTTAAGAAAAGTGGACTAAGACTGCTCTCAATACTCTAAATGTGGTCTCAAAAGCACCTTGTACAGTTGTAGTAAGACTTCCTTAATTGTATATTTCAAGCCTTCAGAAGTGAGATAACAAGAATCCAGAGAAAGTATATTCCTATCAGGGTGAAAGGGAAGGCTGGTAGGTATGGGGAATGCTGGATGACTAAAGAAATTGAGGGTTTGGTTAAGAAAAAGGAGGAAGCATATGTCAGGTATAGACAGGATAGAATGAGTGAATCCTTAGAGTATAAAGGAAGTAGGAGTAAGAGGGAAATCAGGAGGGCAAAAAGGGGACATGAGATAGCTTTGGCAAATAGAATTAAGGAGAATCCAATGAGATTTTTACAAATATATTAAGGACAAAAGGGTAACTAGGGAGAGAATAAGGCCCCTCAAAGATCAGCAAGGCATCGTTTGTGTGGAGCCACAGAAATTGGGGGAGATATTAAATGAATATTTTACATCAATTATTTCTGTGGAAAAGGATATGGAAGACATAGATTGTAGGGAAATAGATGGTGACATCTTGCAAAATGTCCAGATTACAGAGGAGGAAGTGCTGGATGTCTTGAAATGGTTAAAGGTGGATAAATCCCCAGGACCTGATCAGGTGTACCTGAGAACTCTGTGGGAAGCTAGAGAAGTGATTGCTGGGCCTCTTACTGCGATGTTTGTATCATCGATAATCACAGGTGAGGTGCCAGAAGACTGGAGGTTGGCAAACGTGATGCCACTGTTTAAGAAGGGTGGCAAAGACAAGCCACGGAACTATAGACTTGAGCCTGACCTCAGTGATGGGCAAGCTGTTGGAACGAGTCCTGAGGGACAGGATGTACATGTATTTGGAAAGGCAAGGACTGATTAGGGATAGTCAGCATGGTTTTGTGCATGGGAAATCATGTCTCACAAACTTGATTGAGTTTTTTGAAGAAGTAACAAAGAAGATTGATGAGGGCAGAGCAGTAGATGTGATCTATATGGACTTCAGTAAGGTGTTCAACAAGGTTCCCCATGGGAGACTGATTAGCAAGATTAGATCTCATGGAATACAGGGAGAACTAGCCATTTGGATACAGAACTGGCTCAAAGGTAGAAGACAGAGGGTGGTGATGGAGGTTGTTTTTCAGACTGGAGGTCTGTGACCAGTGGAGTGCTACAAGGATCGGTGCTGGGCCCTCTACTTTTTGTCATTTACATAAATGAGTTGGGTGCGATCATAAGAGGTACAGTTAGTAAGTTTGCAGATGACACCAAAATTGGAGGTGTAGTGGACAGTGAAGAGGGTTACCTCCAATTACAACAGGATCTTGACCAGATGGGCCAATGGGCTAAGAAGTGGCAGCTGGAGTTTAATTCAGATAAATGCGACGTGCTACATTTTGGGAAAGCAAATCTTAGCAGGACTTATACACTTAAGGTCCTAGGGAGTGTTGCTGAACAAAGAGACCTTGGAGTGCAGGTTCATAGCTCCTTGAAAGTGGAGTCACAGGTAGATAGGATAATGAAGAAGGCATTTGGTATGCTTTCCTTTATTGGTCCGAGTATTGAGTACAGGAGTTGGGAGGTCATGTTGTGGCTGTACAGGACATTGGTGAGGCCACTGTTGGAATATTGTGTGCAGTTCTGGTCTCCTTTTCGGAAAGATGTTGTGAAACTTGAAAGTTTTCAGAAAAGATTTACAAGGATGTTGCCAGAGTTGGAGGATCTGAGCTACATGGAGAGGCTGAACAGGCTGGGGCTGTTTTCCCTGGAGCGTCGGAGACTGAGGGGTGACCTTATAGAGGTTTACAAAATTATGAGGGGCACGGGTAGGATAAATAGGCAAAGTCTGTTCCCTGGGGTCGGGGAGTGCAGAACTAGAGGGCATAGGTTTAGGGTGAGAGGGGAAAGATATAAAAGAAACCGAAGGGGCATTCTTTTCACGCAGAGGGTGGTACGTGTATGGAATGAGCTGCCAGAGGATGTGGTGGAGGCTGGTACAATTGCAACATTTACGAGACATTTGGATGGGTGTATGAATAGGAAGGGTTTGGAGGGATATGGACCAGGTGCTGGCAGGTGGGACTAGATTGGGTTGGGATATCTGGTCGGCATGGACTGGTTGGACGGAAGGGTTTGTTTCCATGCTGTACATCTGACTCTATAACCCTCTTGAAATACAGGCCAACATTTCATAAGCTTTCCCTTATTACCTGCTGCAGCAGTGTGCTAGCTTTGTGTTTCATGAACAAATACTACAAAGTACCTTTGTTTTGCAGCTTTCTAAATTTCTTCCCAATTTGTTTGTTTTATTCTCAGCTTCAGTCCCGTTTACTTTGTCCATTTATCTCAATTCTCCATTGATAATTTAACTGTATTAGGAGAATTTCCGAATTTTATTTTTTTGGCTTTGACAGCTACACTAATTTCCTTATGCGATATCAGCTGTCATTTATGTCTTTGGAGTTTTCTACTTCTTTCCTGATGGGTTCACTGACCATTCTCTTTAAGCAATCTATTCTGGTCTTCATTCTCAAATTCATGATCTCCAGTTCTTAATACATACATATTTTTCATGCTTTATGAAATATTTCTTCATGATTAATGCTGCAGCCTAATTGTAAATATTTAATCCATGGTGCAATATCATCAGTGATTTTATTGTCTCGAAAAACCAAGTATGAATTATCTCACCAAAATAAACTAATGGGGATTCTACCCCAGAGGTTTTGTTGCTTTAGACGAAAATTCTAATGCATTTGGTTGTAATGGGTAAATGAACAAATGGCAATGTTTCAGCTGATCACGCACAGTTTCTCAACATTAGTGGATAAGGACTGTGCAGTGAGGTGCGTAAGTAGAAATTCTATTTTTGTAAGCATATTTTCACGCTTGTTTTTTAATGCAATATTATTTGCTCCTTTATAGAAACTGTCACAGTCAGATCATTGTTTTAATCTGGCGCCTTGTTCCTCGATTGAGACCCAACTTTGAACGCATGATTAAGAAACCATCTTGTAGATCAAATTATGATTTGCAGTGTCCACCCAACAAACGTGAAAAGAACTGTGGTACTCCATCAATGTCCATGGACCACAGGGAAAGTTGTCATATTGTGTATGATGGTACTGATGGAGTTGTACTGAACAGCTGGGAGCGACGTGAGGAGTTTGACAAATGTCCACGAATTGGGCCTACAATGTCAAAGGATAGGCCTGAGGGAGACAATATTCTCATCCTTTCTCCAATACAACACGGTAGCCAGGTATGCATTTTATAAAAACGAAGTTGGTTAATTGAATTAAATTGTGTGGTGGAAATATTGAAATATTTTGTTTGGGATGAAATAACTGGTGAATTTTAAGAAAGAGCAGGAGAGAGGAATTGCTGTTCATAAGGGACTTAAAGAGCTTAGAGATTGCATGATTAGAAACTCACAATAGTAAATTTTCCATTTTACAGTACCCAAGCATTCAGAATTCTCGTATAGCTGGCAAAAATTTCAAACAAAATTTCCCACTTTTATAAATATGTAAAGTTTCTTGAAAAGTGCCTCTTTGAACTTGATGTTCCAAGTTCTGATGCACATATGCTCACCTGCCACATTGTAGTTCTCCCAACCACAAATAATAGCACTGCATGTCATCCTTCCTCACACAGGTACTATTATTGTTGAATTTGGGATTGTTATATCCAAAACCTTTCACTTGTGAATCAGTTGTCACCAAGGCAGATTCCTATGCAAGGACTAAAGCAAAAGCGTTTCTTCTTGAAACACAAAATGGAAATGCATTGATTCATCAACGATCACCGTAGAAGCATAGAGAATTCTTTGTGAAAATTGAGTGTTAGAAGTGTAGAATTGCAACATATACTCATACTTACCAAGCAAATCCTGTGAACAACATTTCCGGCATTGAACTTTGAAGAATGTTTGGATGTTCATAAGGATGTTCCATTACAGTGACATTAAATACAGAAGAAATTATAGACAGTGTTTTGAATTATGAGGAGTTTGACAAATGTCCACGAATTGGGCCTAAAATGTCAAAGGGTAGGCCTGAGGGAGACAATATTCTCATCCTTTCTCCAATACAACATGGTAGCCAGGTATGCATGAGGAGAGTGTGGTTAAGTGGGAGCAGATTTAAAGATTGCTATCAAAGGATTTGATATGTCCAGAAACATGCTGAATAGTAAAACTGTTTTAGTTTTGAGAAGATTTGTAGCTCCAGGTTGAGGTTCTGGATGTAGGTTTGCTCGCTGAGCTGGGAGGTTCATTTCCAGATGTTTCATCACCATACTAGGTAACATCTTCAGTGGGCCTCAGGTGAAGCAGTGTACATGATTCCTGCTTTCTATTTATATGTTAGTGCACAAATGCTAATGCATTTTCACTTGAATTCTCAAGTTTTGCATGTGAGAAGAAAAGCATGCTAGCAGGTAGATATAACAAATTTATTCAAGCGGGCTACTGAGCCTAACTCCCCATTTGCTCAGTCCTCTACATTAGCTGCTATTCAAGGTGTAAGTCCTAGTTCTCTTGATGACCTTAATAAAATACTGCCTGATTTTCCAAAATTCAGTAAGCAAGTTGCACTACCCTTTTGACATTTGAAGATCTTTGAATAAAAAAAAAACAAGAGTATGTTGTATTGGGCTTCTGTAAGAGTATTTTTCTTGCAGCTAGCAGATTCACATACCTGGCATCCCCCATTCCCCTTACATGCTGGACAATGGGAGATTTAACTACTAAGATACAAAGAAGCTCTTGGGAAAAGGTGCAAATCCTAAAATAAAGTCAATTAATGAAGTTGCTCTCAACAATCAAAATTAGTTCAAAGATTGTATCAGCCATAGCCAAAACTGACACTGGTAGTGAGTGGGGATAGGCAATGTGAATGATGTACTGTGAGCAAACTACCACAAATTACTTTTAATTCGGCTATTTATTAAGGAACCTCATAGACAATCAAGTACTGAAATAGTGATTTAAGTTTTATTGCATGTAGTAACCAAAAATAAGACCCCTCGCGTAAGCCGGTTAAGCCTGTCAACCCAACTTGGCTAATACTGATTAATGGTGGAATCTGGCCAGGATTTCATCCAATGGTGGTCTGTCTCTGGAGGTGTCCAGGGTTCGATCCTTATGTGTTGTTGTTCTTTGAAGTTTTGCTGTTGAGTTGTTCTGATGTTGGATTTTTGCAAATTTGAAGGAGGGAATACTTGTAATGTGACATTATTGATGATTCAATCGATTCTTTCATCCCTAACATTGACTACATCTCTGGAGACCTCAAGTCTGTAGCTTGCCTTCCTATCAGAAATACTTTCCTGATTCCCTTTTACATTCAGGGTTAGCTGTTCTTTTGAAAAACGGCCTTTCTTGCAATTCACCCCTTTGCTTCTGCAGGCAGACATAATTTCCTATTTGTCACAAGACAGCAGCTTACCAACCAGTTTTTATTACTTCTCTCTCAGGAAAGAGATTGCTTATTGTTGTTTCTTCCCAGGGATGGATAATGAGCATGTTGCATTTAATTCCTTTATAACAGTTTCTCCCTGTTCCTTTCACCTCAAGAAACAGTTTATTCCAGAAAGAGTTGTTAAAGGTCTAAAGTTTACATTGTCACAGGTGGTGTAGAATCAGGTAGTTACTCTGAATAGTGGGTCAGATAGAATCAGATATGACATGGGGGTTGTGAACAATCCGGGAGGAACTGTGATGTTTCCTATGGGAATAAGGAATTTTGTTTAGGGTGTAGGTTTGCTCGCTGAGCTGTACGTTTGATATCCAGGCGTTTCATTACCTGGCTAGGTAACATCATCAGTGGCAACCTCCAAGTGAAGCAAAGCTGTTGTCTCCTGCTTTCTATTTGTGTTTGTCCTGGATGGGGTTTCTGAGGTTTGTGGTGATGTCATTTCCTGTTCGTTTTCTGAGGGGTTGATAGATGGTATCTAGATCTATGTGTTTGTTTATGGCGTTGTGGTTGGAGTGCCAGGCCTCTAGGAATTCTCTGGCATGTCTTTGCTTAGCCTTTCCCAGGATAGATGTGTTGCCCCAGTCGAAATGGTGGTTTCTTTTCCTCCGTGTGTAGGGCTACGAGGGAGAGAGGGTCATGTTGTTTTGTGGCTAGCTGGTGTTCGTGTATCCTGGTGGTTAACTTTCTTCCTGTTTGCCCTCCGTAGTGTTTCTGGCAGTCCATGCAAGGACTGCCAGAAACGCTAAGTAGGTCAAACAGGAAGAAAGTTAGCCACCAAGATACACGAACACCAGCTAGCCACAAAATGACACGACCCTCTCTCCCTCGTAGCCCTACACACGGAGGAAAAGAAACCACCATTTTGACTGGGACAACACATCTATCCTGGGCAAGGCTAAGCAAAGACATGCCAGAGAATTCCTAGAGGCCTGGCACTCCAACCACAACGCCATAAACAAACACATAGATCGAGATACCATCTATCAACCCCTCAGAAAACGAACAGGAAATGACATCACCACAAACCTCAGGAACCCCATCCAGGAAAAAATATAAATAGAAAGCAGGAGACAACAGCTTCGCTTCACTTGGAGGTCGCCACTGATGATGCTACCTAGCCAGGTAATGAAACGTCTGGACATCAAACCTACAGCTTAGTGAGCAAACCTACACCCTAAACCTCAACCTGAGCTACAAACCTTGCAAGGAATTTTTTTGTGGAACAAAAAAAAACCTGGAGCTTTTAGAAATTGTAACAGTTCTAAGTTTGAACCTTTGTGTTATGGATTGAGTGTTAATGTATCAGTTTACATGCTGAATCACATCATCAAATTAAATTATGATCATTTTATGGATAATGTTATTACTTTTCAGATTTTGAGGACAATACCTCAAGAAAACCATGTTATTTATGGTAAGTTGTAAGATTAATTATTAATGTAACCTCCTGATGTACAATATTTTCTTTTAGTCTGTTACAGAAGCTGTAAGTAAATATTTCATGTTGTCGGGTTAAGTGAGCCGAGAACTGAGGGGTCAGTAAGACTAGACTTTCATGTTTAAAAGAAATGAGATGGTTTCATCCATGGCTGCTGTGTCTTTAAATGAAGCAGTGAACAAAATGGGTCTTGGAATTATTTTCCAGACTACTCTTCCTCACCCTTTCACCCTTCCTCATCCTTTAGTTCCTTCTTCTCTCATTTCTCCTTTAACTGAAATAATTCCTTGCTTTAACTTTCCAAGCTGGGATTTGTTACTCAATGATTTGATCTGTCTTTGAAGATTTTTAAAACTGTAATGTCTTGCTCCCATGTTTTGACACTTTCTACAGTTTGTTTAAAAAAGTTCTACCTCTGCTGTTCCTCTAGAACTGTCAATATTCCATAGCTCTCACTTCTTGGCCCTTCCTCATTCTGTTGCATTAGTTACATTGTAATCAGTTAATAATGCATACTAGATCACCAGGGCAAAACGTAAGTTTGGTTGATATAGGTTCTCTATTGGAATTCCATTGTTGATTCATCTATGCATAACATAACTGGTCATTTATATATCCATACTTGAAGTCAATTTTTAAAATTCTACTAATTGTGAGTTTTACAGTGCAGAATAAGATCAGTTTTAATTTATTCAAAGTAATCTCAGAAGCGGAATAAGACTGAACAGAGAGCAAGTTTAGTAATGAAGGCTTGAGGGGAAAAAAGCATGGCTCTGAGGACTTTTTTTAAGGGAGTATAGATAGGTATGGGGTGTAAATTCCAGATTACACAACTTGTATCGCTAAAGATTGTGTCTATAAGTGTGAGATGACAGCAGGGGAAGGTGCACACAGTGTGAAGAAGGGATGAGGAGTAAGTCTAGAGGGATTTGCTGGCATAAAAGTGCAGAGGTTATGAAGGGATTTGGAAGTAAAATTTTTACCATTCCTCAACAAAGGAAATGCAGTAATCATCTGACCAAGGGGGTTTCTCCTCATGGTCCTTTGCTTTCAACTTCAGTTGCTTGTGAACGTCTCGCATTTTACAGCTTCATAGAAACATTGGGCAGGAGGCCAGTGGCCCATCGAAGTTGCTCTGCCATTCAATATGATCATGACTGATCTAACAGGGTACCCTGTTCCCGTTTTCTCCCATATCTTTTGATCCGTTTAGTCATAAGAACTTCACCTTTGTCTTTCCTGAAAGCCTTCAATATTGGGGCTTCAACAATTTCGTATGGCAGAGAATTCAACAAGCTCGCCACTCTCTGGCTGAAGACATTCACCCTCATCTCTGTCCTAAAATGTCTGCCCTATTACCCTTAAACTGCGAGCCCTGATTCTGGACTTCAGTCATCAAGAACATCCTTCCTACATCTAGCTTGTCTAAGCCTGTTAAAACTTTACAGGTTTCTGAGATCTCCCCTCAGTCTTCTAAACTATAGTGAATATAGTCATAACCAGTCAAGTGTCTCCCTCTCCATCAGTTCTGCCATCCCAGGAGACCAAAATAGTGCATAATTCTCCAGATATGGTCTGACGAATGCCCTGTACAGTTGCAGCAAGACATCCCTGCTTTTGTACTTGAATCTCCTCATTTTGAAGGCCAAAACACCATTTGCCACCTGCTGCACCTGCCAGCTTACTTTCAGTGACTGGTGGATGAGGATTCAGACCTTGTAACTCCCCCTTTCCCAATCTATTGCTATCCGGATTATAATCTACCTGCATGTTTTTGCTATCAAAGTGGGTAACCTCATATTTACTTACATTATACTGTATCTGTCATGTATTGAAACAGACCCCATCGGTACAATTTGTCCATGCCGATCAAATATCCCAACCTAATCTCGTCCCATTTGCCGGCACTTGGCCCATATCCCTATATCCATCCTTTTAAATGTTGCAATTGGACCAGCCTCCTCCACTTCCTCTGGCAACTCATTCCATTCATGCACCACGCTCTGCTTACTTGTCCAAGTCACACTGTAGCTTCTCTGCATCCTTCTCAGCATACCTTTCTCCCAGCTTTGTATCATCTGCAAACTTGGAGCTATGACATTTAGTTTCCTCATCTAAATCATGAATATATAGTGTGAATAGCTGGGATCCAGACTCTGATCCCTCTGGGTACCCTGCTAGTCAGTGCCTGCCACTGGGGAGAAAAAACTGTTTATTCCTACTGTTTGTGTAGCTCCAGCGTTTTAACATTGTAAGAATGGTGATATTGTTCTAAGTCAGTATAGTTTGTGACTTGGAGGGAAATTTACAGCTGGTGCTCCAATGCATCTGCCGCCCTTATCATTCCAACTCGTTCTGCTTGTAGGTTTGCTAGCTGAGCTGAAAGCTTCATTTCCAGACATTTCATCACCCTACTAGGTAACCCCTTCAGTGGCCCTCTGGGCGAAGCACTGCTGATAATTCCTGCTTTCTATTTATATGTTTGGGTTTCTCTGGGTTGGTGATGTCATTTCCTATTCTTTTTGTCAGGGTGGTAAATGGGGTCTAACTCAATGTGTTTGTTGTTAGAGTTCCGGTTGGAATGCAGTGCTTCTAGGAATTCTGGTGAGTGTAACTGTTTGGCTTGTGCTAGGATGGATGTGTTGTCCCAGTTGAAGTTGAGTCCTTCCTTATCTGTATGTAAGGATACTAGTGAGGAAGGGTCATGTTGTTTCGTGGCTAGTTGTTGTTCATGTGTCCTCGTGGCTAGTTTTCTGCCTGTTTGTCCAATGTAGTGTTTGTTCCAGTTCTTGCACGGTATTTTGTAAATGACATTAGTTTTGCTTGTTGTCTGTGTCGGGCCTGTCAAGTTCATTAGCTGCTCTTTTACTGTGTTGGTGGTTTTCTGGACTACCATGACGCCAAGGGGGTCTTAACTAATGAACATCTTGATGTTTCACTTTGTTTGTTGACGTAAGACCGGCAGACTTCTATTACTGGATTTGTGCTGCATGTCTGATTTCATAATGCCTCCATTATCACAGTAGTGTGCCTACCATTTTACAGTTTGATAGCTCAAGATTGTTTTTGACTCTGAAGTGAGACTACAAATTAATTTGGATGCTTGGTGTTTTAAGGGACTGTGCAGTTGATTGAGATGTTTGTTAGTGTGGGCATTATGTAATTGAAGAAATGTTCATGGTGTAAATGGAATTTTATGAAATAGATTTTTCTTAGAATATTGTGAAGTCTGCAATATACTCCACTTTATTTAATCAAACTTTATTTTAGCTCATTTCTGTATTGTTCCTGAGGACTGCCATCATGGTTGCTAGGTGAATGGAATGGTAGATGCAGGTGCAAGGGGTGGTGGTTGGGAACCAACATTCCTTCTAAGCTATGTAGGAACTGCTTAGTGATTGGTCCATGTTCTGGTGGTGTGATCTTTGAGTTAAGCAGCATTATTAACTGAAAGGATATTGGTTTTATGAATCAATGCATTTATTGGCCACATGCATTTGTGAAGCTTTTGATATTTGAACGTTTTGAAAGCTGTAATGCTATTAATGTGTGTTAGGCAGGCAATGTCCCATTATGTGAGGAAATGCATTAGTTACAACTGCTTTTAAAGTTTCAGTTCCAAACTATATGACAGATATTAACTCTAGGAAGTTGGCAGAGTTCATAGCCTCTATAAATGTAGAATGAGTCATAACCAATATAGTATTCCCTTATGCATTTAGAGTTGAATAAAAGTTAAGATAACAGCCTTCCATCTTATGAGAAGATGGTTTGCATCATGTTGCCCAACTCAACTATGAATTGAACATCGTCTGACATGGCTTGACATGCAATCTCTGCTGCATTTGCTGCATACAATTTCGTGGTCCCTGTACTCCTTGGGCCGCCTTGGCCATCTGAGCTTTCCATTTCTGCTCAATTCCTGCTTGGGGAGGAGACTGTATTATTGCTAGATTGTTAATCCAGAGACCCTGGTATTGTTCTGGGAACCAGGGTTCAAATCTTGCCATGGCAGATGGTGGAATTGAAATTCAATAAAATTCTGCAAGTAAGAGCCTAATGCTGGCCGTGAATCCATTATCAATTATCAGAAAAATCCATTTGGTTCACTATTATCCTTAGCTGATCTGGCCTACATGTGACTCCAGATCCACGGTGATGTGATTGACGCTTAACTGTCCCTGAGCAATTAGGAATGGGCAATAAATAGCTGGACTCACCAATGATGTCCTCATCCGATGAATGAATAAAATAAAAATTTTCAATGCTCTTCCAAATACTCAGACTTTAGTGATCATGGCCACCAGCAACGACCTTCTGGTTGTCATTGTGACTGTCCCCTATCTTCACATCTTGCTTGCAGGTGTTCTTGGAGTGAAGTTATGGATGCCCAGGAAATCATGATAGAGCAGCTTGTTTACTGTACAGGAGGTATTTGGATGTATGGCTAGCATCCATCTGAAGAACATGGCTGAGTTAGCATAGACATCATTGACTTAACAGTGAGTATCTGGTGGCAGAATAAGCATATCCCAAGATAATTTGGTTGGTGACCTTGTCCTACCAAGAGGTGGTAAGGATACATCTGAGGAAACAAAGGTGAAAACTGTTCAGCCTGCCTGCCTTGTGTAGCAATGTTATCCAGGTCTCACCACTGTAGATGAATATTCTGAGAATGCAGACTTGCTTGACTCTCGCAATTTGGTATTCTCTCCAAAGTTGGCATTATTCTGCATATTCTTACTCAGCTTTTGCAATATATGTATTGGTTTCAAAAAGTGACAGACAAGATTCCGCATAGTAGACTGATTAGCCAGATTAGATCATGTGGAATACAGGGAGAACTAGCCATGTAGGTGCAGAACTAGCTCGAACGTAAAAGATAGAGGGTGGTGGCGGAGGGTTGCTTTTCAGACTGGAGGCCTGTGATCAACGATGTAGCAAAAGGATCAGTGCTGGGTCCAGTATTTTTGTCATTTATATAAATGATATGGATGTGAACATAGGAGGGATGATTAGTAATCTTTCAGATGATACCAAAATTGGTAGTGTAGCGGGAAGCCAAAAAGGTGACCACCGATTACAACGGGATCTAGATCAGATGGACCGGTGGGCTAAGCGGCAGATACTTAATTTAGATAAATGTGAGATGTTGCATTTTGGTAAGGCAAATCAGGGCAGGACCTGGGTAGTGTTGCTGAACAAAGAGACCTTGGAGTGCAGGTTCACAATTCCTTGAAAGTAGAGTTGGTTCGGCCAGTTTTGAAATATTGTGTGCAATTCTGGTCTCCCTGCCTTAGGAAGGATGTTGTGAAACTTGAAAGGGTTCAGAAAAGAGTTACAAGCATTTTGCCAGGGTTGAAGGGTTTGAGGTATAGGAAGAGGCTGAATAGGCTGAAGCTGTTTTCCCTGGAGCTTCAGAAGCTGAGGGATGAGGTTATAGAAGTTTATAAAGTCACGAGGGGAATGGAAAGGGTGAATAGCCAAGTTCTTTTCCACAGGATAGGGAGAGTCCAAAACTAGAGGGCATAGGTTTAAGGTGAGAGGGGAACGATTTAAAAGGTACCTAAGAGGCATCTTTTTCACACACAGGATGGTGTGTGTATGGAATGAGCTGCCAGAGGCTGGTATAAATACATTTAAAAAGGTATCTGGATGGGTATATGAATAGAAAGGGTTTAGAGGGATATGGGCCAATAGCTGAGAATGGGACTAGATTAATTGAGAACATACAGTTGGCACGGGTGAGTTGAACCAAAGGCACTCTTTTCTTGCTGCAAAGCTCTGACTGTATGCTATTGATTTGTAGAGCCTAAATATTTGAAGCTATCTATAACCTCCACTGTCATATTTTTCATGTTTTAAGATTGTAGTGTGGCATCTGGACCATGCTATTTCCCTTCCTGGTGATGGTCAGAGTAAATTCTTCACAGGCACAAGAGACTCTGTCCATTTGTAACTAGAGATTCCTTGATATGAAATGTTAGTGCGTTAGAATCAGTAGAATAATTGCCTATTGAGGTTTTGACACATTTTGTTTTGGATTTCAAGAACAACTTTCTATCAGTTCTAGGATATAAAAAGGTAAATAACCTGAAGGCATATGACACTAGCAAAGAGAATAAAATGCTAAAGGGTGTCAGTGCCAGAACACAACCGTTGCATATCCCATTGGCAAAGCTCAAAACATTTTCATTGTTGTTCCACTGTAACTGACGTTATTCATTAACTTGTCTTGAAAAGAGGACTCATTATAGAGTCATAGAGATGTACAGCATGGAAACAGACCCTTTGGTCCAACCCATACAGTTCGTACGTTTGCAGATGACACCAAATTTGGAAGAGTAGTGGACAGCGAAGAAGGTTTCCTCAGATTACAATGGGATCTTGATCAGATGGGCCAATGGGCCGAGAAGTGGCAGATGAAGTTTAATTTAGATAAATGTGAGGTGCTGCATTTTGGGAAAGCAAATTTTAGCAGGACTTATACACTTAATGGTAAGGTCCGAGGGAGTATTGCTGAACAAAGAGACCTTGGAGTCAGGTTCATAGCTCCTTGAAAGTGGAGTCAAAGGTAGATAGGATAGTGAAGAAGGCGTTTGGTATGCTTTCCTTTATTGGTCAGAGTATGAAGTACAGGAGTTGGGAGGTCATGTTGCAGCTGTACAGGACATTGGTTAGGCCACTGTTGGAATATTGCATACAATTCTGGTCGTCTTCTTTTCGGAAAGATACTGTGAAACTTGAAAGGGTTCAGAAAAGATTTACAAGGATGTTGCCAGGGTTGGACGATTTGAGCTCTGGGAAAAGGCTGAATAGGCTGGGGCTGTTTTCCCTGGAGTGTCGGAGGCTGAAGGGTGACCTTATAGAGGTTTACAAAATTGAGGGGTATGGATAGGATAAATAGACAGTCTTTTCCATGGGTTGGGGGAGTCCAGAACTAGAGGGCACAAGGTTTAGGGTGAGAGGGGAAAGATATAAAAGAGACTCAAGGGGCACCTTTTTCACACAGGGTGGTACGTGTATGGAATGAGCTGCCAGAGCAAGTGGTGGAGGCTGGTACAATTGTAGCATTTAAAAGGCATTTGGATGGGTATATAATAGGAAGGATTTGGAAGGATATGGGCCGGGTGTTGGCAGGTGGGACTAGATTGGGTTGGGATAACTGGTCAGCATGGTCGGGTTGGACCGAAGGGTCTGTTTCCATGCTATACATCTCGATGATGAGCAGCATCTACTTACAATGTAACTGCTAATTGTATTTACTAACATTCAGCAGCTGTTAAGGTTAAAACTTGGACCCAGTGCCTTTATTAGTCCAGTCCTTAGTGTTTATCTTACTGGTGCTTCTGTGAAAAGCTGCCTTTGTGGCTGCAACATAGCTTGTTGAAGGCTGTTCCCTTTCAGTGAGGGAGACTATGCCTGACCATTCAGGATGCTGTCAAAAAGCTGACTAAAGAAGGCATAGCCTTTGGATGGCCAGAAGAAAAACACTGGGAGATTCGAACTGGTGAGAGAATGAGAGCTGTCATTTAAGAACAAACAGTGTTTAAGTATATGTTAATGTTCAATTGTTTACAGCTGGCACATTTTACTTGTGGATTCACTTCTGTCCTGTATGTAGGAACAGATTGAAACTGTTGAATTTAGAGGTTGTTATATGTCACTGTAAATAAAAGCTTCAAAATGCACGTAACAATTAGGTTCCAGTCCTATCCTTTACCTGGCTATCTAGTTTGTGTGCAGTCATACACCCAAGAATCCACCAGGGCAACACTGCAGTAATCCTGTGTGTATACTGCAGGGCAAATTGCTGGGCTGTAGTGGCACACTGAGTTCCTTTGAACACTGGTACCTGCAGCTTTTGCATCAGTAGTCTAAGCCTTCATTGCAGCAGACTGAATTTGAAGGACATCATTCTGAACAGTGGAGCACTGATATATTAGATAGTGGATGATTACTGCTAGAGCTGCAATGAAAACAGAAGCATTGATACCAGTTTGTCTCCTGAATGGATCCAGAAGTTTTGTCTTGAAGTTGATCACCATTTTCATACTGGAGTGGCAGAATTCTCAGCTCTTATTGCACTTATTGTATTTCCCAGGTCAAAACCACTTTGGAATAACTTCTAGCACTGCTGCAATGAAATTGCAATTCCCTTTTAAGAAGTACAAACCCGCTTTAAGCGGTGCAGGCAAACTTGACCCTTTGATAGCTTGCAATGGTTGTGCACTATGGTTGGGGTGGCAATGGCCTTGTGGTATTATTGTTGGACTGTTGATCCATAGACCCAGGTAATGTTTTAGGGACCTGGGTTCGAATAGCATCACAGCAGATGATGGAATTTTAATTCAAGATAAGAAAAAAATAGAATGGAGTCTAATGATAACCGTGAATACATTCTCCATTGTCAGAAAAACCCATCTGGTTCACAAATGTCCTATAGGGAAGGAAACTGCCATCCTTAGCTAGTCTGGTCTACCTATGACTCCAGACACACAGCAATGTGGTTGACACTTAACTGCCCTCGAGGAAATTGGAGATTGGCTATGTGAACATTTATTGCCCATGATGTCCTCACCCTGCGAATTAATTTTAACAATCCCTAGCCTATGGAAAACATCAGTGGTGCTGAGGTGGAGATGGTCAAGAGTGCTAAGTTTGTGGGAGTTTGATCACTGACAATCTGACCTGGCCCACCCACGTTGATGTGATGGTCAAGACAGCACAACAAAGCCTCTGCTTCCTCAGGAGTGTAAGGAATTCAGCATGTCTACAAAGACTATTCGCAATTTTAAAAATTGCACCTTGTAAAGGTGGTATGGCAACTGCTGTTCCCAAGACCGCAAGAAAGTACAGAGTCATGAACATAACCATCACGCAAACCAGCCTTCCATCCATTGATTCCATCAATTCTTCCTGCTACCTCAGGAAAGCAACCAACATAATCAAATATCCCTCCCACTTTGGGTATCCTCTCTTCTACTTCTTCCCAATGGGCAGAAGATATGAAAGTTTAAATATGTGTACGAATAAATTTGAAAAAGCCTTTCCCTGCTGTTATCAGACTTTTGAACAAACCTCTCAATTCTGAACTTCCCTTCACCTTCTCTGTGGCTGCAACACTATACCACCCTGAAGCATTTTGTGATCTGCCTATATAGTATGCAAAGCAACACTTTTCACTATATCTCAGTACATGTGACAACAATAAATTGATCAATCAATCAATCACTGGTTGTATGCTGTGATTATTTAAAAGTCCAGACAGCAGAAAGCATACCCGTCAAAATCCTGTTTCTGCTTCCTTGCTTTGCAAGTTTCTGGCCTGCCCTTGCCTTTCACGAATGCAAACCAATTGGAAAATATGGCACTATTATGAAAGATATCTTGCAAACCAGCAAATTATTTTATAACATATAATGTATGTGTAATTGATGAGGAATGTTGTCTGTATTGGACAAAGTAGTGTGGAAGCTTGATTTTGAAGAGTAACATGACTGATTAGCACTTATCCTATATTGACTCGCTAACAGTCATAAACGGAGTTTTTAACAATACATTGGTTAATTTGTTTAATTTTGTCAGAATTTCTCAAATTTATCATTCTGTGATATCCATGAAGGACAGCACTCAAAACCATTTCACTGTAAAATTACAATTTTGTATTGTTGAAATTGTGATTTTGGTCAATTTTGAATACACACAACAGCTAACATACTATTTATTTATGTCTGGATATTTACCACAAAACTAGCTTAACTGTAAGTGTATAAACTTGTTTTCCCATATAAATTTATGACAAATTTTAAATATTAGTCAGATGTTTAATATTAACAAAAAGCAAAGTTTAGCTTTTTTTTGCACATTACAAATGTGTAAAAGTTATCTATGGTACAGCACATCCTTAAAAATGGTGGTCTTTAATTCATAAGTGTTACGCAGCACATTCTCAAATTTATTTCCGATTGGGATTACTGCTTTGATTGGCATAACATGCTTATTTCCAAGAATTCAAACTTTTCTGTTATTTGAAAACTTAAAGATGTTTTCATTACTTTTTCTTGTAGCAAATGTAGGCCGAAGCAGAATTCAAGGTGGCCCAGAGAGAAAGCAGTCACTAATAGGATCTTCCACAGATATCTTGAAATCAACTGTACAAGCAGTGAAGAATTATGGGAATTACAGAAACTGCACAATTGTGAGATCTCATATTCCCCATGCTAACTATGGGACATGCATGACACTTGCTCCAAAGATTTTGGTGTTCCCTCTCTTTGTTCAGGTAATATTTTTGAATTTTAAATTTAATTTCACACACACTTGAAGGGAAGGTGATTTATTGCAATGATATCTTTGTATGAATGTAGCTAATTTCATTGTGTAACTTTTTCTTGAAAATCTTGAACTCCTTGACAGTCATTTACATTGTGCTCTAGACCATGACTAATATCTACTAATAGTATAAATGAGCTTATGGCAGTCTTCCTTGCCAATATCATATGTGAGTCTTTGTGTGCCTGTAATGAGCACACTCAGGAACATGTGTTAGAATTGGAGCCAAGAGTAGACCATATGGCCTTCCAAACTTCTGTCCCACTTTCTATTTGTGTGTCTTGGTCTTTTGTGATGGGTGATATCACTTCCGGTTCTTTATCTGAGAGGTTGGTAAATGGGGCGCAAATCAATGTGTTTGTTGATGGAGTTCTGGTTTGAATGCCAGGCCTCTAGGAATTCCCGTGTGTGTCTTTGTTTAACCTGTCCCAGGATGGATGTATTGTCCCAGTCGAACTGGTGTCTTCCTTCATCTATGTGGAAGGATGCTAAGATAGTTGGTCAGATCTTTTGGTGGCTAGTTGCTAGCGACTGCTCCTAGTCGCTAGTTTCCTGCCCGTCAGTCTGATGTTGTATTTATTGCAGTCCTTGCAGGGTATTTTGTATATGACGTTCATTTGGCTGGTTGTTGGTACAGGGTAATTTAGACTCTTTAATCGCAGTTTCAGTGCGTTTTTAGGTTTGTGGTTTACCGTGATGCAAAGGGACTGGAATAATCTGGTCGTCATCTGAGATGTCTTTAATGTATGGTAAGGTGGCTAAAGTCTCTGGGTGTGTTTAGGTTTGTTATGTAAGTATTCTTAAATCATCTGTTTGAAGGTAAGCATACAGGTACAACAGCTCATTAAGAAAGCAAAAGTATGCAGGCCTTTATAACAAGAGAATTTGACTACAGGAGCGGGGATGTTTAGTGCAATTTTACAGGGCCTTGGTGAAACTGCAGCTGGTGTATTGTGTGCAGTTTTAGTCTCCATCCCTGACGAAGGATATTCTGACTATGGATGAAGGACACCAAAAGTTTATCAGAATGATTCCTCAGAATGGCAAACTGAAGTATGAAGAAAGACTGGATTGGCTAAGATTATATTCATTGGAATTTTAAAAAATGAGTTGGTGGGGGGAGGGAGCCCATGGAAATATATAAAATTCTGCCAGGACTAGTTGAGGTAATGCAGAAAGTAGGTTCCCAATGACGATGTCCAGAAGCAGATATCATGGTCTAAGGATACAGGGTCGACTATTTAGGATTAAGGTGAGGGGAATTTGTTTCAGCCAGGGAGTGGTGAGCTTGGAGAGTTCTCTGCTACAGAAAGTGGTTGAGACCAAAACATTGAATGTTTTCAAGGAGTTAGATATAATTGTTAAGACTAAAGGAATCAAAGGTGTGTGGTGAAAGCAGGAACAGGTCACTAAGTTATCAGCCATGATCATATTGAATGGCAGAGCAGTCTCAAAGGGACAAATGGCTTAATGCTACTCAAAGTTTCTGTTTCTAGTGCAGTCTGTTCTCTGGTTGACTTCAGAACATGCAGTTCTAAGAAGCTATCCTGAAAATGTTCTATAAATTCTTTATCTAGACTACTTTTGTGCTTTGGCTTTTTTCCAGTATATATGTAGATTTAAATCCCCATGATTATTGTCAAAGCTTCCGATAAACTCCAATTGCTTCTTTCTACTTTTTTTATACTAACATTTGGTTGCTGTATGAGGGCTTATAGACCTTTCCCAAAGTGACTGCTTGCCTTTACCATTTCTCATCTCAAATCAAACTGCCTCTGACATTCTGGTTTCCCGAATGTAAATCATGCCCCTCTAATGTAAGTCGTGTCTTTCTATTGTGCCAATTTTCCTAGCTTCTTGACATTCTTAAATGTCATATTGATGTTCAGATTCCAATCTGTCATTCTGAAGTCAGGACCAGTAATATCTCAGGTCAGACTTATTTATTTCAATATTTACTTGCTTTTCCTTTCTCCACATTAATAACATGTAAAAATCTTTTCACCTGTTTGCTGAAGGAGCTCATGCAGTCATGCTAAGTTAACATTACAGGTTATATATACAAATATGCAGTAAGCAATGTTTGTCTCTGCACAATGTCCTTTCTGACGAACCTGCAGTCTGCACTAAACTGAAAGTAATACCAGTGCACAAGATTATTTTGGAAGTACGCCCACACTCTGAGGTTAACTGTACTGGCTATAGTGGGCAACAGCTCTCTAACATCCTGTTCTTTTTGATATGCAAATCTCAACTAACTGTTAAGAATTTTGCAGCAAAGGTCCAGACAGAGGAAATGCTTTCAAAACTTGATTGGTTTGTGCTTCAGCTGCAAAAGCTGTGAAAACCACTCGAACCTTTCCTTCTCAGGGTGAAACTTAGTCCATTTACGCTATTGTCTAATTTTTTTTTTCCGAGAAGTGTAGTTTTCAAGTGACTAAAGCTACTTTAAAATTGAAAATTATCATGGAGGTTACAATTTCGAAGATACTAGTAAGTGCTAATTTGAACGGTCACACAAAATTGAAGTCTGACTTAACAAATTGTTGCAACTAATTTACATTATTATTTGCAGCCCCTAGATCTGTGCAACCCAGCACGGTCACTGCTCCTTTCAGAAAACATACTTTTCCTTGATGACACAAGTAGACCATTCAAGGTAAGTACTTATTGTTTTAATGCCGAAATAAGAAATTTCAATTTTTTAAAATTATTTTCTGTATTACTCAATCTACGTAATGTTCAAATTCTTCACTGTGTCTAGAGGAATCTTGATTAAGTGGAAAGCCATGAATAGTTGGAAAGAAAGAAGGAATAACTTAGCTTTCTCATTCTTTAAATCTCACACTGTCCTTATTCACTTTACAACCAGTAAAGTACTTTTGAAATGTAGTCCTTCTGGTAATGTAGGCAAACACATGAGCCAATTTGCGCAGAACTAAATCCCATAAACAGTTAGTGAAGCGGTAACATCTTCCTGACAGTCTTGGGTGATGACTAAAAGTTGGGAATTGGAAAGAAATCTCATGTACTCTTTCAAAAAAAAGACATAGGATCCTTTACAGCTGGGGCCATGTCTCATCTGAAAGATGCCGCGTCTAACAATGCAGTATTGTCTTTAATTATGTTTGTGTCTCTGGAATACACTTAATTACTCAATTGTCTGACTGAGAGACAGATGTTCTACCAATAAACAAGCCACTCATTAAAATGAACTATTTTTATAACATTATTCTGTTTCCTTTTGAAGGGATTAAATTGCACATGATTATGGTTCCATGAATACCAGATTCCCTTTTGTACTTCATCTAAATCTTCATGTATTAGCTTAGACAAGTAGATATTGACAAAGCACATAAGACCAATTCTATTCTGATCTGTTATTTATATAGATGTACTTTCCAATCGGTGAATACTTGGAAACAGGAATGCTGGCTGAATGTCTCCTTTCTGATTCGAACCAAAGAATATTAAATCTTTCACTGAGGTCATCTGAGCTTGAGACTAGGATTGAATTTGGGCCATGTATGTTGATCTTGAAATTTTTCAGAAGCTGATAGTAGGTTGAAAAATCCACAATGGAGCACAGGCTCTTAAGTTGCAGATACACCAAAGTTCCTTCACTGTTCAGTGAGCAATTCTATCTCTGATTCAGTGAAAAGCAAAAAGAAACCTTTGCTTTATGGAGGAAGTTGTGACACTGAACAATGTTAGTTCTGCAACCGTATCTGTAACACCAAACCTAATGGGGGACATAATCTTTGAACTTCAACTCAGGGTTAATTGTGAATTCGCAATTAAGTTATTTATTGAAGATAATTGTGGAAGTGTGTGTCTCTTCCAGCAAGATGCATATACAAGATCAACTGAAGTGTCTAAAAGTGATGTTACTAACCATGGGGCGTAAACATTTTACAGAAGTTGGGAAAAAAGAAATGAATGTGGATTAATCAGATGGAATTGTTACTGATAAAAGAGGTGCCACATATTGGGTGGCCCAAGCAATGTCATCCTCTTTCATACCGTATTTTGTTTTCAAAAGCAGTGACAGAAATCCTCAAATAACTGCAAATAACTGGTCATAGTCAGATACTATCAAAAGCTTGGTTGAAAATTCAAATGTTATTTTTGCAAGAACCAAAGATTCCGTATTTGGGGAACTTTGAAAACTAAAAGACTGTGCTGATGATTTAAATCCGTTTACTTAATTCATAGCAACCTCATCTGTAAAACTACACAAAGTTCTAGCAGAATGGGGCAGTTTCTGAATTGTCAGAGATCACATATATGATCAAGGATGCATTTTAGGACTGTGCGGAGATCTTGATGTGCTGACCTCCATGGAAATTGCCTGGGAAGTTTGAACTTCCAATAGCTAATTCCCTTGCTTTTCAAGAAACCCCAGTGAATGTCTCTGTCTGAGTCAGGATTAGAGACTTCGGACAGTTCTGGTACACATGTTTGTGGAGTTTCCCAGCAAATATTAGACAGACTAGGATTGAGAGTAATTTGAGCTCAATTTCATAACTGATCTCCTAAGCAATAAAGCTGATATTCCAACTATCCTACCTGAACCCATGCCAACTACTCAATCAGCTATCTGACTAATTCCCCACCATTACCAGCTTTGACTATACTCAACTACCATCCCCCGACCAACCAGACCTAACTAGCTACTGACCACATCCACCGACTCATCCATCTCTCCAGCAACCACCCCCACCCACACCATCCACCTGATACCCTCTCTTTCCATATGCTTGTCAGAAGATTTGGGCTAATAAATTCCATAGGCTTATCATGAATATTTTGTGCTGTTCTTTAAATTTGCTGTACGTAAAATGCTCAAAGTAGACAGCTTCCATAAATCTTGGAGAAAATATAATGTTTATAGAAAAGAATTGCACACATTTTAGAACTGTCTGATGTACATAATACATCTGTGAAATTTTTAATTAGCATCAGTTCATTGCTCTGTAGTTTTAATTTAGACATAGGTCTGAATTATGGACCTGATTTTTATCTCTAAGTGAATCCGTTTTGAGTGAGTTAAAACTGTACTCCATATACTGGCATTTATTGCTGTATTGACACGGAGCTCACCTTAGTGTAAGCTAAGAAATATGTTTTTTGCAATTCTTAGTATTCAACACCTGCGTATATACTTGAAAAAACAAAATATATCATGGGGATAAGATCCGGGGAAGAATTTTCACGGAACACAGACAATAATGTAACAATGCATTTTGGTGGCCAGTTTCCCTGAATGATTTTAATCAACACCATTGATTTTACAATTTATCTACCAAATGTCCTGATTATATTGCTCATACATATATTTTGCATTTTGCAAACTTAATGGTGGTTTTGTACCTACGTAGAGACCTATGTATGGTGTGATTTGGCAATATCTCAAAGGTGAATAGAGATCAACTATTCACAACATGTGGGCAGTTAGCTTGAGTTGCCTGGTTTAGTTGTGCGTTACCCTCAGCAAATACAGCTAAAATTTAAACAAAACTGATACTGTGAATATGGAATTACCATCAGCGGAAATAGCAGAGCTGTGGTGCACAACTATGATCACAGTTAAATATGATTCAGATTGCGAAGTGATTACATTGGAGTTTTAATGGTTTCCTTAGGGAAATTAACATACTTTCAAAGTATTATTTTCTTGAAGGACTTACTTGTATGATACCTATTCCTGAGGGAATAAATAACATACAGAAAGTCAGAAAAATGGCATGTGTATGGTAAAAGGTATGGATTGGACTAGCTGGTTATCTGTTTCCACATCTAATGACCAAACTTAAATCAAGATGTGTTACCTTGCAATCGTAGTTTGTTTAGTCAGTGTATTTGTATTCAAAGTTTGGGAGAAGATTTGTAGTTCAGGTGCTTGTTGTTGTGGTTCTGTTCGTCGAGCTGGGAATTTGTGTTGCAGACGTTTCATCTCCTGTCTAGGTGACATCCTCAGTGCTTGGGAGCCTCCTGTGAATCGCTTCTGTGATGTTTTCTCCGGCATTTATTGTGATCACAGAAGCGCTTCACAGGAGGCTCCCAAGTACTGAGGATGTCACCTAGACGGGGGCGAAACGTCTGCAACACAAATTCCCAGCTCGGCGAACAGAACCACAACAGTGTATTTGCATTTTCAGAAATTGTACAATATGCATGGCCCATAGATCATTTTAAATTGTAAATTTTTACACCTTTTAACATCTAAACTGACTGATTTTATTTTGGTATGTTTATCTACTTGTGTCAATGCAAAGTCTAAATCTTCTAAAATTTCAAATGACAAAATTAAACAATTACTCAGTTTTTCAGAGGAAAAGCTAATTTATTGTTTAAATCTGTTATTCAGAATTGCTAAAATAATGGTTGTACGAAAATGCATCCATTGTTATTATTTCAGAGATCCATTTGGTAAATTGTATAATTGAAATGAGTCCTGATGAATTTTTATAACCGTTTATGTAATTGCAAATTTGATGTAAGCAATCGTATTTTCATGACCACACTTGCAATTTGCTTTTTTATGCTGATGCTAATTAATACCCTCAACAATCAACCACAAATAATATGCCATTACCAGTGTTTTGTCTGGAGTCAACTTTTATTTTGGTGCTGGAAATCAGAAATAAACACAGTAGGTTGTAAAGCTACTCAACTGGTCAGGCAGTGAAGAGAGAAGTAGTCAAAAGGCTGTCAGTCTTAAAATATTGCACTAAATTTTACTAGAATTTTTTTATTCATTTGGTGGAATGTGGGCGTCGCTGGCTGGCCAGCATGTATTGCCTGTCCCTAATTGCCTTTGAGAAGGTGGTCTTAGAACATAGAACATTACAACGCAGTACAGGACCTTCACCTCTCTATGTTACACCAACCTGTGGAACCAATCTGAAGCCCATCAATCCTACGCTATTCCATTTTCATCCATATGTCTATCTAGAAACCATTTAAATGCCCTGAAAGGTGGCAAGTCTGCTACTGTTGCAGGCAGTGCATTCCATGCACCTACTATTCTGAGTAAAGAAACTACCTCTGACATCTATCTAATATCTATCACCTCTCAATTTAAAGCTACATCTTCTTGTGCTAGCCATCACCATCCGAGGAATGTCCATCCTATCTGACCCTCTGATTATCTTGTATGTCTCAATTAAATCACCTCTCAACCTTCTTCTCTGGAATGAAAACAGCCTCAAGTCCCTCAGCCTTTCCTCATAAGACTTTCCCTCCATACCAGGCAATATCCCAGTAAATCTCCTCTGAACCTCTCCTAAGCTTCCACATCCTTCCTATAATGTGACCAGAACTGTATGCAATATTCCAAGTGCGGCTGCATCAGAGGTTTGTACAGCTGCAGCATGACCTCATGACTCGGAAACTCAATCCCTCTACCAATAAAACCTAATACACCGTATGTCGCCTTAACAACCCTATCAACCTGGGTGGCAACTTTCAGGGATTTGTGAACATGGATATTGAGAACTCTCTGCTCATCTACACTACCAAGAATCTTACCTGCAGCCCAGTACTCTTTATTCCTGTTGCACCTTGCAAAGTGAATCACCTCATACTTCTCCACGTTAAACTCCATTTGCTACCTCTCAACCAGCTTGCAGCCTATCTATGTCCCTCTGTAACCTGCAACATCCTTTAGCACTATCCATAGCTCCACCAACCTTGGTGTAATCTGCAAATTTACTAACCCATCCTTCTATGCGCTCATCTAGGTCATTTATAAAAATGACAAACAGCATTGGCCCCAAAACAGATCTTTGCAATACACCACTAGTAACTGAACTCTAGGATTAACATTTCCCATCAGCCACCACCTTCTGTCTTGCCAATTTCTAATTCAAACCGCTAAATCACCCTCCGTCTCATGCCTCCATATTTTGTGCAATAGTCTACTGTGGGGAACCTTTTCAAACATCTCACTGAAACCCACATACACCACATCAACCGCTTTACCCTCATCCACCTGTTTGGTCACCGTCTCAAAAACTCAATAAGGTTTGTGAGGCATGTCCTAGCCTTCACAAAACCGCGTTGACTATCCGTAATCAACTCATTCCTCTCTAGATGATAAATCCTATCTCTTATAACTTTTTCCAACACTTTACCTGCAACTGAAGTCAGGCTCACTGGTCTACAATTACCAGGGTTGTCACTACTCCCCTTCTTGAACAAGGGGGCAACATTTGCTATCCTCCAATCTCCTGGCACTATTCCTGTAGACAGTCTGCTTAAACCACTGCAGTCCATGTGCTATGGCTTGACCCACAACGCTGTTAAGGAGGCAGGTCTAGGATTTTAACCCAGCAACAGTGAAGGAAAAGCAATATTCTTCCAATCCAGAATAGCGATGGTTTGGAGGAGAACTTCAAGGTAGTAGTGTTCCTATAAATTGGCTGCCCTTGTCCTTTTAGCTGAAAGTGATTATGAATTTGGAAAATGCTGTCTAAGGATCTTTGTTGAATTTCTGCTGTGCATCTCATAGATAGCACAGACTTGCTGCTATTGAGTGTCAGTGATGGAAAGAGTAGATGTCTGTGGATGTGGTGTCAATGAAGTGGGCTATTTTGTCATGGATGGTGTCAGGTTCTTGAGTGTTGCTGGAGTTGAATCCATCCAGGCAAGTGGGGAGCATTCCATCACACTCCTGATATGGGCCATGTAGATGATTGACCAACTCTGGGGAGTCAGGAGATGAGTTATTTGCCACAGTATTCCTCGCCTCTGACCTGCTCTTGTAGCCACTCTGTTTATGTGGCAGGTCCAGTTGAGTTTCTGATCAATGGTAACACCCAGGATGTCGATAATGGGGGAATCCGTAATGGTGACAGCATTGAATGTCAAAGGGCAGTGGTCAGATTGTCTCTTACCTGTGACGGTCATAGCCTGGCATTTGTGTCGCATAAATGTTATTTGCCACTTGTCATCCCAAGCCTGGATATTGTCCAGATCTTGTTTCATTTGAACATAGACTGCTTCAGTATCTGAGGAGTCACGAATGTGCTGAACATTATGCAATCAACAGTAAACATTCCCACTTCTGACCTTACGATGGGGGGAAGGTCATTGATGAAGCAGATTAAGATGGTTGAGCTGAGGACACTACCCTGAGGAAGTCCTGCAGAATCCTGGAACTGAGATGACTGACCTCCAACAAGCACAACCTTCTTTCCAATTGCCAGGTATGACTCCAACTGACAGAGTTTGCCCCTGATACCCGTTGATTCCAGTTTTGCTAGAGCTCCTTGATGTCTTAATGTCAAGGACTGTCATTCTCCTCTCACTTCTGGAAGTCAGCTCTTTGGTCTATGTTTGAACCAAGGCTGTAATGCGGTCAGGAGTTGAGTCGCCCTGGTGGAACCCAAACTGGGTGTCACTCAGCAGGTTATTGCTGAGCAGATACTGTTCCACAGCACTGTTGATGACATCTTCCATCATATTATTGGTGATCAAGAGTAGACTGAGGGTTGGTAATTGGCTGATTATTGTCTTGATTTATATGTATTTGACATACTTGGGCAATTTTCCATATTGTCAAGTAAATGCCAGTGTTCAAACTGTCTTGGAAAAACTTGTCTACATATTAATTTTGGTGAGTTTCTCTTGCTTGAATTTTCTCATGATATTCTTCATACCTTGCCCCATTAGCTATGCACATGCCTGTGCAATCGTCCCACTCAGCAATGCCAGGACCAACTCAATACCATTTTGAAAACCCAAGTGTAGACTAATTCAAGCCTTGCCAATCAATGGTGGGAAGGGAATGATGAAGAAAAGCTCCCGTAGTGTAGACAGATTGCCCATCCTCAGCATCATCCCATCTTAGAACTCCTATTAAGGGGAATGCTACTCTTTTTCCTAATGCTCAGTGGAGCCTCATACTCCCACATTGAACAATGTGAAAGTATCTTCAGAAAGTATTCAAATGGTTGAATTGTTCACTTCTATTCAACAACTGCAAAGGTAAGGAAGGAACAAAAAAAAACAGAAATAGTTCTGGCAATGGACAGGGACTCTTGTCTTTCGATTGACAACTAATTGGCAATCAATGAGTGATCGTTGCACCCAGCTCACATCTATTGGAACTGGGTGACAACTAAGCCTTGTAGTATGTTACACCAGATACTACAACACACTGTCATTCTGAAGGAGATGTTCTGTATCCTCAACTTTCTGCTCGGAAGAGTGCTGCTATTCTCCTTGCTCTTTAAGAGTTCACCTGCTTTTCCACCTGCTCTTTATCTGTTGTCTGCTCCAAGGTGGTACCGGTCAAAAAGTGCACTGCATTGTGTCTATGCTTGGCCTCAGTCATCCAATAGAATCATCAGCCATGGTTGTAGGTTGTAGCCATGGTCTCTTAGACACATCATTGTAAGGCTACCAGTGAAGAAATTAAGCAGGGACATGAGAGTTCTCAAGGTAGAAGGCATTCTGGCACCTATTGGGAAGGTGGTGGAGATTTATAGGGTCATAGAGATGTACAGCACAGAAACAGTCCCTTTGGTCCAATGTGTCCGTGCCAAACAGATATCCTAAATTAATCCCATTTGTCAGTATTTGGCTAATATCCCTCTAAGCCATTCCTAATCCTGTACACATCCAGAAGCTTTTTAAATGTTGTACTTATACCAGCCTCTTCTATCACCTCTAGAAACTCATTCCATTCACACACTACCCTCTGCATGAAAAGTTGCCCCTTAGATCCCTTTTAAAACTTTCCCCTCTCATCATAAATCTATGCTCTCTAGTTTTTGACTCCCCTACCCTGAGGAAAATACCTGGACTCTATCTACGCCACTCATGGTTTTATAAACCTCTATAATGTCACCCCTTAGTCTCTGATGCTCCAGGGATAACAGCCCAGCCTGTTCATCCTTTCCCTTTAGCTCAAAACATCCAATCCTGGCAACATCCTTGTAAATCTTTTCTGAACTTTTTCAAGTTTCACAACATCCTTCCTACAGCAGGGAGATCAGAATTTAACACAATATTCCAAAAGTGGCCTAATTAATGTCCTGTACAGCCACAACGTGACCTCCCTAAGAAGTATCATCGATAATCACAGATTATAATATTATTGATGTGATAAATTCTTTTCTGTGAATGAAGTCAGCAGTGGTATAATGTGGCATTCTCAACATTACATGTGTACAGTCTGCAACACCCAGCATCTTGGGCAAGCCTATCCACCTTGGCAAAGTTGACTGTCCAGGTTGCATCTCTGATTTCATTAGGGTTATTGAGATGAAGCTTTGTGATCTGACGCAAATTGTATCAGTAACAGCCTTAATATCTTTGTGGATTGAGGGTTGCGGAGTCTCTCACAAGTCCCCAGTGAATACTTTGAAACAGACATTTGTGTAAATGTTGAACGCAGCTGTCACAGGAATAACCATTGCAATAGGGTTACCACCCAACCTTTCAGGTCGCAAGACCCACTACATTAGTCGGCATAGTTTTGTCACGATGCCCACAGTCTGCAGTGGCACTGTACCTTATTCATCTAGAGGAAATAATGTCAAGGACTTTATTAGGTTGTGAGTCTCATCAGCCACCTGTACTCCCTGAAGGGTCCTTCAGCTGCGGCTTCATCACGTTGAAGCTGATCACTTACCACTAGAACCGCTGGTGTTCCTTTTCTTGTTGGTGCCTTTCCTCAATTTTTCTGTGCTGCTGTGGAACTGCAACATAGCACTGACAACCCCTATTGTGACTGGATCCATTGGTCATAGTTCAATGAACCTGCATGAGGAATATCAAATGTTCAAAACCTGCTTAGTACTGTAAGCAGTTAGCATTCACATCACCCAAAAGTGAAGGCCTAGCATTCTCCTCCATACAGAACAACATGGAGAATTCCAACATGGAAAGCTATGGAATATCTGGGCATGGAATATTAACAGAGACTTTGCTTGTGCTGCAATCATAAGTATAATGTTGCACAAATACAGGACTTTGAAACATGCGATTTGCTTGGAGCTTATGCAGTGTTTACATTAAGACCAAAAGATTTAGGAGCATAATTAAACTATTCAGCCCATCAAGTCTGATTTGCCATAGCTGATCTGTTTCTCAATCCCGTTCTCCTGCCTTCTCCCAATAACCCTGGATCAAGAACCTATCTATCTCTATCTAAAATAAACTCAATGACTTGACCTCCAAAGCCATCCACAGATTCGCCACCTTCTGGCTGAAGAGCTTCCACTTCATCTCAGTTCTAAAGGATTGTCCCTTCAAACTGAGGCTGTGTCCTTGGGTCTCTCCTACTTGTGGAAATGTCGTCTTTATGTCCAAACTATCCAGACCTGTCTGAATTCTGTAAGTTTCAATCAGATTCCCGCTTCATCCTTCTGAACTTCAAGTACATACCTAGAATCCTCCACTGCTCCTCTTATGACAAGCCCTTCATTGTTGGGATCGTTCTAATGAATTCCCTCTTGACCCCTCCAATGCCAGCACATCCTTTCTTAGATACAGAGCCTAAAACTCGTTACAATATTCCAAAAATGATCTGACCAGAGCTTTTATACAGCCTCAATAATGCATCTCTGCACTTGTTTTATAGCCTTCTCAAACTGAATGCTAGTGTTGTATTTGCCTTTATAACTGCAAATGACCTATATATTAACCTAACTGAATCCTAAAATAGGACTCTAGTACTTTTGTGCTTCAGATTTCTGAAGCTTTTCTCCATTTAGAAAATAGTCTACATTTCTGTTCATTCTACAAAGTGCATAACCTCTCTCTTTCCCACATTGTATTCCATCTGCCACTACTTGGCTCATTCTCCTAGCCTGTTCAAGTCCTTCTTCAGTCTCCCCACTTCCTCAGCACTACTGTCCCTCCATCTATCCTTATGTCTTCAGTGTACTTCCCAAAAGTTACTTCATTTCCATAGTCCACATCGTTAATATATAAAGTGAATAGTTATGGTCCCAACACTGACCCCTACAGAACTCTACTAGTCATCTAGAAAAAGATCCCTTTATCCCTAATCTTTGCCTTCTGCCAGTCAGCCAATCCTTGATCCATGCCAGTCCCTTACACCTGATGCCATGAGCTCTTACTTAGCAGCCTCCTGTGCGGCACTTTGTTAAAGACCTTCTGGAAATCCAAATAGATCACGTCCTTTGGCTCTCCTTTGTCTAACTTACTCAAAGAATTACCCCTCAAAGAATTCTAACAGATTTGCCAGGCTTGGCCTCCCCTTGATATGGCCATGCTGACTCTGCCCAATTTTATCGTGCACGTCCAAGTACTTCATCACCTCATCCCCAACAATGGATTCTTAAATCTTATTAATGTGCAAGATCAGGGTAGCAGGCTTATAATTTCCTGTCTTCTGCTTCCCTTCTTTTGTGTTACATTAGCCATTTTCCAGTTCTTTGGGATCCTCCCTGACTCCAGTGATTCCTCAAAGATCACCACCGACGCCTCCGCAATCTCCTTAGCTATCTCCTTCAGAACTCCGGTCTTAAGTTCAGATAAATCACCTGAATTGGACAGACTAAAACCAATCCGCTTCCCCAGCACCTTCTCCTTAACGATGGCCACTGCACTCACCTCTGTCCCGTGACTCTTTGAAGTTCTGTTATGCTGCTTGTATTTTCTGCTGTGAATACTGATGCAAAGCACTTACTCACTTCCTCCACTACTACTTTGTTCTCCATTATTAATATTGTAGCCTCATTTTCCAACAGTTCAATTCTATTTTTTTGCCCCTTCTTACCTTTTTAGATATCTTTAAAAAAAACTTTCTTCTTTTATATTACTAGCTGTCGTACCCACATATTTCATGTTCTACCACTCCGTTCCATTTCTTTCTTAGTTATCCTCTGATAGATTTTGAAGGCTTCCCCTGGCTACCAACTAATCTTCACCACATTGTATGTTTTTTTATTAATTTGCTTTTTTACTGTTCCTGATTTCCCTTGTTAGCCATGGTTGCCTCATCCTCCCTTTAGTATGGTGGTTTTTCCTTCAGATGAATTTTTGTTGTGCCTCCTGAATAGCCCCCAGAAACTCCTGCACTGCTGTGCCACAATTTTCCCTCCTAGTTCCCCTTCCAATCAACTCTAGCCAGCAACTCCCTCGAGTCTTCATAAGTTGCCTTTACTTAATTTTAATACCATTGCTTCTGATTCCAGCTTCTCTCAAACCACAGGGTGAATTATGGTCACTGTCACCCAGGGATTACTTCACCTTCAGCACTAATCAGGTCTGCCTCATTACACATCAACCCAGAATTGCCATTTCCTTAGTGGGCTGTATCACAAGCTGCTCTCAAAAAAAACATCCCATTGACATTCCATGAATTCCTATTTTCTTGGGAACTGCTGCAATCCTGATTTTTCCAGTCCACCTGCATGTTAAAGTCTCCATGGTTACAGTAATAGTACCTTCTTACAGGCATTTTCAATCTTTTGATTTATTTTCTCCCCCACATCCTGACGATTGCTTGAGGGCCTGTACATAACTCCTCAGTCTTTTTTTCATTTGCAGTTCTTCACTCCACCCAGTTCTACAACTTCAGCCCTGTGTTGCTCACATCCCCATCTCATATTCATCCCCTTATCATTGGTGCATAAATTTTGATTCCTGACCTTTTCCATACCCTCTATCCTACTACTTATTCTGGAAACTTTAATAACCTGTCCTGAGCGCCAATGCTGCAGGTGTAAAATTGTCCCAGCCCTGTGCCATACAACAGAATGTCTACCCCCTTGACTGATCACTGCTGACAACCAAGACAAGCTGCTTGACTATGTTCTGTGCTAGCGAGCAAGACAAGATGCAAGTACGGTGAGTCTATAAGTTCTGAACGAGAGAGCAAAGTGAAAGCGCAAGGCAGCAAAGAGATGCTATCAAGTTACAAGTCAGCACAAAGTGAATGATTACTAAGAGAGCAAGCCAGGAGTCCTGAGGTGCATCATGGATGACTCAATGAAATGACTGCCTTCTCTTGCATGCAAAGTGTCTTCATAGCAGCATAAGAATACAGGTACCAATGCGTTCCAAAGTGCATTATTGAAGTGGAAAACTGTATTGTACAATGGTTAGCGATGTACCATGAAATTGTGGAGATGCTGGTATTTGTCTGAAGGAATCTCCACGCACAGGAGATGTGGTCATTTATTGCCCAAGGAGCTTGCCCTGAGATGTTGGGACTGATGTCCAAGATGGAGGAGCGGTAAGCTGGAGTTGTCAGGTACCCACTTTGACTTACATGCTGGGAACTGGCAGCATCCAGTTTCTCTCTGAAGCCTGGGTAGAATTGAAAAATGTACAACAGTGAGGCAAGATTGGGTACTCATGACATATAAATACAAGCAAATAGGTCTCTTGCCACTTGCTAATGAAACTTTGTTGCAGAATTGGACTTTTTTCCTTTAATGTTGAGAATCTAGTTCTGTGAAATTTGCTGTATTTTCACAAATGACTTGCCACAGCGCACAAATTCAGGGACAAGGGTGATTTTGACCATTTGATTCTGTTTTGCTGTCCACAAATATTACTTGACCTGCTCAGTATTTATAGCACTTATATCTTTGTTTTTTTTTGAAGCAGTTCTCTACTGTGAAATGTTCAACTCAGTTTATTACTAATCTAATTTAATAGTGTGTTATTTCCAATATTGCAAAACAGTTGAATAGAAAAAAATAAGCATTTGATGTTTTGTATTGGTTGCTGGAAACACTCATTTCACTTTTGGTACAGATACTTTATTTTCTTTTTAAAAACTAAGCGCATGTGTAGACTGCTATAGCCTGGTTTTAAAAAAAGATTTGAACGATTTTGATATTCTTTTCAATGAAGTTTGACTAAAATTTTCCGGAAGCCATGCTTGTGTGCTATTCTATAATGAGGTAAAAACAATGACTGCAGATGCTGGAAACCAGATTCTGGATTAGTGGTGCTGGAAGAGCACAATCTCAACCACACCGGTTCAGATCTTGGGGGCTAGATCTGATCTCAGTTTCTCAGATATATTATGCTAATAGTTGATATATGATCAATTGTTGTAAGGAGTTGGGACAAGTTAGCTCTACAACTGAAGGGAGAAAAATGGGCAAAATCTATGCTTTCTGTTATGGGTGTGGATCTCCTAGTTAGATTTCCAATTTATGAAATGAACATAACAATGAAATAGATAGGAATCTCCTCAGTCTGCCAGCCGTATGATTCTAAGTGGGCTAAATTACAAAACTATACCTCGTACCTAATTTATAGTAATTGACTGTCTCAGGGCCACTACAGAATGATCAGTATGGAAATCTGGAATCTTTAGCGATACTCTAAGTTTGAGAAGCACATTGCGTGACAAAGTAAGTGGCCGTTTTCTATGTATCTGCCTTTGCTATACTTGACTGACCAGTTAACACTGATATTATGTGCATGACGTGGAAAGAGTTGCACTGTATAGCATGAACAGTTGGCAAGCAGACAGTTATAAATAACTTTTCACAGCTTTTTTTTTTAAACCTATTTATATTTTACAGGAATTTAAAATTAGTGTCTAGTTTTAAGATTGCAGTAAATTCAATTTATCTGTGCCATATCTTTACTGATGCAGTACTGCTGGTGAAGAAGAACGTTTCAACAAGAATTTCAGTTAATCATAAGTTAAAAAGCCCATATATTTTCAGAAGTCAAAGAGTAATGCTTTCTTTAATTTAAAATATGTCGCATTTGTGGACTTAAAATTTGTTTTCCATGAATCTATCTTATGAAATGTGAACATCATTGAGTTTTGTTATTGAGAAAAGTTTCTAAACCTGCTGCAAATATCATGGAGAAGACAGGAAATGCATGTGAAATTTAGTCCTATCTGCTTTTGTAGGAGGTCCAGCAGTTTTATCTAGCTATCTAAACTGCTGAAGCCACTATAATACTTAGCAGTCCTTGCGGTTTTGAGAGACTTTAAACTGTGAAAAGTTACGAAACTAGTGAGTGTGAGCCACAAAAAACAAAGATCACAGCTCAAAGGTGTGGCAGATGAATTTCAGATTCCCTGTGTCTAAATTGTATACAATATCGGGCTGTGAACAAAGAGCTAAGAAATTCGGAAGGGGACGGAAGAGTTATAAATGGGTAGATTCTTGCTAGTATTCTTACGGGTGACAGAGGTAAAGAGAGGATACCTTTGCATTTTATCTCTCAGCAGTGCTGAAAAATTTTAATTTGATAGATTACAGAATATGTCCCATGACAAAAAAGACAAAGATTATTTGCAATATTTTATGATGATGTTTTACTTACTTTGTCTTTCTATTGACAGCTTCTGCCTATTCCAATGATCGCTTAGAATGCATTTAATTTTCAATTTTGTTGCATTTCCAACATTGGCGGTGGTAAAATTTCACTTTTTGACAGATGTCGGTAATTTACTGTAGAACTTCATTTATTCATAGCTGTTCTTAATTATTTGTGAATAATTTATATATTAGAACTTACATTGGCTGAAAGAGGAATAGGACTAGCAACAGAATGTTCCGGGATTTAGATGTTTCCGGTGTGATAGAAAGGGATGTCATGGGTGACTTCAACTTCCCTAATACTGATTAAAACCTCCTTAGTGCAGATTCTTTGAATGGAGCTGATTTTGTCAGGTGCCTCCAAGAAGGAGAATTCCTGACTCAATATGTAAATAGGCTGACTAGAGGGGAGGCCATATTGGATTTGGTGCTTGACAGCAGACCAGATGTCAAATCTCTTGGTGGGAGAGCATTTAGATGATAGAAAACACAATTGCCTGACCTTTACTATATTAGAGTCTAGATTAGAGTGGTGCTGGAAAAGCACAGCTGGTCAGGAGGCATCCGAGGAGCAGGAAAATCGACGTTTCGGGCAAAAGCTCTTCATCAGGAATGTTCCTGTTGAAGGGCTTTTGCCCGAAACGTCGATTTTCCTGCTCCTCGGATGCTGCCTTACCGGCTGTGCTTTTCCAGCACCACTCTAAGGTAGACTTTGATTTCAGCATCTGCAGTCCTCACTTTTGCCTGCCTGACCTTTACTATAGTCATGGAGAGGGATAGTAGCAGATTGTATGGGAAAATATGTAATTAGGGGAGGGAGAATTACAATGTTATTAGGCAGGAACTGCGGAGCACAAATTGAGAACAGATATTCTCAGGGAAATGCATGACAGAAATGTGGAAATTGTTTAGGGAGCACTTGCTGCAAGTGCTGGATAGCTTTGCCCCACTGAGGTAAGAGCTGAAATTGTGTTGCTGGAAGAGCGCAGCAGGTCAGGCAGCATCCAGGGAACAGGAGAATCGACGTTTCGGGCATAAGCCCTTCTTCCTGTCGATTCTCCTGTTCCCTGGATGCTGCCTGACCTGCTGCGCTTTTCCAGCAACACATTTTCAGCTTTGATCTCCAGCATCTGCAGACCTCACTTTCTCCCCACTGAGGTAAGGAAGGGATAGTAGAGTAAAGGAATCTCTTTGATGACGAGATGTGGAATATCTAGACAAGAGAAAGAAGGAAGCTTACTTAAGGTTGAGAAAGCAAGGATCAAACAGAGTTCCAGAGGGGCTACAAGGTAGCCAGAAAGGAATTGAAGAATGGACTTGGGAGAGCTATAAAGTGTCTTGAAAAAACATTGGTGAGTAGGATTAAGGAGAACCCCAAGGTGTCCTACACTTAGGTGAGGAACAAGAGGTGGCCAGTATGAAGGTAGTACTGATCAGGGATAATGGGGATCTTCCTCCTGGAATTGGAGGAAGTAGGGGAGGTCCTGAATGAATACTTTGCTTCACTATTCACTAGGGAGAGAGACCTTGTTTGTGAGGACTGTGTAAAACAGCAGATCTGATCAAACACGTTGATGTTAAAAAGGAGCATGTGCTGGAAACTTTGGAAAACATATGGATAGATAAGTCCCCTGGGCAAGGCGGGATATATCCAAAGTTACTACAGGAAGCGAGGGAAGAGATTGCTGCATCTTTAGCAATGATCTTTGCTTCGTCACTGTCCACTGGAATAGTACCAGATGATTGGAGGGTGGCAAATGTTACTACCTTGTTCAAGAAAGGGAATAGGAATAACCCTGGGAATTACAGACCAGTCAGTCTTTTATCGATGGCGAGCAAATTATTGGAGAGGATTCTGAGAGACAGGATTTATGATTATTTGAAAAAGCATAGTTTGATTAGAGAGAGTCAGCATGGCTTTGGGAGGGGCAGGTCATGTCTCACAAGCCTTATTGAATTATTTGAGGATGTGATAAAACACATTGATGAAGATAGAGCAGTTGATGTGGTGTATATGGATTTGATAAGGTTCCCCATGGTAGGCTCATTCAGAAAGTAACGAGGCATGGGATATAGGGAAATTTGGCTGTCTAGATTGAGAATTGGCTGGCCCAATGAAGGGGGAGATAGTAGATGGAAAGTATTCAGCCTGGAGCTTGGTGACCAGTGGTGTTGCGCAGGGATCTGTTCTGGGACCTCTGCTGTTTGTGATTTTTTATAAATGACTCTGATGAGGAAGTGGAAAGGGGGGTTAGTAAGTTTGCCAATGACATGAAGGTTAGCGGAGTTGTGGCTAGTGTGGAGGGCTGTTGTAGGTCGCAGCGGTACATTAACAGGATGCAGAGCTAGGCTGAAAAGTGGTCATAGATGGAGTTCAACCTGGAAAAGTTTGAAGTGATTCATTTTGGAAGGTCAAATTTGAATGCAGATAACAATGTTAAAGGCAGGATTCTTAGCAGTATGGAGGAACAGAGGGATTTTGGGGTCCATGTCCATAGATCCCTCAAAGTTGCCACCCAAGTTAATAGGGTTGTGAGGAAGGCATATGGTGTGTTGGCTTTCATTAGCGGGGGAATGCATTTAAGACATTATTCTGCAGGTCTGTAAAGCCCTGGTTCAACCACATTTGAAATATTGTGTTCAGTTCTGGTCGCCTCTTTATAGGAAGGATGTGGAAACTTTAGAGAGGGTGCAGAGGAGATTTACCAGGATATTGCCTGGATTGGAGGGCTCGTGTTATGAAGAGGGGTTGAGTGAGCTAGGGCTTTTCTCATTGGAGTGAAGAAGGATGAGAGGTGACTTGATAGAGGTATACAAGATGATAGGCATAGATAACATGGATAACCAGAGACCTTTTTCCAGGGTGGAAATGGCTGTCATTGAGGGGGTATAATTTTAAGGTGATTGGAGGAAGGTTTAGGGGAGATGTCAAAAGTAGTTTCTTTACACAGAGTGTGGTGGGTGTGTGGAATGCACTGCCAGCATTGGTAGCAGAGTCAGATACATTAGAGACATTTAAACGACTTTTGGATAGGCACATGGATGAAAGTAAAATGAAGGGTATGTAGGTTAGTTTGATCTCCGAGTAGGTTAAAAGGTCGGCACAACATCGAGGGTGGAGGATTTGTACTGTGGTGTACTGTTCTGTGTTCTAAATGAGGGAGTTGCATTATTGGTGAAGGAGTATCTCACAGCTCTCCTGAGAAAGGATACATCAGCGAGGCAATATGGATAGAACTCAGGAATAAGAAACATAAGATCACAATGCTGGGGGTGTCCTACAGGCCTCCCAACAGCCAATGGGAGATAGAGGAGAGAAACTGTAAACAGAATTTTGAAAGATGTGAACAGTAGGGTTGGTTGTGTAGGGTGATTTTAACTTCCCTTATATTGATTGGGACTCACTTTGTGCTAGAGGCTTGGATGGGGCAGAATTTGTAAAGACCATTCAGGAGGAATTCTTGGTACAGTATGCAAACAGTCCAACCAGAGAAGGGGTTATACTCTGGACTTGATTTTGGAAATGAGCCTAGCCATATAAGTGAAGTTTCGGTGGGGGAGTATTTCAGGAGTGGTGACCACAATGCCATGAGTTTTAAGATACTCCTGGATGAGGTTAACAGCAATATTTGGATGAAGGTGTTAAATTGGGGGAAGGTGAACTACAATAATATTAGGCAGGAACTGGAGAACTTTGATTGAAGGTGGCTCTTTGAGGGTAAATCCACATCAAACAGCAGTTGATAAGCATTCAGGAGCAGCATGTTCCTGTAAGAATAAAGGCTAGATATGGCAAGTTTCATGAACCTTGGATGACCAAAGATGTTATGACCTTGGTCAAAAAGAAAAGGGAAGCATACTGGGCTAGGAGGATGGGAACTGATGAAGCCCTTGAAGTATATAAGGAAAGTAGGAAAGAAATTAAACAAGGAATTAGAAGGGCTAAAAGGTGTCATGAAAATCCATTAGCATACAAGATTAAGGAAAAGCCAAGGCTTTTTATACACCTAGAACGCAAGAGGGTAGCCAGGGGAAAGGTTGGTCCACTCACGGACAAAGGTGAGAGTGTGTGTGTGTGTGTGGTCCTAATGAATATTTTGTCAGTATTGGTGGAGGGTGGTCACAGGGAAGGGAGTGTCAAATCTCTTAAGCTATTAAAAAGTAGATGTTGTGCATCTTAAAAGGTACTAAGGTAGATAGGTTCCTAAGTCCTGATGGCAACTATCCCAGAATATTGAGGGAGGCAAAAGAACAAATTGTTTGAGCATTTACAGGCATCTTTTTATCCTCTTTGGCCAGAGGTAAGGTCCCAGAGGATTGAAGAATAGCCAATGTTGTCCCGTTGTTTAAGAAGGGTAACAGGGATAATCCTGGAAATTACAGGCCAGTGAGCCTCACATCAAGGGTAGGAAATTATTGGAAAAGATTCTCTGGGACAAGATCTATCTGCATTCAGAAGCAAATGAACTTATTAGTGTCAGACAATATGGTTTTGTGAGGAGAGGTCATGTTTCACTAACTTGATCAAGTCTTTTGAGGAGGTAGTAAAGATGATTGATGTAAAAGTGGATGTTGTCTACATGGACTTCAGTAAAGCCTATGAGGAGATTGGTACAAAAGGTGAAGTCACATAGTATCGGGATGATCTGGCAAAATAAATTCAGAACTGACTTAGTCATGGGAGATGGAGGGTAGCAGTGTAAGGATGCTTGTCAGAACAGAGGGTTGTGACTAGTGGTGTCTCACAGGAACTAGTGCTGGATCTCTGCTGTTCGCGGTCTACATAAATGATTTGGAGAAAATGCAGCCGGTCCAATTAGTAAGTTTGTGTACGATACAAAGATTGGCGATGGTGTGGATAGTGAGGAGGATTGTCAGAACATACAGCAGGATATAGATTAGTTGGAGGAATGGGCAGAGCTGAAAATGTGTTGCTGGAAAAGCGCAGCAGGTCAGGCAGCATCCAGGGAACAGGGCTTATGCCCGAAACGTCGATTCTCCTGTTCCCTGGATGCTGCCTGACCTGCTGCGCTTTTCCAGCAACACATTTTCAGCTCTGATCTCCAGCATCTGCAGACCTCACTTTCTCCTCGAAGAATGGGCAGAACATGGCAGATGGAGTTTAATCCGGACAAATGTGAGGTCAAGTACTGGTAGAAATTATACAGTGAATGGAGAACCCTTAGGAGTATTGATACGCAGAGGAATCTGGGTGTGCAAGTCCACAGGTCACTGAATGTAGTAGCACAGGTAGGTAAATAGTAAAAAAGGCCTATGGCATGCTTGCCTTCTTTAGAAGGTACATTGAGTATAAGGATAGACAAGTTATGCTGCAGCTTTATAGAACTTCAATTAGGCCACAGTTGGAATGTTGTGTACAGTTCTGGTCACCATTCTACCAGAAGGATGTGGATGCTTTGGAGAGGGTACAGAAAAGGTTTACCAGGATGTTGCCTAGTATGGGAGATTTTAGCTATGAAGAAAGATTGGATAGAGACTGGGTTAGTTTTCTCTGGAATTCAGGAAATTGAAGTTTATCCGATTATGAATATCATGGATAGAGTAGAAAGTGTGAATGTTTTTCCCCAGAGTGGAGGGATCAATTATTAGGAGGGACAGGTTCAAGTGGGGTGAGGGGTTAAAAGAGATGTGCAAGGCAAATTTTTAACATAAAAGGGTGGTGAGTGCCTGGAACTTTCTGACAGGTGGTGGAAGCAGACACAATAGCAGCATTCAAGAAACACCTGAACGAATACATGAATAGGAATGGAAAAGAGGAATATGGATCATGTAAGTGAAGACAGTTCTAGTATGGAAGGGTAAAATTGGTCAGTGCAAGCCTGGAGGGCTAAAGGGCCTGTTCCTTGCTGTTTTGTTCTTTGTTGTTCTAGAACCTTTTTTCCTTCACGTTTTTTGTTCCTATGTTGTTGGCAATATTATCTAGCAGTGGAAGAAATAAATAGTCATATGATTTGCTAGCTCAAACAATCTGTGCTTCTAATTTACTGGAACCAGTAATTCAAAAGAAATATAACTTCGGGATTATAGGTGATCTGATTTCCATTCACCACGAGGTGAATCCTGTCCACAACGATACACTTTTTGGCCAAAGTCTTGGCCAATATTCATCCATCAAAAAAGTCATCAAGGAAGATTAGTTTGTTTACAATTCATTTGTCACTTCTGAGACCTTAATATGGACAATTTGGTTTGCATACATATGATGGTGATTAGACTTCACAAAGAATGAATGAGCTGAGAAGAATTTTGAGATCTCTTGAAGATTTGAAGAATACTATCTGTGTGAATTAGTTTTGCTAAATATAGAGCATGCATACATTTAAATTCAATTTTTGCCATTATCTATTTTGGCTGTAAAATTATTTCATTTCATTTTACATCTCAATTTCAAGAAGTGGTGTTAAACTGCAGACATTTGAAGTTTTTAGCAACAAGAATAATCACCTCAATTACTTATTCATCTGAAACTTATTCAATGAAAGCTTGAATATAGCATCAGAATTGTTTGTATTATAAGAGATCCTGAGTTTGTTTAAAGTGGCATGTCAGAACAGCCATTTTGGAGAGCAGTTTGTTCCATGAACCTGCTTTTGGGGGATTACACAAATACCATGCAACCAGTTTGTGAAGTCTGGTTATATTGGGTGTGCTTAGTAAACTATAGTTTAACTTGTATAAAATTATTTATAAAAATTCAAAATAAAAATGATTTGCATTCATCTTTGAGACGAATTTATTTCTATCCTTTGGTGACTTGTCAATGAAAAGAAGAAAATAATCAAGTGAGTTTTACATAATTAAATAATTTAATTTGATGTTGAATAATTTCACAAACACCCTTTCCTTTGCTATACATATTGTACATTGTTACTAATAATTTATCCAGACAATGGTTTTTGTAAGATTATAATATCAAACATGTTATTTATACTTTCATTTTCTTGGCAATAATATATTGGATATACTGGCTTCTGAAATTTAGATTATATGAATTTGGCCACATTGTTGTGAAGAAGTGCAAATGAAAGGTTGGTAAAATAGATACATGAGGAATTCAGCAGTTATGTTTTCAAAAGAGCTCACTTGTACCTCCTAGTGGGCAGTTTAATTGTACTGCATACTAAGGATGAGAAAGCGTATATTGTGTGATGAGCCACACAAGTTAGCATTGAGATTGTTACCTTGGGGCATCTTCAGTTTAAGGTCTCGTCCAAAAGCTGGCACTTTAATAGTTCAGTACTTCATCAGTACTGCACTGTAGTGTCAGCCTCAACTATTGTGCTCAAATTTTGGAGTGAATCTTGAAACAGAAACTTTCTGACTTTAAAACAGGAGTGTTACAAACTTTATTCTTTAAGATTCAAAACACTCAGAAAAGCAGAGTATGCTGGAAATACTCAGCATGTCTTGAGCATCTGTGATGAAAGCTTTAGTTCAAATATGGACAGAAAAGCTGAATTCCACAGATGAGGACTGCTTCATGAATAACCATCCTTGACATGAAGTTTTTTTTTGACTGGAGGTGGCATCTAGGAGGCTCTCGCAAAATTGAGTGAAAGAGAAAATAAAGGTGAATATAAAGCACTGACCACTGCTAATTGAATTTATTTTTGGCACAAGGAAGATGGTTGATAAAAACCTATAAAAATATAACATGAATTAGACAGAGTAACTGCAGACAGGGAATTGAGGACCAGGAGTCACAGTCCAGGCTATGGGATGGGCCAATTAAGACTGAGGTGTGGGGAAATTTCTTTAACCAGAGAGTATTGGAGTTAGGAGGTCATGCTGTGGCTGGACCGAACATTGGTTAGGCCAGTTTTGGAATATTGTGTGCAATTCTGGTCTCCCTCCTATAGGAATAATGTGAAACTTGAACTTGTTCAAAAAAGATTTACAAGAATGTTGCCAGGGTAGAAGGATCTCGGCTACAGGGAAAGTCTGGAGAGGCTGGGGAGATTTCTTCCTGGAGCGTCAGAGGCTATGGGGTCACCTTATTGAGGTTTATAAAATCATGAGGGGCATTGATAGGATAAATCAACAAGGTCTTTTCCCTGGGATGGGGGGGGTGGGGAGTCCAGAACTAGAGGGCGTGAGAGGGGAAAAATTTAAAAAGGATCTAAAGGGCAACTTTTTGATGGAAAGGGTGATGCATGTATGGAATCAGCTGCCAGAGGAAGTGTGGAGGCTGGTGCAATTACAACATTTAAAAGGCATCTGGATGGGTACATGAATAGGAAGGGTTTAGAGTGATATGTGCCAATTGCTAGTAAATGGGACAAGATTAGATTAGGGATCTGGTCGGCATGGACGAGGTGGACCGAAGGGTCTGTTTCCATGCTGTACATCTCTATGATTCTATGACTTGTGCATCAGCATTGAGGATTAGATCACTGTAGGCATGATTAAGATTATTGAGTAAGGATTTAAACGTGGTGGAGGAGGGATTTTGCTTGAATTGTGTTTGCAATCTGAACCATAACTTTCATTATGTGAGTAAAGTCTATACAGAGGTGTTTCACTGAGACTTGGACAAGTTGAGTGAATGAGCAAATGCATGGCAGATGCAGTATAATGTGGATAAATGTGAAGATATCCACTTTAGCAAACTCAGGCAGATTATTACCTAAATGACAAGAGATGAGGAAAGAGGGAGGGAAACAAGCCTTGGGTGACCTTGTATGCCAGTTGCTAAAAATAGTAAGCATGCAGGTGTTGAAGAAAGGAAATAATATGTTGATTTTCATAGCAAGAAATTCAAGTGCAGCAGCAGTGATATATTTCTGCAGTTGTAGAAGGCCTTGGTGAGACCACACTTGGAGTATCTTGTGCAGTTTTGATCTCCCTGAGGAAGAACAATGATGATTTACCAGACTGATACCTGGGAAGTTAGGACGGACATATGAAGAGACACTGGATTGGTTAGGGCTATATTCACTGGAATTATAGAATAATGAGAGTGGATCTCCTCAAAATCTGCAAAATACTAACAAGACCTGACCAGGTAAACAGAGTGTGCTGCCCAGAGCTAGGGGGTCATGATCTAATATGTAGGATAGGCCACTTGAGATTAAGATTAGGTGAAATTTCTTCACCCAGATAGGTGTGACCCTATGGAACTCTCTGCCACAGAAAGCAGTGAATGTTTTCAAGTAGGAGTTAGATGTCATTCTTAGGGCTAAAGGGATCAAAGATTATGGGGTGAAAGCAGGAACATAGCTGATCATTCAACTTAGTCCTATGATCATGTTGAATGGCAGAGCAGTTGTGAAGGGCTGAATGGTCTACTTCTCCTGTTTTCTATGTTTCTGTATAAAATATCCACGCAAGTTGTGGCAAAACTATATGCTAAAATAAAGCTGGTGTTCTGGAAAAAGAAACAACATACTGCAGATGTTGGAAATCTGAATTAAAAACAGGATGCTGGAGAAACTCAGTAGCTCTGTGGAGGGAGGAAAACAATTTATGTTTCAAGTCCAAAGACAACTCTTCAGAATGGAGAGCATTTCTCTCTCCACAGACTTTGCCAGAACTGCTGTGTTTCTTCAGCAGTTTGTATTTTGAAAAGTTAGTTTGTGTAAGCCATAAACTTGATGTATTCATTTACTATTTACATTCCTTTAGCAGTCTTACCTGTGTAAAAAGTCTCCACCAGTGGTGAATAAACTGTCCTTTCTGATCTGTCCAGGCATTCACTATCTACTGCATTGTCAAAAATTGCTGAAAGTTTGACATTTTAACTCTACTCTTGCATCAATATTTGATGCCCAGATTTAATTTACTGATGATCCAAAGAGTATCACTGCCAGACATAATTTATCCCATGACTTCATTTCTATTCTGTATTAGGCAACAAAAGTTGGGAATGTTTTAGGAATTTACTGATGAAAGGCTAAATACTTAAAATATCGATTCTCCTGCTCCTCGCGTGCTGCCTGACAGGCTGTGCTTTTCCAGCACCACATTTTTCGACTCTGATCTCCAGCATCTGCAGCCCTCACTTTCTCCCAATGTTACTGTGACTTTCTACTTTACATTGCTACCAAGTACATGCGTTTCCCAGATTGCAAACTGATTCCGTCTTGAGTCTGTTCGCAAATTGATTTGTGTGCTTTGAAATAAATGCAGGACAATATACAATAGTTGTTCATAAGTACAGGAAGCACTCATATGACACATATTTTAAAATTATACCCCTGTCTGGGACCTCTGTCAGTCAGAAGTTCTTAAAATGGGGACATCCTATAGTGGGCTACACTCTTGGGTAGTCCATTTGGCATCTTCCACAATGTCTTGAAAAGCATGGCCTATGTTCTTATTGGTTGTGATTGTATGCATTGATGCTGAATAAAGTGTTATTGTATCAATTTTTTTTATTAAGTGCATGATATCAGTCCTAGGCATCTACATGAAACTCTCAGGCATGTGACATATAGCAAGGCTTGCAGTTTATGCAGTGCCTTTCACAATATCAGGTTGTCTCAGGATTTTATAGCCAAAAAAGTATTTTTGATGTGTTGTTGATATTTGAATGTAGGAAATATGATAACTGGTATGCTGACAGCAAGCTCCTACAAAGCGTTAAAATATGTATTGATAAATGATGTGCTTTTTTAGTGCAGTTGATTTTGAGAGCTAAAGGTTGACCAGGATGCTGAAAACAAACTCTCGCTATTATTCATAGTATAGTGTCACATATATTTCCACCTGAGAGGGCAGATTAACATCTCATCTGAAAGTAAGTGCCCTAGAGAGCAATAATATCTTTGATATACCCACAACTGTTTGAACTAAAAAGTCAAAAATTAGCCAGTCATCAGAATCAAAAATCTTCAAAGGCTGTAGCCTGTTACTGCTGACATTTCTGTCCAGTAGTTGGCAGCCTGTCAATTTGTTCAGCTGCCAGGTGGAAATGAAATTTTTAAAATGATCATTAAATTCTGATCATGCAAGTTGTCTTCCTTGCTGTTCTGTTGACATATTATTAAACAGAATTTTCCTCTTCAGGTACTGTCCCTCCCCCTTCACATATACGTTATTAATCTCTCCTCAAACAAACTTGTGCATCCAAACCATGTAGTCCTCCTCTTATGCCTCCTCTGTCATCTAGCTTAGTGATACTACACTTGCCTGGTTCCCTTTTTCTGATCATGGCCTGAGAACCACATGTGGTAACTTCTTTTGCTGCACCATTGCCTCTGAAGCCACCAAAGATCTATTTTTGACTCCTGTTTCCATCTCATCTAGATGTAGCCTCAGGTTGTTCACACAACGTCCGGCTCTACCTCGATCACCACCATCTCTTTCGATCCTTACAGTCTGAGTTGTCTGACTGTTTGTTTACTTTTCCGACATCCAGTATTCGATGACCAGAAATTTCCTCCTGTCAGGCGTTGGGAAGACCACTGTCATCGTCTTCAGACGCCAGCGCAAGTTTTGTTCCCTAGTAGCTGATTCTGCCCTTCTCTGACAATAGCTGAATGCCCAACCAGATCAAGCAGTTCATTTGTAACCATTATGCAATATTTGAGCCTGAGAAGAGCTTCTGATCACACATTAGAGCTGTTTATTTGCACCTCCTCAACACCATTCTAGTTTCTTCCCTGTTGGAAAATCTTAGGCATACCTCAATTACCTTTGGACTTAACTTGTGCAGTATACTCATGGCTGACCTTCAGTCTCACACCCTTCATGAGCATGAGCTCATCCAAAACTAAGACTAAGCCACAGACCCATTGGCCCTGCATTCATTTACCTATGTTGGCTGAGTAATTCCTCAGTACTTGTACTTAAATTCTAATCTTGACTTCATATTGCCCATCCCCCATCTCAGCTACCTTCCACAGCCTGACAACAATAACCACCACCCTTAAATTTCTGCAGTGCTCCAATTATGACCTTTCTCCAGTCCCATCTTATATTTGCTCCAGCATTGGCAGCTTTATTTGCAGTTGCTTCTGTTCTATATTGTGCTCCCTTCTAGCTTGCTCTCTTTTATGGCTCTTCGTCCATTGATATTGCCAAACATGGTTTAGTCACATTTTGTTTAGTAATGCTCCTACAAATTGTTTGGGGTGTTTACTATGCTAACGATGCTGTATAAATGCAGATTGTTGTTATCTATGTTGTGAACTGTCATAAACTTTTCAGGTAAAGGCACTTCTTTGCCAATATAGTAGTAGTTATTTAATACTGTTAATTATATTTAAAACGTTTTGTTTGTCTTTTGGAAATGTTTTGTTCAGTCAAGGAGCTAAGATAATGCAATCATTGAGGTTATTAAAAAAATAGTTATATTTATTGAAAATAGCTTTTGCAGGTTATTTCAAAGGAGTTCAGTGTTTTATACTCCTTAGCAATGTGGCATGAGTTAACTTTCTTTTTAAATTATATGGCCATCAATACCCAATTCAAATATTAAATCGATCTTTGTGTCTTCCACAGGTCTGCATTTTCATCTATACTGACTTAATGCTTTTGACCAAGGAGGACGAGCAGGGTCACTGTAGTGTTCTACAAAATCCTCTTTTCCTTAAGAATATGGAGCTAGAGGAAGGTGAGAATGTCCTGCAAGACATTTAAGGAAGCACTAAATATTTTACAGCTGATACACAGAAGTGACAAATAATCCCTTATGCCATAAATCTGCTCTCCAGATGCTGATTTTCTCCCTTTTCACTGATACACTGACATCTATGGCATATCATTTGTCTTTGTATCAGTCAACCTTTGAGGCCTTGAAAAATCCCTTGAAAATCAAAGGGAAAATAAGTTGTATGCTATGCATATGTGGTTATCTTCTTTGTCATTCACCATGTGGGCTTTGCTCTGTGGGTTTGTCTTAAATTCCTGTGCCCTTTTATAACACAGCCCAGTTTTCTTCATCTCGAGCACCCATTTATAAGGTGGTAGTAATTAAAACATCCATTTGTGGGGTAAAGAATAGAGTTTGGCAAGCTTTGACTGAAAAGGGAGATCAAACTATGCACCACATATATGCCAATACACATGTGTCTGAGAAATAAGGTGGTCTTGTATACCAAACTGATTTATAGACTGTGATCAATGGTAACTAACTGTTCAATATTTAATTAAATCTATGATTTAGTGAAATCCAGTTATTTAGTTTTGGTGCGCAGTAGGGCCTCCCTCCCATCCTCCTCCTCTAACCTAATTTTAAAGTCCACAGGTAAGCTACTCAGTGTTCTTGTTTTCAGAGACGAGGTGTAGAGTAATGGCAGCGCAGGCAGTGGAATGTTCCTCCTGCCGGATGTTTGAGGTAGGGGTGACCACCGATACTCCTGCCGACTTCATCTGCAGGAAATGCAGTCAGATCCTGCTCCTCACAGAACGAGTTAGGGAACTGGAACTGGAGTTGGATGAACTGAGGATTATTCGAGAGGCTGAGAGGGTGATAGATAGAAGCTACAGGGACATAGCTACGCCAGAGAACAAAGGTAGCTGGGTAACAGTTAGAGGTGGGAAGGGGAGGAAGCAGGCAGTGCAGGGATCCCCTGTAGTCATTCCCCTAAACAATAGGTATACCGCTTTGGATACTGGTGGGGGGACAGCCTAGCAGGGGTAAGCTGCAGTGACCGGGTCTGTGGCATGAGGTCTGGCTCTGAGACTCAGAAGGGAAAGGGGGAGAGGAGGAGACCGCTAGTTATAGGCGACTCTCTAGTTAGACGGTCGGACAGGCGATTCTGTGGGCATGGGCGAGACTCTCGGATGGTTTGTTGCCTCCCGGGTTATTGGGTTCTTCAAAGTTTAGAACATAGAACATTACAGCACAGTACAGGCCCTTCGGCCCTCGATGTTGCACCGACCTTTTGTTGCATCATTTATATGATTATGGCTTTTTAAATTCATTCATGGGATGTGGGTGTCGCTGGCTAGGCTAGTATTTATTGCCAATCCCTAGTTGCGCAGAAGGCAGTGAAGAATCAACCACATTGCTGTCAAATTGGAGTCACATGTAAGCCAGATTGGGTAAGGATGGCAGTTTCCTTCCCTAAAGAACATTAGTGAACCAGATAATTTTTCCAACAATGGTTTCATGGTCATCATTTGATTCTTAATTCCAGACTTTTTTTGTTGAATTCAATTTCTGTCATAATTCCTGGGTCTCTTGATCTCATACAACCTTTCTAGAAATTGAATGCATTGTCCTGCTTTCTCCCTAAATCCATAAATACTTTATTTAACTCCTTCGTGAAAATATAAATTCTTTTAGCTGCAATCGCTTTTTGTGACAGAATTGGTGAGGACACTTTTGGATATACTGTACAGTTCTGGTCGCTCTGCTATAAGAAGGACATTGTTAAATTGCAGAGAGTTCAGAAAAGATTTACCAGGTTGTTGTTGGGACTGGTGGATTTGAGTTATAGGGAGAGGTTGGATAGGGTAGGACTTTTTTCATTGGAACATAGAGGGTTGAGGGGTGACCTTATAGAGATTTATAAAATCATGAGGGGCATAGATAAGGTGAATAGCAAAGGTCTTTTCCCTTTGGTGGGGGGAGTTCAAAACAAGGGGGCATATTTTTAATGTGACAGGAGAAAGATTTGAAAGGAACATGAGGGTCAACTTTTTCACATAAAGGGTGGTCCCTATGTTAGATGAACTGCCAGGGGAATGATTGATGCAGATAGGGTTACAACATTTAAAGACATTTGAACAGTACATGAATAGGAAATGTTAGGAGAAAGTGAGGACTGCAGATGCTGGAGATCAGAGTCGAGAGTGTGGTGCTGGAAAAGCATAGCAGGTCAGGCAGCATCCGAGGAGCAGGAGAGTCGATGTTTCGGGCATAAGTCCTTCATTATGTCTGAAACACCAATTCTTCTGGTCTTTGGATGCTGCCTGACCTGCTGTGCTTTTCCAGCACCACACTCTCGAATAAAAAGGTTGCCAAACGCAGGCAAGTTTAAACTTGGTTGGCATGGACAAGTTGGACCAAAGGGTCCGTTTCCATGCTGTATGACTCTATGATTCTAATTCAACAGGCTCACCACTCTCAGGGTGAAGAAAATTCTCTTCATCGCATCCAAAATGGTCTACCTAGTTTCCTTGGACTGTAATCTCTGGTGCTGGATTCCCTGGTTACTGGAAACATCCTTTCTGCCTTTACCCTAGTAAGTCATGTTAAAATTTTATAAGTTTCTATGAGATAACCTCTTCCCCCACAATTCTTCTAAGCTTCAGTGAATATAGTCCAACCGAGCCAGTCTGTCTTCATTTAAGTCAATCCTACCAACCCAGGCATCAGCCTGGTAAGACTTTTGTTGCACTCTTTCATAGCCACAAAATCCTTCCTGCGATAGGAGACCAAAACTGCATACAAGACCATATACAACTGCAGAAAGACATCCCTACTCCTGTACATGAATTTTCTTGCTATAATGGCCAACATACCATTTGCCTTCTTCACTGCCTGCTGCGCTGCCATGCTTTCAGTGACTAATGTACAAGGATACCCAGGTGGTGTTGCAACTTCCCCTTTACTAATTAATTGCCATTCCAGTGATAATCTGCAGTCCTGCTTTTTCTCCCAAATTGGGTAACCTCACATTTATTTACATAAAACTTTGTTGGGCATACATTTGCTCTGCAAACCTCCTCCTCTATTTTTCTCATAAGCCTATTTACACAAATAGTGTAATCACAACCTTTTTACTTCCCAAAGCCAACCAAATGGATTTTCTCCTTACTCCAGTAAAAAAAATTATTTCCCAACATTCAATTGTTCTCTAATCTGTTCTGCAAACACATTTTCCTATGTTTTCTTGGCTATCTTTTCTGAACATTTTCGGTATTCTAGAACTGAATTTTACTGGACACCATATTCTCCTGGCCAATATGTTAGTCAGGAGGCTGCTGACAAGGTGTTCTCAGCCCTGCAGTCATTTAGGCCTGAGGGTTAGCTCAGGCCAAGATATTCACACTCATCTGAGGAGGACGGTTCACTTTATAAAGCTGCCATTCCTGAAGAAGGGCTCATGCCCGAAACGTCGATTCTCCTGCTCCTTGGATGCTGCCTGACCTGCTGCGCTTTTCCAGCAACACATTTTCAGCTGCCAACCAATCAAATTGACTGGTAACTCTGTAGTCCCAGAAACACCAGTTTTAAACAGTGGTCACTGACTGGTAGACCCCATTGAGGGATGTGACAGTGCAGTGCCAGATATGAGACGCCAGTGAGCAAGTTCAATGGGGCATGATCTTGAGTCAGGCACAGGGGATTTTCAAAAGAATTTCACCATTAATTTGCCTTACAACAGCTTACTTAATTTTTATTTAGAAAACAAATGGGCTGCCTAATTCATTTTGTTCAGTCATGGGATGTGGGTATCACTGCCTTAGGCCAACATTTATTTCCCATGCCTAATTGCCCTTGAGTGGCTTGCTTGACTATTTCAGAAGACAGTTAAAAATCAACCATAATACTGTGGGTCTGGAGTTACCCATAGACCAGACCAGGTAAGGACAGCAGATTTCTGTCACAAAAGGTGGATTTTTATGACAATCAACAGTGGTTACATGTTCGCCATTATGTTTACTTTTAATTCCAGATACAAATTTCAATATCTGGCATGGGGGGGGGGGATTTCAAACCCACATCCCCAGAGTATTTTTCAGGGCTCTAAATGACTAGCCCAATGGCATAACTACTATGCCACCACCTTACTTCCTCAGCTGCCCTCTCTTGCGAATAAAATGATGACAGGGTTGGAATGAAGCTCTGGCCATGTAAAGGCCTCAATATGCCACAAGGTTGAATGGACTGCCTGATGTTTGCCTGGAATGGAGAATAGGTCGTACGAGGATAGGTTGAGAGTTCTCGGTCTTTTCTCGTTGGAACGGCGAAGGATGAGGGGTGACTTGATAGAGGTTTATAAGATGATCAGAGGAATAGATAGAGTAGACAGTCAGAAACTTTTTCCCCGGGTGCAACAGAGTGTTACAAGGGGACATAAATTTAAGGTGAAGGGTGGAAGGTATAGGGGAGATATCAGGGGTGGGTTCTTTACCCAGAGAGTGGTGGGGGCATGGAATGCACTGCCTGTGGGAGTGGTCGAGTCAGAATCTTTGGTGACCTTTAAGCGGCAATTGGATAGGTACATGGATCGGTGCTTAATCTAGGACAAATGTTCGGCACAACATCGTGGGCCGAAGGGCCTGTTCTGTGCTGTATTGTTCTATGTTCTATGATCTAAAAGAAGGTAAAGCTCTTTAATTCTTGACCTGACTTGTTTATTTGATGCTTTTAAATATTTAAAAATTCTTCCAGATTAGCAAAGTAAATGCAGTAACAGGATCATCTAATCTCTGGAAAAACATTTCAGATTTTAGCTTCATGGAGCTCTGGCTTTGTCTGTTCATGTACTGTCTGCATAGCATGTACTGTGTACAGATATAATTGCATTGTGTAAATTTGTACCAACTATTGCACCTCCCAGCAAGAAGTAGTTAAGAAGTAAAAGTGTTGGGTTTCTGACACCATCTCTGAATCATTCTGACATTGAAAGATTCAAATTGGATAGAATTAGAATTTGTGGTTCAATCTTGAATTAGAATGTAACCTTTTCCAAGTTGATCTAATCAAATAATTCTCTGACATCACCAGACTTAAATTGGATTTATTAAATCCCAGGGAGGAATCACATTTGGACTTTTCACATGTCATTGCAAATAAAAAGTCCAAGCAATTTATAAGTACTCTGTGCTGACAATTGGAAAATCCCTTCATGCTTGCTGTGAAGGAGTTGCCAGTTTTCTCACCAGTATTTCTCAGCCTTCCCTGCTCTCTTTAAACTTGGCTGGCTAGAGGGACAGTTGAGAAATTTATATCTTTGTACATCTTTTCCACAAAATGAACATTCTGCTTTAGCAGCAGCAATAGTGGAGATTCTTAGTTGAAATCTACCATTAAAATTTGTAATATCTCAAATGAATGCAATATTTGAGTGTAATGTACTGACTAAACTATTTCTGCCATATTTATTTCTGTCCTCAAAAATAAAGTAGTAACTATTTTATGTGACTTTTAAAAACTTATATGAAACAATTTGACATCCCACAAATATACAATTAACTTTTAAGGGCAACTGAGGTGTATAACGTAGTTTATGAAGCTTGCAACACAGTTACATTTCATTCATTAAGGTGGAAGGTGTTACTTTTTTTTGACACTTAGTCTCAGTGTGAAATGCTCAATGTATTTTATTTCCTGTGATAGCAATGTGGGGTATTTCAACAATGTACCATCAGAAGAAGTATAGAATCATTGGTCTAATTTCTGGATTTCCATATTATTCTGTGCATCCACATAATTTAAGAGACTGCTGTCAGTTCAGTGCATGAATGATGGCAGATGCTGTTAGTTTGCCATATTGTCATTGTAACATCTACAGAACAGTGTGACCAAGTATTTATCAAATTCATTTTTGAAACATATTTCAACATTTATTGAGTAGTGTATTCATACCACATATTTATGTTTTAGAAAAGGTCTCTTTTGGCCAATCACATTAAACCACCTTGTCAAGGGGAGTTAGGGATGGGCAATAAATACTGGCCCAGCCAACTGTAGTGAATGTAATGAGTTCCCTGATTGAGGCTGTTAATCTGGTCCAAACAGGATGCCCTAGCTGACAGACAAAAACTGAAGTATCAGACATCTTTTCACTTTGACAGCTGGCTCTGACTGAGCTGGATCAGATTTAAGAACTTCCCACATGTAAATAAAGGGTGACTTGGTGACACAATAGCAGCCTCTGTGGTGTTACTTCACACTTATGTGCTTAGCCATTAACAGCTACTATCAAAGTGACTGTGTCTGCCCCTTTGAATTTCTGAGTGAGGCAGTTGACTGTGTGAAATGGTTGCCTTCCCCTGACAGTTCTACCCTATGGAAGGACTGTCAGAATGCAGTTATGTTTCCACATTTATGAAGGAACACAGTGCAAGATCTGCTATCAGAAATATTGAAGACATTTTTCATAAACCAAAGGGCTGCACTACCAATCTGCATTGGATTGCAGCTCAGAAAATCTGGTTTCTAGTCTCAAACAGTACGTCTGAGATTGGGTGAATTGCCCTGCTTCTGTGATGAAACAGCTCTTCTGAGCTCAACAGCCTGATTCTTCTGCTAAATGAAACTGAAACCTGATTCTTCTGAGCAGATCTCAAACTAAATGATCAGTGTTCCTTTTTTATATATGTCATAAACTCAGCAGCATTGCATTTAATTAGTTGACATCACATGTATCCCAGAGAAAGTGAGGACTGCAGACGCTGGAAATCAGAGTTGTGTGTGGTGCTGGAAAAGCACAGCAGGTCAGGCAGCATCCGAGGAGCTGGAGAGTCGACATTTTGGGCATAAGCCCGAAACGTCGATTCTCCTGCTCCTCTGATCACATGTCTCCTGCACCTGCACTAAGAAATATGCTTTTTAAAAATTAAGGGTATAGGTCACTTAATTTAAAAAAACTTCTCAGAACTGAAAACAAAGTCCATTTGCCTCAACTTTAAAAATTGAAATTTCCAAATAATGGTATTAAATATGTATCATTACCATAGCATGACATTTGGTATTTAGATTGCTCCAGAAATGTAACAAGGCAACAACATCTTTCAAATAGTCAGTGATTTTCCTGAAGTGGAAGCCACTGTGAATGACCCACAAGCCTATGGATGTGGGAGCACAGCAGAAGATGCCGATTAGAATCCTACATGACTACTAGATAGTTTGCCAGATGAATCTAAAATTGAACAAAAATAACTGATACAGATGAAGATGCCTGAAGTCAAGGGGACACGAATGATTTGTTGGATTATTTTGAACCATTTTGCAAACTTCTTATCTGATTTATCATCACTGTGAACTTTTACACAAATTCATTGCCAGGGACATTCAGTGGTATTGGGGTACAGAATTCAAAGCAGCTTTCACTTGAGTCAAGCAACCAGAAATGACAGTGTCATTGCTGAATTACTGTGATGACAATAATCATCTTACATTGCATTGAGGTTCTAGTGAGACAGGGCTGGAAGCAACCCATATGCAGCAAGGATAACTAGTTGTATTTGCACTCAGGACATTAATACAAATGGAAAAATGCTATTGTCAGATTGAAAAAAGTACCTGACTATTGTCTTTGATTGTGAGCACTTTAATCGATACCTATTTGGCAGAGACAAACTGACCGTGGACTATGACCCCAAACCACTCAAAGCATCTACTTCAACTACTTCTTTCTGTTTCAAAGTTTCTCTAAAGAACGTCACTTCGCTTACAGGTATAGTTTCTTGACATGACATGCAAGCATGGGAAATCGATGTAGGTTGCTAATGTGCTGTTAAGAACAATACTCCCTATGGAAAAAAAGTTGAGCTTAAAGCATATTATGAAAACTTCATGATTCAATGAGAAACACGTTTTAGTAGTCATCAAGCCAGCAGATTGAACCTGTAAGGTAAGAGTCTTGTTTCAATCAAACAAAAAACGCAACAAGATGAAAGTCTCCACATACTGCAAGAAGTAGTAATGAAAAAGTGGCTTGAAAACATCAATAACATATTTTTGCTTGAGAAGAGTACTGGAGCTCCAGAGGGCCACTGTTTCCGAGCAACCAAAATGGAGCAGCAGATGTTTCCATGGAAACACTAGTGTCATGGGAATTGCTTAGAAAAGAAACAGCATCCAAGGAATGGGCAGGTACCAGAACAACCAGTGACATCTCTCTCGCATACCATTTGAGTTTTGCCTGAATTAAAGACTGTGTGTGTGTGTGTGTGTGTGTGTGTGTGTAATGCATACACAGAGATTAATAAAAGTGGAATTGACTTGAGTTAAAACATTGTTTTGTTAATGAATAATACTGTTTTTTGTTACCATGTGTTCTATATTGAGTAATTTGTGTAACTTATAACTTCAAATTATAGTATATGCAATTTTTGTCCTTTATTTAAAAGGAAATGAGTGGAAGAATGCAGTTGTACTTGATGTGCTGGCTGTGTTGCTGCAGTTGGACACCATCTACTTCTGTTGCAAGTGCCTTTATAAGCAGCCTGTGGCTGCAATTAAAACACATCATTTGAAACAAAGGAGACTCTGAAGAAGGCATCAAGGGATTAGGGGAGAAGGAATACCTTTCAGGACCAGAAAGAGAGTGGACAACATAGCTCACTTGCACACTAGCAGTTTATTTTATGTATGTAAATGTTTTCCTGACATGTTTTCTTAAAATAAGTAATTTTCTTACTAAAACTCTTCAACAAGGCTAAGTCTTCACAATCATAAACCATTGGACAGCCAAACAAAAAAGAAGTTATTTCTCTTTGTCTGTCTTTTTTGTTCCTCTTCTATTCATTGAATAAATTATATTAAGAGTGTTAAAGAGGTTTCCTTTTAAGTATTTCTGCTACAGAAGTGTGTCTGTGGACAGGCTTTTCTGGCTATGTACGTATATTTTCTTCAAAACAATTGAGAAAATGCTGGAAATCCTATCAACCCAGAAGAATCTTCCCTTCCAGGGCCTTAAATTTATGTTAATATCATCTGGGAGGATGATGATGTGGGTAGGGGTAGTGCATGAGGAAAGCTGTTCAATTGTTGTTGGGTTCACGTTTGCCTACCCAACATCAGTTTTTCTAGAGAAAAAAACAGGTTTAATATCAAGTCAAAAAAAGCCTCCAATAATCAAAGAATAGCCCTTGAGGGAAAAAAAGCATTGTTTTGATTCTTGCCTATGATTTAGCTTTATGCTGTTTTCTACACTGGTGCAGCTATGCGACTATAAGTTGTTGTTTTAAATTTCTGCACTTTCTCCAGGGCCTGACATCCTTATTAAAGGGTATTGTCTGGAATTGAAGACAATCTTCCAGTTGAAGCCTATTTTCACTTTTTAAAATAAAACGGTGTATGAACTCAAGTGAAGCAGCATCTCATCAAAGATTCCCTGACTTACTTTTGAGGAGATGAAGTGTAGGTCCAAATGACACAATTATCCATTTCCTGTTATAAGGGGATGCTTTTGTCGTACTCTACGTCATGCTAATGATGCCACCTAAATTTGAAGACTGGCCATAAAGTTACATGATGAAGCAATCGCATGCAGATATCAATTTATTACAATAAGTACTCCCATTATCAATTTTTTTCAAATGACAAGAAAATAGCAGTTTTCATTTTTGTATGGTGATGCAAATTATTTCAAAGAATACAGAAGACCATACTTTTATAACAGCCTGTCTTATATTCCCAGTATTTGTCATTCTTCAAGCTTCAAATAGAGACCACTCTAACTAGATCATTTTCCATTTTGTTCAGGAATACCTATAACCATATGTTGCCTGTAACTGATATTTCTACACATGATCCTTCTGACCATGTGTCTGAGTTGGTGGTTGGAATAATTGACCGGTCAGTCTAGTGTGGGTACAGTGGTGAATGTGTGTGTGGAGCTGTCTTTCTTGCCATTAAAAGAAATGTCTTAAAAGGAGTAAGTCCCTTATGACTTCACGCCTATAACCTGGGCCTGTTTTGCTGTTGAGTTTAAAAAAAAATGTTGGCTTAATGCACGAAGGCTTGGACTTTTTAAAACTCATAATTTGCATAAAGTCCTTAAGTTCCATTAATTCACTTTATTTACAGTTGAAATAAAAGAAGATTTGTCGTCATATTTAAATGTATAAAGGAGTATCTTTAACTATGAACAAAATTGTAATCTCCCACTGCATCATTTCAGTTTAATTCAGTATTTCAGTGGAACTTTAGTTTCTTTAGCTAATAAGTGCCCTTTAACTTGTGGAAAGCAATATCACATTTCCATCTTACATGCCTATGAAATACTTTAAGATACTTTGAAATTCATTAAATAAATGTATTTGAACAGGCCAAATTTATACCATGAGAATTTTAAATGACTGGCTGTACTTATTGTGTCTTTCTCTGCTTTTTCACTTTCTATGAGAACCTGGCACTGTCTATGGAATTGATGATAAAATGCAGAGTAATTTAATTAGTCCTCTTTTTGGTAAGAAAGGCTTGAAGTACCGCACAAATTAAATGAGCCATCTCATGTTGTTTAATCTTGCTTAACTATTGTGATGCACTGTTGTATATTTTAAAATGATCCTTCACCCAGTCCAAATGACTTCTTCAAAATTATATACAAAAAAGGCATTTCTTTTCAAATGATATCCTCTCTCCGCACATTTCCTGTGGTTACCTTCAGTTTTGCAACAACTGCCACTGTGCAGTGAGGTTTACAATTGGCCTGGTTCGAGCCTCTATTTCACAAATGCTGTCTACAGCAAACTGGATTAGACCATAAGATGAAGTCAACAAAGATCCGACACACAAGTTACATTTAGTCTATGATGCTTTCCTCATTCTCAAAGGAATGAGCACTGAAGTATTCACTGTTTTTGCCAAAACCTTTTCAGTATATTAAGTAGTGGAGGAAGACTGATTATAAACAACATCTACATAGTACCAAAGATATTTTTAAACTTTATTTATAATTGTACTTTCTGTGTTGTAAATGCTGCTGTTTAAATGCTGTCTTCAATATATGTTTACTTTTAAGTCACTATTCAATGATGTGGAACCCAGTACATCAGAGTAAAAAGAAATGACACGGTTGAAGCATTTGCAACTATCTTCAGCCAGAAATGCTGAATGGCTTCCTCCTGGTTTCCTCACCATCACAAAAGCCAATCTTCAGCTAATTGCAACTATTCTTTGTGATGTCAAGGAGTAGTTGGAAGCATTGAATACTGCAAGAGCTACAGTGCTTGACAGTATAACAGTTGAAGTACTTCGATATTGTGTTCCAGAATTAAAAGTGCCCCTAGCCAAGCTGTTCTAGCACAGGGACAACATTGGCTCTGCTGACAGATATCCTGTCCACAAGAAGCAAGACAAGTCATTTCCCAGTCCAGTACTGTTCATGTTCCAGTGTCAGCCAAGTTTTTCATTCACTCTTGGGGTAGCGGGTGCCACTGGCTAGGCCAGCATTAATTTTCTCTCCCTGGTTGTCCTTGAAAAGGTGATGGTAAGCTGTCTTCTTCAATCTCTACAGTCCATGTGCTACAGGTAGATCAACAATGCTGTTAAGGAAAGATTTCCAAGGTTTTGACCCAACAACATTGAAGGGATAGGTTGTAAGTTTGCTCGCTGAGCTGGTAGATTTGTTCTCAGATGTTTCATCACCATGCTAGGTAACATCATCAGTGAGCCTCCGGTGAAGAACTGATTAGATTAGATTACTTGTAATGTGGAAACAGGCACTTCAGCCCAACAAGTCCACACCGACCCTCCGAAGAGCAACTCACCCAGACCCATTCCCCTACATTTACCCCTTCACCTAACACTAAGGCAATTTAGTATAGCCAATTCACCTAACCTGCACATTTTTGAACTGTGGGAGGAAACCGGAGCACCCGGAGGAAACCCACACAGTCACGGGGAGAATGTGCAAGCTCACACAGACAGTCGCCTGAGGCGGGAATTGAACCTGGGTCTCTGGTGCAGTGAGGCAGCAGTGATGTTCTGTTTTGTTTGCTAGTTACGTGTCTTGGCCTGTTGTGGTAGGAGATATTACTTCTGGTTATTTTTCTGACAGGTTGGTAAATGGGGTCCAATCGATGTATGTGTTAATAGTTTCAGTTTGAATGCCAGGCCTCTAGGAATTCCCATGTGTGTCTTTGTTTAGCCTGTCCCAGGATGAATGAGTGTCCCAGCTGAAGGTGTCTGTATGTATGAATACTAGTGATAGCTGGTCATGTCTTTTGGTGGTTAGTTGGTGCTCATGTATCCTGATGGCTAGTTTCCTGGCCGTCTGTCTGATATAATGTTTGTTGCAGTCCTTGCAGGATATTTTGTATATGATGTTTATTCTGCTGGTTGTTGGTATGGGGTCCTTTAAATTCATCAGGAGCTGTTTCATTGTGGTGGTTTCTGAGCTACCATGATGTAAGGTATAGACAGGATAGATTGAGTGAATCCTTAGAGTATAAAGGCAGTAGGAATATACTTAAGTAGGAAATCAAAAGGGCAAAAAGAGGACATGATATAGCTTTGGCAAATAGAATTAAGGAGAATCCAAAGGGTTTTTACAAATATATTAAGGACAAAAGGGTAACTAGGGAGAGAATAGGGCCCCTCAAAGATCAGCAAGGCGGCCTTTGTGTGGAGCTGCAGAAGATGGGGGAGATACTAAATGAGTATTTTGCATCAGTATTTACTGTGGAAAAGGATATGGAAGATATAGAATGTAGGGAAATAGATGGTGACACCTTGCTCCTCTGTAATATGTAAATTTTGCAAGTGCTGGATGTCTTGAAATGCATAAAGGTGGATAAATCCCCAGGACCTGATCAGGTGCACCCCTAGAACTCTGTGGGAAGCTAGAGAAGTGATTGCTGGGCCTCTTGCTGAGATATTTGTAGCATCGATGGTCACAGGTGAGGTGCCGGAGGTTGGCTAACGTGGTGCCACTGTTTGAGAAGGCTGGTAAAGACAAGCCAGGGAGCTATAAGCCAGTGAGCCTGATGTCAATGGTGGAAGGGAATCCTGAGGGATAGGATGTACATTTTTTTTGGAAAGGCAAGGACTGATTAGGGATAGTCAACATGGCTTTGTGTGTGGGAAATCATGTCTCACAAACTTGATTGAGTTTTTTGAAGAAGTGACAAAGAGGATTGATGAGGGCTGAGCAGTGGTCATGATCTACATAGACTTCAGTAAGGCTTCCGACAAGGTTCCCCATGGGAGACTGGTTAGCAAGGTTAGATCTGACTGAATACAGGGAGAACTAGCCATTTGGATACAGAACTGGCTCAAAGGTAGAAGACAGAGGGTGATGATGGAGGTTGTTTTTCAGACTGTGACCAGTGGCGTGCCACAAGGATTGGTGCTCGGCTCGCTACTTTTTGTCATTTACATAAATGATTTGGATGCAAGCATAAGAGGTACAGTTAGTAAGTTTGCAGGTGACACCAAAATTGGAGGTGTAGTGGACAGCGAAGAGGGTTACCTCAGATTACAACAGGATCTGGACCAGATGGGCCAATGGGCTGAGAAGTGGCAGATGGCGTTTAATTCAGATAAATGAGGTGCTGCATTTTGGGAAAGCAAATCTTAGCAGGATTTAGACATTTAATGCTAAGTCCTAGGGAGTGTTGCTGAACAAAGAGACCTTGGAGTGCAAGTTCATAGCTCCTTGAAAGTAGAGTCGCAGGTAGATAGAGGATTTGAGCTATAGGGAGAGGATGAATAGGCTAGGGCTGTTTTCCCTGGAGCGTCGGAGGTTTAGGGGTGACCTTATAGAGGTTTACAAAATAATGAGGGGCATGGATAGGATAAATAGACAAAGTCTTTTCCCTGGGGTCAGGGAGTCCAGAACTAGAGGACATAGGTTTAGGGTGAGAGGGGATAGATATAAAAGAGACCTAAGGGACAACTTTTTCACACAGAAGGTGGTACATGTATGGAATGAGCTGCCAGAGGAAGTGGCGGAGGCTGCTACAATTGCGACATTTAAAAGGCATTTGAATGGGTATAAGTATAGGAAGGGTTTGGAGAGATATTGGCCGGGTGCTGGCAGGTGGGTTGGAATATCTGGTCGACATGGGCGGGTTGGACCGAAGGGTCTGTTTCCATGCTGTACATCTATATGCCTCCGGGCTGGAGTAGTCTGGTCGTCATCTCCGAGATGTTTTTAACGTATGTAGTGTGGCTGGAGTCTCTGAGCATGTTGTATCTTCTTGTTTAGGTCTGATGTGTAGGAATTGGCAGACTGCGCTTATTAGGTACCCATTGTTCCTGAATGTATTGTATAGGTGTTTTTTTCTTGGCTTTCCGTAGTTCCTTGGTGCTACAGTGTGTTGTGACTTGTTTAAATAATGTCCTGATACCGCTCCGTTTGTGGGTGTTGGGATGGTTGCTCCTGTAGTTGAGTATCTGGTCTGTGTATGTGGCTTTCCTGTAAATGCTGGTCTGCAGCTCTCCATTGGCTTTTTGTTCTACTGTGATGTCTCTGAAGGGGAGTCTATTGTAGTCTTCCTCATTGGTGAACTTTATACCAGCAAGGTTGTTGCTTGTGTTTGTGGGTATCTTCTAATTTGTTGCGTTTCGTGGTAGCAAAGATGTCATCCACATAGCGGATCTATAGCTTGGGCTGGATTGTGGGAAGGTTGTTGGTTCTAACGTCTATATAATTGCTTCTGCTAAGAGTCCTGATATTGGTGATCCCACAGGCTTCCCATTGATTTGTTTGTAGATCTTGTCGTTGAATGTGAAGTGGGTCGTAAGGCACATGTCTACTAGTTTGAGGATGCTGTTCTTACTAATGGAGTTGGTGCTGTCAAGTGCTTGTGTATGTGGCTCATCTAGCAGTGAGGCCAGTGTTTCTTTGGCTAGGGTGATGTTTATTGATGTGAATAGGGCTGTCACATTGAAGGAAGCCATGACATCACCGTCCTCTACCTTGGTGTCTTTGATGTTAAGGAATTCCTGGATGGAGTGGCTTGAGTCTTCTACTAGGTGTTTCAGTTTGTGTTGCAGGTCTTTTGCTAGTCTGTATGTCAGTGTACATGGGTCTGATAGGGCCCCTTTGTTTATGTACCTTTTCGTAATCCGTAGAAACTGGGTGTGTTGGATCCGTTCAGGTTTGATTCTTTGAGCACAGAATTTTCTGAACTGCACCCAATACATTGAAAAAGCAAACACACTACTCGCAGATACAGATACCTACCAATAGGTGGCGATTGACCCGACTCCACAGCTAGAAAACCATATTACAGCATCCCTGATGAAATTAACAAGACAGATCTCCAAAGAATGACTGGAGAAAGAATGCCCCATCTTCCGCCTTGGGACCCTTCAACCACACAGCATTACCATAGAGCTCACTAGTTTCCAAATCTCCCTTTATGCCCAAAATGCCAACTCTCTCGCTTCCCGGATGCTGACCTGCTATGTTTTTACAGCGCCATACTTTTCAACTCTCTCTGGTGTTGCTACTGTATGGAAGAGCTTGGCTACAGTGTGGCACATTCTGGAGCACAAGTCTTCAGTTCTATTGCTGAATATTGTAAAACCCCGTAGCAGTTGCATTATCCAGTGCCTCCAACTGTTTCTTGATACTACATGGAGTAAATAAAATTTGCTTAGGACTGGCATCTATGATACTGGGAAACTCTGAAGGAGGCCAAGATGGATCAGAACTTCTGGCTGAAGATTGTTCAAATGGTTCAGCCTTATCTTTTCCACTGATGTGCTGGGTTCCCCCATCATTGAGGATGTGAATATTTGGGGAGTCGCCTCTGGCACATAATTGGCATCAACATTCTCAACTGGTTATTTTAGGACTGTCGAGCTTAGATCTGATTCATTGGTTGTGGTTTTACTTCTGTCACTTGCTGTTTGGCACACAAGTAGTTCTGTTTTGTAGCTTCTCCAGGTTGACACCTCATCTTTGGGTACGTTTGGTGTTGCTCCTGGCATGCCATTGTGCATTCTTCACTAAATTAAGGTTGATCTCCTTGTTTGATGGTAATGGTAGACTGGTGTATGGGATGAGCCATGAGACTCCTGATTGTATTTGAATTGAATTCTCACGGATGGCCAGTCTTGATTTGCTCGGTCTGTTCGAAGAGGATCATTATTGATTAGCTAAGCTATTGTTGGTTTTGGACATTGAAATCCTCCACCCAAAGTACATTTGCACACTTGTCACCTTCAGCACTTCCTCCAACATTAGAGCATGGATTGATCAGCCTGGGGAGGACATGCAAGCTAATCACCAAGAAGTTTCTTTGCTCATATTTGACCTGATGCATGAGACTTCATGATGTCTGGAGGCAATGTTAAGGACTCCCATGGCAAGTTCCTTAAAACTATATACCATTTTACTGCCTCTTCTACTGCGTCTGGGACAGGACATATTTAGAAATGATGATGGTGGCATCTAGGATGAATCTGTAAGGTATGACTATGTCAGGTGGTTGTTTGACTAGCATGTGAGAATGTTTTTTCACTTTTGATATTAGCCCCAGACTCTTTGCAGTCAACAGGGTTTTTGCCATTGTTTCTGTTGTCTGGATCATTGCCCGATAGTTAGTCCAAATTTTCATTATTATTAGGACTTTCTAGCTTTTGTTACAACTGAATGGCTTGCTAGCCCATTTCTGAGACCAGTTAGATGTGAGTTGTATTGCTGTTTGTCTGTAGGTGCATGTAGGCGAGACCAGGCAAGGATGCAATTCCCTTCCCCAAAAGTGAGCCATGTGGGTTTTTCTGACTGTTTCATTAGACTAGACTGCTAATTCCAGAAACATTAAAAAAAAATTCAAATTCTACCATCTGCCACAGGATTCAAATCTGGAAACCCAGAACCATAACCTGTTCTCTGGATTAAAAGGTGAAAGTGAGGACTGCAGATGCTGGAGATCAGAGTAGAGAGAGTGGTGCTGGGAAAGCACAGCAGGTTAGGCAGCATCCAAAGAGCAGGAGAATCGAAATTTCAGGCAAGAGCCCTAGCCCTTCAGGAATGAGTCTTGAGCCGAAGGGGTAGAGGGATAAGTGAGGGGTGGGGGAGCGGGTAGTAAGCTGAGAGTGCCATAGATAGATGGAGGTGAGGGTAATGGTGATAAGTCTGCTCAGCCATCTCCTTCCCTCTAATTGGCAAAGTGATAGGAGGTGTCATTGGCAGTGATTTCAGTCAAAATGTTTATTTAGTATTCAGCCACTTGACTCTTTGATCTCATTGCAGCCTTTGTCTCAACTTAGGTACAAGAGTTGAATTCAAGAGATACAAGTTGAGAACAACAGCCTGTGAAATCAAGGAATCTTAGCTTAAAAAAACAGTCAGTAGGAACCACAAGAAAACTCCTCATTGGCTAGAATTATGTTTAGCATCAAGGAAACTGCTGATGTTTTCTGTAGGCCAATTATCTCAGCCCCTAGACTTTGTTCCAGGAACTCCACAGAGCTATGACATGTACCAACCAATATTCTGCTTCAGCAATGATCATTTTACTAGTGAATACACTTTGATGATTCCATAATGTTCAGTATCATCAGTTACTCTTCAGATGTTGAAAGTCTATATGCACCCACATCTAGCAAGAGCTGAACAGCATTTGGTTTGGGCTGATAAGTGACTAATCAAATTTATGCTTCTCAAGTACAAGACAATGGCCTTCTCCAACAAGATGGAATTTAACTATCTCCCCTCAGCATTCAACAACATTACTATTTCTGTTACACCTAGCATCTATTCTGGGGGAGATGGGAATGGTGGTTACATGGATAGACAAACATCATGTTTTTAATGTAGTTTTAAATTTTCAGAATAGTTACTTGAATTTGGCAGAAGTGCTTCTGTATGCCAAGTATTGGCTTTTCCAATCAGGTGGCAGCTTGTCGCAGCAATATCAACTTTTCCTTTGATCTTCTCGACCAACCATTGGAACGTGGAACTTGCACTCGTCCGAACCAAATGGTTGGAACATTGAGCGGGAACCACAGAAGTGCTTCCACTTTCTCCCATTGTTTTGGTTGGCATTATGTTAAGATATTGATTAGCAGAAATATATTTTCTGTCTCCTAACCAGTGTTTTATACAGTTCCAGCATCACCTCCCACTTCTTAAACTCTGTGTCTTAACTAGTAAAGTTACTTTATCACTTTATCCACCCATCCCACTGCCTTATGGAACTGATTGACATGTACACCAAGGTCTCTCTAATCTTCAGTGTTTCCCAGAATCCTCCCTTTCATCAAGTATTCCCTTGATGAAAATTTGAGGCAAATGAAATTCAGTCGGCCCATCTGACCACACTTTGTCAACTTTGAGATTGAGGAGTGCTTGAAAGTGAGAACATTTGCTATTCATGGAATGAGAATGAAGACCAAAGAGTCTGAGAGCCCTGACAAAGCTTCAAGAATAGGGAGCACCAAAAGAGAGACTCCTAACATTTTGATCATATGACACAACAATTTGTTTCAAGTTCGGGTTACGTGGTCAGGACATTTATGAACAATTGGACCAGTTTTTTTGGCTTTAAGTGTGGGAAAGATTATTAAGGAGTGGGCGTTTGGGCTAAGTCATGCAGTACAACAAGCCAAAAGAACAGGTTCGGTAGCATTGGTTATCTAAACTTTTATAACATTGTACAAAATAAAATGGAGACGTTATAATCAAGACTAATCATGGAAAAGTTAATATATTCAAGATGTCAGTTAGTATTTTCTTTATAAATTTCCAGGACATAGATTAGCTATTTGTATCTTCAGTTAGCACTGTTCTTTTCTTTGGCTTAGCTGTTCCTGTGGCAGGATATTGTTTCTCGGTTACTGAGGAAATAGATAAGCTTTTTTCTCTTATTATGCCTCTATAAATCTTAGATGAACTTTTTTGTGTGTGCAACTTTACAAAGCAAAGTGTAATTCATTTTAAAAAGTACTAATATCCAAATTGCTTTAACAGGTGCAGCGGAAGACTTGCAGTTTTACGTAACGTATGCTGAGGTAGGTTTACATATTTTTCATGTTGTAAAGTTTTTTTTTTGAATGTCAACAATTTGCAAGGTTGCTTTTTTTTTCTCTTTTAGTTGTCAATGTAACAAAAACAAAATTCAGACAATTTAATGTCCAGGTGAAGAGCCTTCAGACATTTCATTACAGGTAGTTTTGCTATAACGCATGTTTTGTCAGCGTAAATTGGCTATAATGCACTTGATGAATTATGGACGTTGTTTGGATAATGCGAACTTTCCACTGAATGGCTATAGCAATTTTCTATTAACGATCTTCTACAGCATAATTTTCTATAGTAGTTTTCATGTCACAATTTTCTATAGTACAAGATTGCAGAGGAACACAACTGTCATGCTATAGCAGAACATCCTGTACTTTAAAGGTGCTACATAAAATAAGCTGTTGTTTTAATGACTGATGTTTTCACTTTTTGAAAAAAATTACATGGATTAGGTGTCTTCAGTTGTTAACGGTTTTGTTTGATATTCAAAGTAACCTAGACAGACACATGCTGTGCTATTGTGAGTGTTTTATAGATTTAGTAATATCCTCTCACCACTAGTACTTTGGTTTAAATCAAACTCAGTTTGATAGTCTAGTAAATTGTAGGTGAAATTAATTTGGAAAGGCTGGAATTGATTGAGTGGATGTATGCTCCACAAAACAATCTGTCTTAAGTGAAAAATTTTTTACAAGTTCCTCTTAATTAAGAGGAAGCACAAGTTAAACTAGAAATGGAATATATGATGCAATACAGGTTGTTCTAGTATAATGCGTGTTTTGTTGATGCGGATTAGCTATAACGCACTTAACAAATAATGGATGATGTTTGGATAACACAAAATTTCTACTGAATAGGTAGAGTGATCTTCTACTGCGCAATTTTCTATAATGTGAGGTTGCAGAGGAAGGCAACTATCATGCTATACTTGAATGCCCTGTAGTCTCAATGACATGGTCTAAGAGTGGGATTAAGTGGCATTATTGAGAATAAGAAGATGGATTACCCTCCATCTGACAGAATCATTCCATGATGATTGATTGCATCTTTATGCCAAGTGCAAAAAAATGTCATTGCCAGCTTCTGAATGAATAAAGAGACATTTGCTCTTGCCAACATACAAAGTTGAAGTAGGAATCGACCAGACAAGACAAAGGTGGGTGTAAAGAATGTGCACATTTATGCTGCAACTTTCCTAATGGGAAGTTTGATGTCATATGCAAAAGTGAACTAACCTGCTTTAAATACCCCAGCCAATGTGTGTTCAAGGTCATTACTTTAATGGTCCAGGCATGAGTTATAATGCCCTTTGGAACGTGTGATACCCCATCACTTATGAAACTGATGAGTTGTCCAATCATGATAAAGGGGGCTTCTGCCACATGGATGATTCACTAGCATGCAGAGGCCTGTGAGATGTTGCAGAGATGTACAGCTGCTCCTTGAAAAGATTCACTTACAAAAGAATTGGGTATCTTCAATGCTACTAGCAGAACTGGAAATCAGTGCTTTGAGGTCTTACTGACAAGTTATGGATATTTGGATTCATCTTCTGGAGAGATGTATGCTTTCACACTTGTTCACAGGCATATCCAGATCCTGTGATTGAAGTAATGTCTCCTCCTTTGTACCATTCATCCCTTACCTCTAACCTCTTAATGCGTGGTGTCCTGCTCATCCTATGCTAGTTGCCTCTGCTCTGCAACTCCAGTGGCCTCAACTTCTGAGGGCTGAACCGCCAATTCTAGTTACACCCTTCCCTGGTGCTCAGGCAGAGTCCAACCAGCTTTGTCCACTGCTCCAAAGCAGTAACTAGTGCCAAGAAGGTGATGAACTCTTGTAGACCCTGTTATCGTTCTGCCAGATGGTGGCAGAAGCACTACTGGAAGATGTGACAATGACTGGGACTGCATCCATTCTGCAAAGCTGACAACTGCAGAGCTGAACTACAGCCAAAGGCTGAATTCTGTTATTGTAGTTCGTCACAGCTTTAAAAGAGGCTGCCTTGCAACAATAATACATTGGGGCAGTCTTAATAGGGTAAGAAGGACTTCAACCACTGAGGTACAGGGAGCCTTTGTGGGGCTAGAGCATTTCCAGAGAAGGTACCCTTCTTTCTTTCTGTCTTTTTACGTAAAATGGTAAATTAGTGGGCGGGACTTTTTTTGTTCTGCCTATCCGCGGTCATGTACAGCAGAGCATTAATTACCCATTAAGGACATCAGTAGGCCGAAGGACAGCCAGGCTGCCTAATGCTTCACTTGACTATTGTATTAAGTTGTGGGTGGGCAGACCGTGGGCTAACCACAAGTTCTATTTTATGTGCCCCATTATCTCTTGCTGGTGGGCTATCGTGGTCTGTACTATTGTCCTAGAAAGTTGGGGAAATTAAGTAGGGGAGGAAGCACCCATAAATAGGTTGGCCTACTCTTGCCCACTACCAACCCATACAACAGAAGCTACAAAACTGGATGCTTGACGTACCTCTCTTCCATCACTGTTTAAATCCCATTGACTAACTTCTCAAGGGCTTCGTTGGCCCAAGCGTAGGAAAGCTCCCACAGTTAACAAATTTGGGCCTTGTGGGTTGGGGGCCCATGGCCTTTTACAGCTCCCCTGCCTGCAGACATGCTGCATTGATCTATCTGACCCACTGTGCACTTTGCTTCACCAAAATACTCAAGGAACATTTTACAATGTAATTACTTAAAAGAAGGTACAGTTTTGAAATAGCACTGCAGCCTCTCAGCGCCAGGGACCAGGGTTCAATTCGCGCCTCGGGCGACTGTCTGTCTGTGTGGAGTTTGCACATTCTCCCCGTGTCTGTGTGGGTTTCCTCCGGGTTCTCCAGTTTCCTCCCACAATCCAAACATGTGCAGGACAGCTGAACTGGCCATGCTAAATTGTCCATAGTGTTAGGTGCATTAGTCAGGGGTAAATATAGGGTATGGGAATGAGTCTGGGTGGGTTACTCTTCGGAAGGTCGGTGTGGACTTGTTGGGCTGAGGGCCTGTTTCCATACTGTACGGGATCTAAATCTAATCAAAGCAATGTAACCTGCAGGTAATAATAATGGTATTATTAAACAAGTTACACATACTTTGTATTTGAGCAGCTTTAATTGACTACCCAAAGCAGTGAAAAATGCACAGGGACTTATGTAAACACCAACATTAGAGAAACAGAATAGGCAATAATTTGTTCTTATTTAAGTATTTCGTAAGGAGCCCAAATAATATTTGACATATTTGGCTTTTAAAGACCTGTGACATGCTGTAGAAAGGCAGGTAAAGAATCAGGTACTGTGGGAGCATTCTTCCAGAAATGAATAAAGGCTCATATCCATTCAGCAGTGAACTTTTGTACTTTGAAGTTGTTGATGTCCTGCCAAAACGTTCTGTTGGCTGCATGTTTTGGAGCTTTATTTGAGGACATGTATTTTGACTTTAGATAATTTTTAAAAATTGAAAAGCTCATACAATATTTCCACCAGGCAGTATGTTATGTAATTTGAAAATCTGTTTACCAAATTAGAGCTGTATTTTTGGATGTCATTTATGCACAATTTGATGATTAAGTCACAAAGTCCTGCATTTACTGGGCAGGACCATGAGATGACTAACTTGCATATGAGGATTTGCTGTAGGAGACAGAAATAAATGGACTTAACTTCTGTTGAAAGTTAAGGCTTTCTCTCCATCCCTTACTATATTCATTTCCCGACAGCAGGTTATTTTCCATAAACAGACTGAGGGGACGAAGTAGGGTGGCCATGAAAAGGAATGCAGGTATTTTGATGAAGTCAGCATGTACATTTTATGCTGCTTACTCACTTCATTATTTAAAGCATACAGCCAGTCCTGATTGTGTTGTTGAAATACGTCATGCTTGACCAGGATTGCAAAATTAAGAGATTAACATGACATCAAGCAAGCATGCACACCAAATGCTAGCCTACACCCTTTAAGACTTTGCCATAGGCATAAATGCTAACAGTCATTGTAAAAGTTCATCAATACTGTAAATGTTACTTGCTTTATGCAAGTACAGAAGCTGAGAAATGGGAGAAAAAACTCAAAGTGCAGGTCTGAGGTAATGTGAAAAACAAGAGAAATTAAATGATATAAGTGATTCAATTATAAACAATGGTGCAAAGTAAAATTAGATAGTAATGGGACAAATAAAGAAACACAAGATGGAGTTTAATTGGAAGTGTTAAATTCATTGCTAAGTTTGGAGTGCTGCAAAGTGCCCCATTAACAACAGCAACTTGCATTCATGTACTGCTTCTAATGCAGTAAATGTCCCATAAGCTTCATAGGAGCATTGTGTGCTATTGGTATATGATATGATATAAGATATGATACTTAGCTGTATACAGAGATATTAGTGTAAATAAGCAAATGTTTGTCAAAGAAGTAGGCTTTATGGAGGGCTGTTGAAACTTTATTGCTGGAACAGCACAGCAGGTCAGGCAGCATCTAGGGAACAGGAGATTCGACGTTTCGGGCACAGGCCTTTGATCTCCAGCATCTGCAGACCTCACTTTCTCCTTTATGGAGGGCTATCAAGGTGCAACTCAAGGTAGAGCAACAGAGTTTTACAGCATAGGTAACTGAAGGCAAGGTCAGCAGTCGTGGAACAATCAAGATCAGGGATGCTGATTTTTTTTCTTTTAAAATTCAAGGAATACAAACATCTCATTGATTTGGAGGAGTTTGGAGTACAAAGGGCATCACTGTAGAATGAAATGAGTTATTTCAAGTGGGTACAAGGAGTAATCAAGGTCTAAATAAGCTCTCATCCTGAAGATTGGGCTTGTTGCTTGTAAAACTAAAATGGGGAAGCAGGAGATTGTGAAATAAGTCAGCTGATCAGTCTTTTTGTTGAGTGGGTGAGCATGTCTGTACTTCAGAATCGTAGATGGAAATGTGTTGCTGGAAAAGCGCAGCAGGTCAGGCAGCATCTAGGGAACAGGAGAATCGACGTTTCGGGCATTAGCCCTTCTTCAGGCTAATGCCCGAAACGTCGATTCTCCTGTTCCCTAGATGCTGCCTGACCTGCTGCGCTTTTCCAGCAACAGATTTCCATCTTTGATCTCCAGCATCTGCAGACCTCACTTTCTCCTTCAGAATCGTAGCCTAAGTTTGATACCAAGTATTAGTATGTCTTGCTTTATCCCTGATTTTAGTCAACCTGGCACTGGGCCTGAGAGAAGAAATGGCACCATTAAAAGCACAAAAGAAGGTGATTGTGCCAAAATTGTAAGTTTGTCTGCAAACTAATGCTCCCTGCATAGATCTGGTGAGCTGACTGATGAAATGAACAAGGGACAGGAGTAGGCCGTTCGGCCCTACATCTTATTTCTGTGCTGTAAAATTAACAATGAAGAATGAGATCTATCTTAGCTGAATTTTGTTTGCACTCACCACTTGATGAGTCAGTTTTCCTCTGTGTTGAACAGAATTTGAAGGATACACGGAGGGTAGCTAGGATATAGAATGGTCTCTGGTTGATGACTTCAAGGGTAGCTCAGTAGTACCACTGCTGACTGAGTTCTAAGGGATATGGTTGCCAGTGTGGAGGCGGTGGGATAGTGAGAATGTCACAGTACCTATATTTCAGAATCACGTGCTTATCCTTTGCTGATAAATTCAAATCCCATCATGACAGCTGATGGCATTTAAATTGAGTTAATATATCTGGACTTAGTCTCAGTAATTTTGATCACAAAACCATTGTCAATGACCCATAAAAATACTTATCTAGTTTCCTGATGCTCTTTAAGGAAATAAGTCTGCTATCATAATCTGACCTGGCTAACATTCGACTCCAGACCCACAGCAAAGTGGTTGACTCATAATTTCCCTCTGAAATGACCTAACAGCACTATGGGTATGCAACAATTTAAGAAAATAGGTCACCACCACCTTCTCGAGCACAGTTAGGGATGGGCAGTAAATGTTGGTCTGGCCAGTGATACCCACATTCCATGAATTAACTTGTAAGAACCATACTCTAATGATCATTCTTGATAATGAAATCCATTTGCTATAACGGCAAGAATTTAATTATATAATCTTTAGAAAGACTAAGATATAAGCATACATGCAATCGTCATAAAATAAACACAATTGTGGGTTGTAATATTGCAATTTTAAATGTTACATTATTTTTACTTCTGTTTTACACCATGACAGTCAAAATTGTCACGGTTGAAAATGTGGCTTAGATATACTGGAACCTGCTTTATTTAGGTTACTTGCATCAGCCCTATTGCTTCCTGTGAAATTGAAAATTAGTTGTCATTGTGATTCAGTAATATTTAATACCAATATTGAAGTATGCTGTATTGCTCATTGTACTTCCATCTGCAGAATGTCCAGTTTATGTTTACAAAGGTAAAACCATTAAAATAGTTAAGTCTTAAAGCTGAGAAACCGGTTTTCTGTCTGACTGGTTGAGCCAGTATTTTTGCTGCAAACAAATATCTTACTCACTTCACTTACCTGTAAGTATATCCTTCTATTTCATTTCTACTTCATCACTTCTATTGTATCTCTTAAGTACATCAATACAGGAGAATAGGTTTTCATTGACATGCACGGGTTCAGCTCCAGGCATACGTCAAGCTTTTAAATTATTTGAAAGTTAAATCTGTGCAGCAATGACTTTCTAAAGAAATGAAGTACATATAACCTGAGCCATTGAGAAAGCTTTAGGACCTTGGGATTATACTTAACATACAGAATTTCATCTATTTTTACAAGATATAAGTGACTAGTGTTTTAACAAAAAAAAGCATTATAAGAAGACATTGAAACAATATAGTAAATGATTTGTACCTCATGCTTGCACAGATAAATTTTAGAGTGAAGTAAGTATGATCTCACTTAGAAATGTTGAGGGTTTTAGTTCTGACATTCATTTCTGATATTTGATATGAAGTGCAAAAATGTTTTACATAGTTATCCTTAAAATGGTTGTAAAATATTTTAGAAGAGTTGATTTTCTGACTCTGTAAATTGTTTTTATTTTGTTTAAATCAATGCTAGCATTTAAATGCAAACCCACCAGGAATTTGTCTAGCTACAGCATGATTTCCAACCCTTCTTATCTTCTCGGTATGAAGACCAGCATTCTATTAGCCATTTTTTTGGATTTTGTACCTGACCATAACATCTCAGTGATCTAGCCACCAAAATGTCTTTTGACTTGCACTCCTCCATTTTGACACGAAGGTACTCTGATTAAGCCTTTGTAAGCCCACAGTGAATGGCCCATACTTGCATTTGTCACTTAAGAAGATATACTGATACTTGAGTCTTACTGTTGCTAGGATTGAAAGTTGAATCAATTTTTTCAAAATTTCCAATTTACCTGTCTGGACTCTGTTTAATAGAAAACACTTACCACATTTCTGAACTTAACATGAATACTCTTTATTATCATTGAATTAACTCTAAAACAGATGAACAGAAGTATTAGAAATTTCTGGAGAAACTCAGCAGGTCTGGACTCAAAACATTAACTCTGCTTTTTCTCCAGTCCTGTTGAGTTTCTCTAGCAATTTCTGCTTTTGTTGCATTTTACCAGCATCTGCAGTTCTTTATTTTATCAAACAAAATGGAAAATTGCCAACTTATAAGTCCACTGACTGAAACTCTAACCCCATCCTAAACCCTAATACATAAATGCAGACAGGTACAAACAAACAAATATTAGTGTTCTGAGTGGAGGGAAAAGTACTGAGGAAACACACTTCAATATAACCAGTTCACAGCATTAAATGCTGTGTTCTATTTGCTTCTTTCCAGACCTTCTGTTCCCTTGTTTCTTCAGCCAGATTCTCTCAGTTCTTCCCTGAAGAGAGGGTGGTTGATGCTTAATTATATGGTCTCTCTGTCACTGATTAGAGACAACAGCCTATAGCAACTGGTGGAACAGAATGTCTTCCAAGTTTTGGTTACTTCATTCAAGAGAAATACATTTTCTCTATTACAGTTTGGAAACTTCTCCCTTGAATTATCCACTCACAGTGTTAGCTGTCTAGGAACCTATCAGAGAGTGAATATCATGCTTATGGCTCTTGGTCTCCAGATCTTGTTTTTGTTGCACAAATCAGTCAGCAGTCTGATACGAGGTGAAGCTTGCTCTGCAAACACCCACAGTGCCGTGGAGTCTTTAACCTCTTCCTCCACTGCTTGAACAAAGCACCAATATAAACACAACTCAATGAGATCTAATTTTTATTTTTAAAGTACACCAACTCCTTCCACAGTTTTTGCTTTAGTTCAGTTGATTTCCCATGTTCAAAATCAAAAATAAAAGAAAAGGTTATATCTTTATTAAAATTCACTGATCACAGTTTTATCCAACCGCTTAATCTATTAAAATCACTGTATTTTTAAGATTGCATTTAAACTTCATGAATACCATCTATCACTGTGTAATCAGCAAACTTGGATATGTGACTTCTGTTCCATCACTTAAGTCATTAATAAATAGTGAATAGTTGTGCCATTACAAATCCCTGTGAGTCACAACTAGGTTTGGGAAAGCAAATCTTAGCGGGATTTATACACTTAATGGTAAGATCCTAGGGAGTGTTGCTGAACAAAGAGACCTTGGAGTGCAAGTTCATTGCTCCTTGAAAGTGGAGTCACAGGTAAATAGGATAGTGAAGAAGGCGTTTGGTATGCTTTCCTTTATTGGTCAGAGTATTAAGTATAGGAGTTGGGAGGTCAGATTGTGGCTGTACAGGACTGTGGTTAGGCCACTGTTGGAATATTGCATGCAATTCTGGTCTCCTTCCTATCGAAAGATGTTGTGAAATTTGGTTTCGAAAAGATTTACAAGGAAGATGCCAAGGTTGGAGGATTTGAGTTATAGGGAGACGTCGAATAGACTGTTTTCCCTGGAGTGTCGGAGGCTGAGGGGTCACCTTAGGAGTTTATAAATCTTGAACATGGATAGGATAATTAGACAGTCTTTTTCCCTGGGGTGGGGGAGTCCAGAACTAGAGGGCATAGGTTTAGGGTGAGAGGGGAAAGATATAAAAGAGACCTAAGGGACAACGTTTTCATGCAGTGAGTGGTGCATGTATGGAATGAGCTGCCAGAGGAAGTGGTGGAGGCTAGTACAATTGCAACATTTTAAAAGGCATCTGGATGGGTATATGAATAGGAAGGGTTTGGAGGGATATGGACCGGGTGCTGGCAGGTGGGATTAGATTGGTTTGGGATATCTGGTCAACATGGACAAGTTAGACCGAAAGGTCTATTTCCGTGCTGTACATCTCGATGACTCTATGATTCTAATATCCTGCCCATTAAGTAACCTTGCCAGTATCCTTGCTCTGTTTTCTGCTACTCATTCAATCTCCTGACTAGCTCATTAAATAATACTCATTTCAGTGAGCCTTTATTTTAGCTAGTATTCTATTTTGTATTACTTCCATCAAATCCCTTTTGAACATCTGCAATAATAATATTCACTATCCACAAGTTTAGTTATATTTTCAAAAAATTTCAGTCAGTTTTCATAAGGAATTACCTGTCCTTTACAAATCCGTTCCGAAGAAGCCATACTCGACTCAAAATGTTAACACTGTTTTTCCCTCCACAGATGCTATGAGACCTGCCAAACACTTTCAGTTTCTGCTTTACAAATCTATTTTGACATTCTCTAAGCAATGAAAATATTCAAAACATCCAGTCAGTCGAATGGTAATTGTAGACTCTAGTAAACGCACCTAGGCATACAAAGTCAGAAAAAAAAATGGTGTTATGGGTGGATGGAAAAGAAATATTATAGAAGAATTTCAGTAGTACCAACCCTCAGAATTTGGTAGTGTACCTTTTGTATCCTAAGTGCTTCAGGTCTCTGATCTATCTTTCATTTTTTTTCACAGGAGGTGCAGAGCAACCAGTTCATGGATTATTGGTTGAAAGCACCGGTGGGAGAAAATAAACTGACTTTCTTCAGGGTTTAGATTTTTTATTACTGAATAAAGAGACACACCATCATCTGACCCTTCAGTGTCTGAAAGATTCTGTCAGTATCATTCACACCCACAAGCTGTTCAGCTGCCCATGATCCAATCAGATAGGTGTCATTTGCCACCAGATCACAAAGCTACAAACCAATCAGCAACCTGTTGCTGGCCAAATCTCTCTCTTTATAATTACTCTGCTGTTGGTCTGTCTACAGACAGCTTACTCTACTGCTTGAATAAAACAGCAGTGAAAACATGTTTTGTCATGAGTTTCACGTATTTGCTTTTTAAAAGTACAGCAATTCCTTCCTTAGTCCTTTATTGTCAAGCAGTCCTTTCTCCAATTCACTCCACAATTAAAAATAAATACAAAAGATGATCTGTTTCAAGCCATAATTTGCCCAATCTTGATGTGTAATATTAGCAAGCTAATATTGTGTTCCATAGCTATAGAACCTCGTATCATGAAAATGTCAGCTATTATCAATTGCATCAAAGCTGATCAAACTTCATTCTAGATAAATAGGCAGCAGTATAAATGGGTATTATTGTTTTCAGACTTGACTAATACTGAATATATACTGGCAAGGTTGATTTTCTTCAGTTGGTATTTTATCCCTACATCAAGGCAAAGATGACTGTGTTTATCACCTGGGGTGTGTAGTGTTGGGTATATAGATGAATGATAAGGCTAATTTTACTTAGAATTATAAATGACAGAATACCAGACGATTGCGTTTTGGCCCAGTTCCTGGCTTGTGAATTCCCCTCTGTGTATTCTTTGCCTCTGGTATGAGCTTGCTTACAGAGGAAGCCTCATTGCCTGTTCATTTGAGTGCTCCAGGTGTAACAAAACTGAGCAAGTTAAAGCAATATCAAAACTTTGAAAGAAAGCCTTTAGAGTGTCCTTGTAGTGCTTTTCGGTGACCACTGTGAGAACACACCCTGGACTCAAATTCTCCATAGAATAATTGGTTTTAGTGAGTGAGTGTCAGGTACTTCAGCTAAATGACCAGCCCAACTTTGTCACAATTGTTTGCGTGGTGTGGTTGCTTTGCACACAGCTTAGTTGGATAGTTGACATTTTGTGCGGCCATGAGGACTTCAGAAGCTTCAAAAGGTGGTGGTTGACCTTCTTGGCATGACGTTGGTGCACTGTTCATTTTTGGTATGCATAAACTTTAGTTTGGAAGACAAGACCTTCTCCAGTTTGTTCCCAAGCTAAAGTTCAAAGTCTGTTGAAGGTTATGCTTGCTTCAGAAATTCTTGCATGCAGTTCATTGTAATTCGGGCTTTAGATTGAAATCTAGGGCTTGATATGGATCCTTGCTGGAATTGGCTGGTTACTTCAATTTTTTCTTCATGCTGATCTTGACACAGGGCTCAAAATATTTTTTAAAGAGCTACTTTTGGTTATTAGTCTCAATAACCTCCTTTGGAACCACAGTCAATTAGTAACAATGCTTTGTGTATTTGTTTTGATATGTGGAATATTTGGACACTCAGATGCAAATTTTTTTTAGATTACTTAGTGTGGAAACAGACCCTTCGGCCCAACAAGTCCACACTGACCCGCCGAAGCGCACCCACCCAGACCCATTCCCCTACATTTACTCCTGTAAAATTAGAAAAATTCAGCCATATTCTCAATAACCTTCAATGTTTAATTATGAGTAAACTCTCAAAAAATGAGAAAAATGTTGATTTCCCAGTCATGGCAGTCGTTAAGTAGGCACATGACAAGTTAGAAGTAGAAGTTAGCAACAAACAAATCTAACACACTTCAACACACACACAGACATCAATCACTTTAAACATGCTTTCTGCAGGCTGGTGAATTCACCACTAAATAGTTGTATGCTTGGACCTTTACACCCTCATGTTAAGTCCTACTATTTTGATGTTTTCAAATGTGTTAATGCATGAGGAAAAATATTTATGAAATAAAATATTCACTATTAAGTAATACAATTGACACAATATTCATTACAATTGCACCCTGGAGATTTTTCTCCTTGGTTGTAGCTCCTGAACTCCTGCAGCTCCTGCTTACTTAGTTCATAAGCTCCACGTAATTTGCAAGGAATTTGTTACGTTAGTTTTCCTGCTCTGAGTGTTCATTTGTTGAAAAGCTTAAAACTTTTTACCTTTAGTGATGGAGAAATTAAATTTGGAGAAGAACATTAGAGAGTTCTGCTACTTCTGTTGCAGTTTGTGAATACTGCAAAAGTGATAACAAATGATGTCAAGTGAAAGAAAAACCTGTCCCAACAATAAGAATTATACACAATCGGATAATGCCTTCTGTCACAAGCTGTGTCATTTCTGCAAACTTCATGTAAATTGATTTACATCTAGATAAATCAGATACTAGTTTCCAAAAAAAATTGCAGAAACCAACAGAAGTCGATTTCACAAGTATTTTGTCTGATATTTGGATGGAGCAATTCAGGTTTTTTTGCACTTGTAGTAAGAAAGGATTATATAAGCTGCATTACAAAGGTTTCAGTTAAGTTTCTTGCTCACACATTTCTTCATTGTGCCATAATGGTAACTTTCGCTATGAGCATTCCAAAATCTGGCCTTCATCACAGGACCAGGATTATAAAGAATTGAGAGGTATAGAAAATAAGACTGTGTACCAATGGAGAAGACAACCAACAAACATGTGTCCTTCTGCCAGAGTCTGTAAACTATATCTCTCTTGCTTACTAAAATGAATAGAAAAGCATTACTGAGAAGGTTACACTTTATTAAGGACATTTCACTGAAACCATACTTCATACTTATAGGTAATTAGAATTCTTAGAACTTTCTATGTCGAAGCAGTTCCATAATCTTATTTTCCAAATAATATGTGACTAGCAACATAAGAAATTTGTCCATTAAATCAAGTTTTCAGGTAACTGCCAAAGCACAATCATTCTTAGAAACTTGGCATCCTTCCTCTGTTCCAGGATGAAGGAGAAGATTGGCAACCCAGTGACAATTAATGCTGTTTTTTTAGTGATGCCGAACTGTATTCTCTCTCCTGGGCTTAAGCTGTGGTTAATGAGGCTCATTATTTGATAGGGAGCAAATGGCCGAGCAGTATTAATCACTAGAATATTAATTCAGTGACCTAGGTAATGTTCTGAGGACCCGGGTTTAAGTACTGTCATGGCAGATGGTAGAATTTGATTTCTAATGCAATTCTAATGATATTTAATAAGAGTCGAATTATAACCATGGAATTATTGTTGTTTGTCATAAAAGTTAATCTGATTCATTGCTGTCCTTTAGGAAGGAACTCTGCAGTCTGGTCTTGTCTACATGTGATTGCAGACCTAGAGCAATATTGACTGCCCTCTTAAATGATGTAGCAAGTTATAGAATTGTATCATCTGCTAGAAAGGAAAAGAAAATGAAAATGGACAGACTACTTGGCAACAATCTGTGGACCAGAAACAATAATGGCAAAAATAGACTGGTAAACTCTGCAACGTCCTCCTTACTAACATCTAAGGGCAGATGCCAAAATTGGGAAAGCTGCCTCACAGACTAAGGAAGCAACAACCGGACATAGTCACACTTGCAGAATCATCCTTTACAGACGATGTTCCACATACCACCAGTCACCTTCCATGGATATGTCCTGTCCACCTGCAGGACCACCAGAGGTGGCAGCACAGTGGGAAGGGGTTGCCCTGGAAGTCCTCAACATTGACCATGAAAACCATAAAATCTCATGGCCATGGCATCAGATCAAACATGGCATGAAACCTCCTGCAGGTTAACATATACTGTCTTCCCTAGGCTAATGAGTTAGTGCTCCTCAGTGGAGTTGAACAAAGCTTAGAGGAAGCACAGAGGGTGGCAAGGATGTAGAATATACTCCGGGTGAGGGATTTCAATGTCCAAGACAAAGAGTGATTCATCAGCAACACTATTGATTGAGCTGGTTGAGCCCTATAGGACATAGCTACAGATTGGGTCTGCGGCAGATGGTGAGGGAAAACATACTTCATTCTCACTAATCTGCTACCTCAGATATATCTGTCCATTATACTATTGGTAAGAGTAACCACTGCACAGTCTTTGTGGAGACCAAGACCCATCTTCATATTGAGAATACCTTACATTATATTTTGTGACATTATCTCTGTGTTAAATGGGACTGTATGGACTAAATCTAAACAGATATAAGCGAAAGTCTAAAACACAGCCAACTGGGAGTCTGAACAGCCTTCAGTCAGATCTATCAACTCATCACTCAGCATCCATGGGGCACTGTGGGCCATCAGAAGCAGCAGAATCGTACTCCAGCACAATCTGCATCTTCAAGACCCGGAATGTCCCTCACTCTGCCATTGCCATAAAGCCAAGGGATCAGCACTAGTTCAGTGAAGAGTGCAGGAGGACATGCCAAGAGCAGCACCAGGTGCAGCTAGCTTAAAAAAAAGTATTAACTTGGTAAAACTACAAAACAGGACTACTGGTGGCCAAACAGCATAAGCAGCAAGTGATAGACAATGGAGAGCGATCCCACAATCCGACTGATCAGATGTAAGCTATGCAATCCTGTCACATCCAGTTGTGAAAGATAGTGGAAAATTAAACAATTCATTGAAGGAGGAGTTCCACAAATATTCCCATCCTTAATTATGGGGGTACCCGCACATTGGTGCAAAAGATAAAGCTGAAGCATTCGCAACAATCTTCAGCCGGAAGTGCTGAATGGATGATCTGTCTCAGCCTCCTCCAGAAGTCCTAAGCATCACAGATGCCAAGCTTTTGTCAATTTGATTCACTACTTCTAATATCAATAAATGGTCGGAGGCCCTGATTAAGGTCTATGGGTCCTGACAATATTCTGGCAATAATACTAATAATGCCAATAGTGAGTACTCAGCAGCCATAGAGTCATAGTCATAGAGATGTACAGCATAGAAACAGACCTTTCGGTCCAACCCGTCCATGCCCACCAGATATCCCGACCATTTGATCAGCAGGAAGTATGAACAGAGGAGACCTTGAAATCTGACAGAAACATATTAAATGATGTCTTATAAAGATCAAAATGAATATAAAATGTGGCTTATTCTGGAAATTTAAAATTAGAAACAGTAAGTTTGGGTAATTTTGCACAGCAGGTGCAAGGAGAAAAACAGTGACTTCTCATCAGAACCAGAAAATTGAGAGCTTTAAAGGAAGTGCAAAGCTGGCTCAGAGGGTCAAGGAAAGACTTGTAGAGTAGAAGACAAGAGTGTTTTCAAAAATGATATTGCAAGGTAAAAGGTGTTAAGACACAGAAGATGAATCTATAGGAGGTATAAGTTGTTACAGCAGAATGGCAGCGGAAGGGAGATATGGGAAATATATCAAAAACCCAAAGGCTTCTCTAGTCTCAATGTGGTGGAGGGAAATCAGGAAGGCTTCTTTTCGCAGTTAAATGTTCATTTAAATATAATGTGTACATGATCTTGCTCTAAATCAGAATTTAATGTTTCTACAAGTACTCGTGTTGACAAAATGTTTATTGTTTTTATCAGAAATCACCAAGCATTTTGGGTTTGGAGGCATACTCAACCGAGCAAAAGAGAAAAGTGTGCCAGTGTTTATCGGAGAACATTGTCAAACAGAAGCAAGAACAAAGATCAGTAGTAGCTGAAACAGAGAGCAAGGTAAGTCTTTTTCACCCAGGTGCAAAGCGATTTTGCTAAAAGATTATTTTACTCTACTCAGAGGTTTCTTGTTCATTTTCTTACACATTTCCATTCACGGAGAAAACCGAAGCTAGGTTTTCACTTTCAACCAGATAATTTTGCAAGAAATGTGAACAACAAAATATAAAATAGAACACAGTAACTGAAAGACTTACAATTATATGAAGACCTATCCCATCATTAGGTTTATTTTTATAATTTACAATTCTATGTAAATACAAATATCTTATGTATCTTAAAAAATTGTTTTTGTTTCTTGCCTACAAGTATACCTTTTTTGCCATATTTTGAGCATGGCTTAAAATTTAAAAATCCAGATTTTAAAAAATGTGGAAAATTGCATTTTGAAGAGACATTTACTGTAAATAAAACCTCAATTACACGAACTTAGAATCCCTACTGTGGGGAAACAGACCCTTTGGCTCAACAAGTCCACACCAACTCTCTGAAGAGTAATCCACCCAGTTCCATTCCCTTACCCTATATTTACCCCTGACTAATGGACCTAACCTACAGATCCCTGATCACTATGGGAATTTAGCATGGCCAATACTCCTAACCTGCACATCTTTGGTTTGTCGGAGGACATGCAGACACGAGGAGAATGTGTAAACTCGACACAGGCAGTGTGGAGACTCTAATTGAATCTGGGTCCCTGGTGCTGTGAAGTAGCAGTGCTAACCATTGAGCCACCGTGCTGTGTAACAAAGAGGTTCAGTTCAGAAGCTGCATTGAAAATTCAGAATCACAACTTAACCTGACTCAGGAAGGAGGAAAGCCGTAGTACAGTGCTCAGGAACATTCCCACCTTCACTCCAGGATTAGATTAGTTCTGATCTTAAGAGTTACACTATAATGTTTACATTGGTGCTGTCTTGCAGCAGCCATAAGGAAAAACTTTAATGTTAGTTTCGTTAAGGGGCAGATAAGGTTCCCAACTCAGCATGTATAACTCAACAGATGTAGTCATAAAATAATCAGAGGAAGTGGTGAAGGTGGGTACAATGACAACATTTAAGAGGCATCTGGTTGAATATATGAATAGGAAGGCTTTAGGGGGTTATGGGCCAAATGCTGACAAATGGGACTAGATTAAGTTAGGATATCTGGTTAGCACATGAGTTGGACCAAAGGGTCTGTTTTCATGCTGTACATCTCTATGACTCTGTGTGTTTGTTGAAATCACTATTTGCAATTTGTGTTGACTTTTGGATAATGAAAGACTATTTTCAAGATAAACACAAGTGGAGAGGATTTCACCACACCACACAAAGTGGCAAGGGAAGCTGAGGCAGTGATAAACTCACAGAAAGCCATGGCAGATCAGCATGCTGCTGACAGTAGCCCAAATTGCAAACTACTGTACAGATTTTAAAGGAACAGTCTTATTCGCTTTAAAGCAAAACGTATTCAAAGGAAAGCACTTGTTTGCTTTGATATCAAACATACCCTTTTGCATTGAACAGAATAATATAATCTCTTAAATTGCTGTTGACCAATGAAAAACAGCTTTATTCTATCAGGCTGTCAACATGTCTGAGATGTTCAGGATTATTCCTGTTGTTATTTTTGTGAAAGCTCTCTGCCATGGTAATAAATTAATATACTTTAGGGCAATATGAATACTGGTAAATGCATTTTTGTGCAATAGTGGACTAATAGTGAATCAAAGGTTAGCTAATGTTCATTTGCCCAGTTCTCTGGATGGAGGTTTATAACGTAATGGTTTCTGTTGACCCATGTTCCCTTGGAAGTTGATTTCTGCAGAATGTATAATGAAATTATTTATGAAAACCCCAGCAACCAATATCATAATGATTTTACTAGCATTTTGAGTATAATTATTGACCCTGCTTTTTTCCAATAATTTTTGGAAATTTAAAGCTCATTTTTGATATTATTTTTCATCGATAACCGTCACATATGTTGAACATCGTAACCTGCTATACCTCTATCTATCATTGTTAAAAGGTAGTAGATTGTAGACATGGTACAAGTCAGAAGGATCGAGAAAGCCAGAAGGAATTTCATGAAGGTTAACAACAGGAAACTTTGCCAGGAACAAGGAAAATATTTTATGTTCTATTCTCTAGAAATAAGTAAAGAAATAAGGAAGATGGAGGTCTTTGAAATGTGACTGGGGCGACATATCCTTAAAATTTCATACTCCGTCCATAAGATAAGTGAAAAGCAAAAATTATTCTGAAAAAACGACATCCAGAAAAGAAACTATTTTGGTAATTTGATCAGAGCTCAAAAGCCACAGAAATAATTTGTGAGGGCAAAATAGAGGCAGCAAAAAGAGGGGTCAATATTGGTGTAATTGGTTGATGGACATCATAGAGTGGTTGCAGATGAGCTACATTGAAATGTCCAAGGATGATTTGAGAGAGGCTTTTTTTCACTGGAGCATAGGAGGTTGAGGGGTGGCCTTATAGAGATTTATAAAATCATGAGGGGTATAGATAAGGTGAATAACAGGTGCCTTTACACTAGAGTGGGGGACATCAAGACTAAGGGGCATATGTTTAAAGTGAAAGGAGAAAGATTTAAAAAGGAGACATATGGGGCAATTTTCTTTAACACAGTAGTTTGTGTGTGAATGAACCTCCAAAGGAAGCGGTGGATGCGGGTACAATTACAACGTTTAAAAGACATTTAGATAAGTACATGAATAAGAAATGTTGGGAGGTGTGTGGGCCAAACGCAGGCGGATGGGACTAGTTCAATTTGGGATTATGGTCAGCATAGACTGGTTGGACCGAAGGGTCTGTTTCTGTGCTGTATGACTCTTTGACATACCTTGACAGCATATTTCCTGACACCATTAGCTGCTGTCAACAGTTACTACTCCAAAGATACCTTATGGTCTATGTGCGTGCACTTCATAGACTTCAAATGAGATGAGCGATTAGAATACAGTAAATTGTTTGCTTAGATTGTATATGTGTTGTGGACTCAGAACAAAATTAATTGTCAGCTGTTCTTGAATATTACTTGTAAATTACACTACTTCTGGAGTTAACTTAGGGAGGCTGTCTTATACAAGACTATAAAATCCATAGATGGAAATGTGTTGCTGGAAAAGCGCAGCAGGTCAGGCAGCATCTAGGGAACAGGAGAATCGACGTTTCGGGCATTAGCCCTTCTTCAGGAATGATTGAGAATCTCCTATAAAATCCATAGACTGCAAGTTGTGCCTTCTTTAAAATATAAAGCATGCAAGATGATTAAATGTTTTGGGTTCTATGCTTTCCATGTATCTTCATACCCTGAGCAGAACTACCATTTTAGATTTTGCATATTGCTTGAACTGGAAGCTGATATCTATTTTGATATTTCTATGGCCGGACTTCGACAATATGAAGAACACACAGTCTATCAAGTACGTATATCCATGTTGTAATGCGATCTGTAGTTTCAAAGTTTATATTTTTGGGACAGAGCCTAATTTGGCCATCTCAGATTCGAAGGGAACTTTTACTGAAACTGAGATTGGAAACCAACATTTTTGGGGAGACTAAAATAGATTGAAACTATATAGTGCATGTGTGAGACCCTAAATGGTGACACTGGTGTAGTACAGACAGGCTGAAGAATACAGAGATTGCATTGAGAAGCTATGGGCAGGCAATTAAACAGCTGCTGAGGAGGTTTTTGTTAATTGAAGATAATGTTGATGGATCTACACCATCTGGGTTATCATAAATAAGGTTGGGGATGTTCTGCAGATGTGTTATTTTTGGTTCATTATATACTGCTGTTAGCTGGAGATCTAGCTAGAATCTTAAAGAAGAGGCGATTAAATTCTTCATGAGAATGGCAAAAGTTGGATGACATCATGGATAAGAATGATTACATATATGCTGCAGATGTGAATGGACTGCAGAGCCAATTCATATGATGTGACTGTATCTGCCATTTAATATGTAATTTATACTTCATAACTCACTGTATTTTGCCTGTCAATTCATGTTTATTGGTTGTTGATCCTTGATGTGTCTTGTATATGACTACTCAAGATGTTTAATGTTTATTTTTGATTCTTATATGACGTTTCTTTTGTTTTACACCGTGGACTCTTGTTGCTTCATTCTTTGAGTAATTTTGGATTTCACCTTTTTGTTTCAAAATGAAATGGGTTACTGGTCTCAAAAGATCAAAATGCTGTAAGAAATGAATTGCTATCACAATGTCATAGTTGTGTATTTAACATTTTGTTTACATGTGTATACCACTATCAAAGATAACCCAGATGCCTTATATTCTGCAGTGAGTAACATCTAATGACATATAAATTTGGAATAGGTTTTGTTGCTGTTGTTCATAAGTAACTTGTCTTATCTCATGGTCTGGAAATCACACCAGATATGGGATTTGGAACCTATGTTCCCATATTTGGTGACTTGAATTCTACAACAATCCATCTGTATCACATCATAAATCTAATGGAAAATCAGCAGGAAGTTGAGGAAAACAGCAGATATTTTCTGACCGGCTTGAAAGGATACTGGAGCGGGAGGGGGAGGATCCAGTTTTAGTGTTCCACACTGGGACTAACAACATAGGCAGGTGTAGGATGGGAACCTGTTTGGGGATTATTGAGGAACACAATTAAGGAATAGGTTGTCAAGAGTCATAATCTCCGGATTACTCCCCAAATATAATGTGCAAATTGGCTTAAGGACAAGAAAATTAGGGAAGTAAACACATGGCTCAGGGAATAGTGTGGGAAAGAGGGGTTCGCATTTCATGGGGCATTTGCATCAGTTTTGGAACCGGGGGGATCTGTACCACCAATGGGACGGTGTCCATCTGAATCGATCTGGAACCAGTGTTCTAGTGAAAAGAATAAATAGGATGGTCACGAGGACTTTAAACTTGAATCGGGGAGAAAGGAAAGGGAAAGCAACAGGAAGTATGGTGATAAATGAAAAGGTAAGCAGCAGATTAGCATGTATGCATTAGGGTTGAAGTTCAAGGCAGACTGTGAAAGGAACAAAATGAAGGATAACTCTTGAGATATTAGAGATGGTGTGAATCATGACGGTAAGAAAGCTAGCATAAAGGCACTTTACCTGAATTCTCGTAGCATTTGTAATAAGGTTGATGCATTAACGGCACAGATCATCGTGAATTAATATGATTTGAGAGCCATTACGGAGACAGTGTTGCAGAATGGCCATGACTGGGAATTAAATATCAGAAGGACCGACAGCAATGCAGGGGCAGTGGTGTACTTTTGATATTCAAGGATGACATCATAGCGGTGCTGAGAGATGATATAGGTTCTTTGGAGCATGAGGTTGAATCCATTTGGGTAGAAATTAGGAATTCCAAGAAGAAGTCGTCACTGACAGGCGTAGTCTATAGGCTGCCAAATAATAACATCACATTGTGGCGGGCAATAATCAAGGCAATAACTAATGACTGCAAAAACGTTTCGGCTGTTATCATGAGGGATTTTAATCTGCATGTAGATTGGTTGAACCAGCTCAGTCAGGGTAGCCTTGAAAAAGAGTTCATTGAATTTAGCTGTGAGAGTTTTTTTGAACAGTATGTAGTGGAACCGGCATGGGAGCAAGTTATCCTAGATCTGGTCCTGTGTAATGACACAGGAATAATTAGTGACTTCATAGTTAAGGATCCTCTTGGAAGGAGTGATTACAGTATGATTGAATTTAAAACACAGCTGGATAGTGTGAAGATAAAATCCAATACCAGGGTCCTGTGCTTGAATAAGGGGACTATGATAGAATGAGGGAAGACCTGGCTAAAGTAGACTGGAAACAGAGACTTTATGGTGCAACAGTTGATGAGCAGTGAAGGTCCTTCAAATAAATTTTTCAAAGTGCTCAACAAAAGTATATTCCAGTGACAAAGAAGGACTGTATGAGGAGGGGTAATCTGCCATTGGTGTCTAAGGAAATAAGGCAGGCTATCAAAGAAAAAGAGAACGCATACAAAGTGGCCAAAAACAGCAGGAATCTAGAAGATTGGGTTAACTTTAAAGGTCAACAGAAAGCCACAAGAAGAGCTATAAAGAAAAGTATGAGAAAAAAAAACTAGTACAGAATATAAAGACAGACAGCAAAAGTTTCTATAAATATATAAAACGAAGAAGAGTGGCTAAAATAAATGTTGGTCCTTTAGAGGATGAGAAGGGGAGTTACTTATGGAATATGATGAAATTAGTGAGGCGTTGAACAGATACTTGGCATCGGTCTTCATAGTGTAGGATACTATTAACATACTGGTAAGTGATGAAGAGACTAAGGTAGATGAGGACCTGGAAACAATTTTTATGACGGAAGAGTTCATGTTGGGTAAGCTAATGGAGTTCAGGATAGATAAGTCTCCTGGCCCTGATGGAATGCATTCCAGGGTACTAAAAGAGATGGCGGGAGAAATAGCAGGTAATTTTATAAAATTAGCTGGACTTTGGGGCAGTCCCAGCAGATTGGAAAATAGCAAATGTGATGTCACTGTTTAAAAAGGGAAGTAGACAAAAGATGGGGAATTATAGACCAATGAGCTTAACCTCTGTACTAGGGAAGATGCTTGAGTCTATTATCAAGGAAGAAATAGCAGGGCATCTCGAAATAAATTTTCCCATCGTACAGACACAGCATGGGTTCATGAAGGGCAGGTCATACTCCACAAATCATTTGGAATTCTATGAAGACATTCAAGCAAGGTGAACAACGGGGACGCACTGGATGTGATGTACCCTAGATTTCCAAAAGGCCTTTGACAAGGTGCCGCACATGCTGCTGCATAAGATAAGGATGCACAATGTTAGGGGTAGAGTTTTAGTGTAAATAGAGGATAGGTTGACTGACAGGAAGCAAAGAGTGTGGATAAACGACAGCTATTCTGGCTGGCAATCAGTGACTAGTGGCCTCAGGGATCGGTGTTGGGACCACAATTATTTACAATTTATTGAGATAATTTGGAGTTGGGGAACCACGTGTACAGTGTCAAAATTTGCCGATGACGCAGAGAGTAGCAGAGCAAAGTGTGCAGAGGACTGTGAAACTCTTCAGAGCAGTATAGGTACATTGAGTGGGCAAACGTCTGGCAGATGGAATACAATGTTAGTAAATGTGAAGTCATCCATACTGGTAGGAGTAACTTCAAAATAGATTATTATTTGTATGGTAAAAAGTTCCAGCATGCTGATTTGCAGAGAGACCTTGGTGTTCTTGTGCATGAACTGCAGAAGGTTGGTCTGCAGGTACAACAAGTAATTAGGAAGGCAAATAGAATTTTGTCCTTCATTGCTAAAGGTTGAGTTTAAAAGCAGAGAGGTAATGTTACAGCTGGAGTAGTGTTGTAGATTTGGTCTCCTTGCTTAAGAAAGGATGTATACTTGCCAGTACACTGGAGGGGGTGCAGAGGAGGTTCACCTAGGTTGATTCCGGAGTTGAGGAGAGAGACTGAGTACATTAGGATTATATTCATTGGAATTCAGAAAAATGAGGGGCGACCTTATAGAAACATATAAAATTATGAAGGGATTTGATAAAATAGAAGTTGATAGGATGTTTCCACTGCTGGGTGAGACTAAGACAAGAGGGCATGGCCTCACGATTAGAGGAAGCAGGTTGAGAGCTGAACTGAAAACTAATTTCTCCACCCAGAGGGTTGTTAATCTATGGAATTCCTTGCCCAGTGAAGTAGTTGGCATTACTTCAGTAATCACTTATAAAGCTAAGATAGATACTTTTTTAAAAAAATAAAGGAATTAAGGTATACAGTGAGAGCGTGGGTAAGTGGAGCTGAGTCCACGAAAAGTTTAGCCATGATCTTAGTGAGTGGCGGAGCAGGCTCGAAGGGCCGGACAGCCTATCCCTGCTCCTTGGTAAAAACAATGACTGCAGATGCTGGAAACCAGATTCTGGATCAGTGGTGCTGGAAGAGCACAGCAATTCAGGCAGCATCCGAGGACAGGCAAAATCGACGTTTCGGGCAAAAGCCCTTCATCAGGAATAAAGGCAGAGAGCCTGAAGCGTGGAGTGATAAGCTAGAGGAGGGTGGGGGTT
>NC_057739.1:21905968-21934240 GCF_004010195.1 Chiloscyllium plagiosum
CCGGACTTGTCCGACCTGCCCAGCTCCTTTTCCACCTATCCACTCCACCCTCTCCTCCCTGACCTATCACCTTCATCTCCTTCCCCACTGACCTATTGTACTCTGTGCTACTCTCTCCCCCCCCCCACCCTCCTCTAGCTTATCTCTCCACGCTTCAGGCTCTCTGCCTTTATTCCTGATGAAGGGCTTTTGCCCGAAACGTCGATTTTTGCCTGTCCTCGGATGCTGCCTGAATTGCTGTGCTCTTCCAGCACCACTGATCCAGAATCCACTATCCCTGCTCCTTGTTCTAATGTTCTTATGAGGTTGCATTTAGTCTGCCTCCTTTCTTGGAGCTTCCTTTTTGATTTTTAATTGCTCTCCAAACCAAATGACAGCAATGTGTAAACATTTTCTAAGGTAGAAGTTTCTGCCTCCAGATCTGAAACATGTTTGAGGTGTATAAGATTAAAGGGCATGAGTAGGGGGAATAGAGAGCAGCTGTTTCCTTTGGTTGAGAAGGGGGACATTGTTTTAGGATAAGGGCAGGAGATTCAGAGGGGATTTGAGAAAAAAAACATGTTGGGTGTTGGGAATGTTGAAAGCACTGCCTGGGAAGGTATGGAGGCCAGAAACCTTACAACATTTAAAACTATATTTGAATGAGGGCTTGAAATATGATAACACACAAGAACATGGGGTAAAGTGCAGGAAATTGGGGTTAACAGTGGTAGTTATGTCAGTGCAGACTCGATCTGCTAAAGGGCTTTTTCTGCACTATATAACTCCATTAGGATTAGTCGGAGTTGAGGTCAGGCAGTAGCAGGTCAGAGATATATCTGAATTAAATCTTTCCCTATCTGCAGCCAACTTGGTTTATAGTCCTCCAGCTAGGATCGATAAACGTAACAGAAGTCACACCTGCTGCGTGCATTCCTGGCAAGTACACATGTCAAGTCTTTCCCCTGGCAGTGGGTGCAGCCAAAGGTTGCCCTGCGCAAGAATTCATTGCCCCTGCACTCTTTCTACTCTCCCACCCAAACTCTCCAACTCATAATGGTGGCCTGGCTGCTCTCCTGTATTTTTAAATTTTTTTTAAAAGGAAATTGTTAAATTAACACTTTAATTTTGAGCACCTTCCTCATTTACTTGCCATTTCATCGCAGATGCATTATCCGTGGTTAAACAAGAAAATGAAAGTTAATATCAATCTCAATGCAATCACGTCTAATTCTTTGAAGATTAGTGATAGGTCAGGCAGTTGAACTGATTTTAAAAGCTAGCAAAGTGGGACTGGAAGAATTGATAAGGAGGATGAAATCGGAGTATGAGAAAAAAAGCTAGCTATATAAAAACACATAGCAATAGTTTTATAATTATTTCTTAAAACATAACTATAGCAAGTTCTAGCCAGTGAGTGAGTTTAGGGAATTCATAATGTAAACAAGATGCAGGATCTTATAGCGCCCTGAATGACATAGGTAATCATGAAAATGTGACGAGAAATCTGGGACAATCACAGTAGAAGTCCAGTGAGACCTTTCTCGAAGTCAGGAACATGAAATCGCTTTTTGCAATATTGTTCTGAACTTTGATATGAGATTCTCAATGTGGGTGCCTATTGTTTGTCATCAGTCTCATCAACTCAAAATATCACCTCTAATACACAGGTTCTTATTCTACTACAACCTGGATAGAACCTGGATGCTGAGAATTACTGATATGAAAGTCAGAGTGAGTACTGAGTGACTCACCACTTGCTCCTCCAGACTGCCACCCACCTGGCAGCATATCTCAGGGTAAGCTTAAGGAATGTGCATCATGCACCCCACATCCATGGATGCTTGCATCAGACACATGTCTGCCTTGGTGCATCATCATGGCACATGTCTGATCTACTTGCGGTATCCTTCTGCACTGTAGTGCTGTATTTTGTGGTGCACTGGCAACTGTTATTACAATGCTGATGCCAAGGCACTCTGCATGCAGGTGCAAGCACCAAGCTCACTGGACCAGGATGCAACTCAGGCCTGCTCACTTTCCTCCTTAGTGCTTGCTCACTTGGCATCTACCTGGATGCTCACAGCATCACTGCCATGGCCTGCTTTGCCTTGCATTGCAGTGCTGCCCCTGGCACAGCTTAAAGGCTTGCCTTGCTACTTTGCATAGACACAAAGCCAGTCTGCTGGTCATGCCTGTTAACAGTCATCAGTATTGTTCCCTGTAATTTCTAACCAGCTGAGCAGGTTTCCAAAATCAGTGTTTGGTGTGCTGATACTGATCACATGCACAGAACATTAAGTGGCACATTTGCATACAATCTCACACCTACAGCCTGTGTTACAAACACATGTATGTGCTTCAACGCATTGGCCATGTCTCAAAGTCAGAGGGGGAGTAGCCTGAAATGTAGCCGATGGGCACTGTTGGCAGTTAGGGAGTCCTGGTTTAGTCTGCTAAGGACAGCATCCATGCACAGCCTGGAGCCTTGGCCACATTCAGTCACCGTGTTTGGGGCAGTCATGCTCAGCGGCAGTAGCTCAATACAGCACAGGGAATGGACCACAGTCAGTCCTGCAGTGTACTCAATCCAGGGATTAGCAATAAATCAGTCAAGGTACTGCATAGAGATCAGTCAGGGGTATGGTCAGCCTTCAATCAGGGCCATGCTTCCAAATTGATCAATGGAGTGGTGTTGATGACTAGATCAGCCCTGACAGGGAAGCAAACAGTGAATTACTTGGACTATTTGGACTTTTTCTGTATTGTCTATTCAATGAAATTGCTACTTTGTTGTTATACACAATGTTGGGCCGAACATTACGCAAAATTAAATGAATCAGTTCTGCTTACCCTTGATCCATATCTCTGCATTTCTTGCATATTGGTATGCTTATCTAAAAGTCCCTTAGACATCTCTTTCATATTTGCCTCCATAACTATCCCAGACAGTGTGTTCTAGACGCCAAATATTTGCACAGAGCATAGTATATTCATTTGATTTCTTTGTTGATCATACAGAAAGGAACAGAAGGTTTATTTAATAATTGATTTATCATTAGGTATTGCAAAGCAAATTTCAGTTAATACTAATTATTTAAGATGCTAAGGGAGCATTTATAAATTAAAGCTTAAAAATTATAAGTGATTACTTCATAAAAGACAATTTGTGGAAATTTATAAGCAACTGTCAAAATAGGAGCACTGTCAAAATGAGCAGTAGAGTAGAATCAACAAGATGATCATAACGATGTCGAGATCATCTTGCCGCAACATCCATCCCTTTCCTCAAGCAGCATGGCAATGTTCTCACCTGGCAGCAGTCAGTTCCCAATTGACACTCTTTATTGCTTCTTAAAAAACTTGTTAGCAGCCAAACTCGACACAGGTTGTGATGTTACTGAGTGTGCCAAATAAAGTAGTGATTCAGAAAACTCACCATGGAAATCCGTATTGATACTTGGCAGGTTCAGCTTGCTACTTGCTCCAAATGACCTCAATGTTTCCCACTACCAAAGAGCAAAGCAGTGATCCACAAGCACCATCAACACGCACCCTCTTTCAGGGAGCCATTGTTGCCACCCTGGCATATATGCAATGCACAGCATTAGGCCCTTCAATATTGCATGTGTGAAGCAGGGCATATTGGCAACTAGCAGTATAAAGCTGCATCGGGTACAGTAGTTGCACAGGGAAAGGCTGTATCATGCTGCCCATCAGAGCTGCTCCCTTGATGTCTGGGCACACACACTTGCTTGGTGCCCATCAGTATCTCCAAAATGCAAACCATGTCCTGCCGTGTCTCGGGCTGGCAGTCTATGCTATTACACAACCAGGCATGTGATAATGCTGTGCAGCAGTGCAGAGTCCAGGGCATTATCTCATATATAAGTGAGCAATATCATGCTACTACCTGTGTCACGTGGTAGCAGTATTTTGTCAAACTCAATTTGCAAACTTGTCAAGCAGCGAGACATGCCTGAAAGTCTTCAGGGATTGGTTGCACCCCACTCTAAGGAGGCTCCTATCAGCCCATGGGATCCTGAGTGGTTAGTCAAGGGCAGCCTCCAGTACCATCCCAGGTATTGGCCAAGGGCAGGTGTCCAGTCAGGGTGACTTTATACAGTGAATCGGTGCCGATATGTCCTTTTTCTATGTAGGTGGCTGGTTGAGAGGGAGGTCTGCCACACTCAGGGTCTGAATAGGTGGCAGCTGAGGCTGGTTGGTCAAGTCACCTGAGAGGTAGGGCACACTCTTCCCTTCATCCCAGTTCACAGAAGATAAGGAGAAGTGGGTGTGGGGATTAGTGAACAAAGAATAAAGAAAGTTACAGCTTAGGAACAGGCCCTCCAGCCCTCTAAGCCTGCGCTGATCCAGATCCTCTATCTAAACCTGTTGCCTAATTTCTAAGGGTCTGTATCCCTTTGCTCCCTGCCCATTTATGTATCTGTCCAGACACATCTTCAATGACGCTGCAATGCCCACTTCTACCACCTCCGCTGGCAATGCATTCATGGCACCCACCACTCTCTCCATGAAGAACTTTCCACGCATACCTCCCCTAAACTTTTCCCCTCTCACTTTGAACTCATGAACCCTCGTAATTGAGTCCCCCACTCTGGGGGGGGAAAAAGGTAAGTGAGGCAGATATAGGTTCATTTACCCAGCTTGGGTAATGACCTGTGAAGGTACGAAGCCTGGGTGTTAATGGTATGGGCACTTGGGGTGGAGAGGTACTGTTCAGGGTCACACCGACATGTTAACACTGAGGCAGAAAGCTGATGACTCATTAAAGTAATGACTCATTAATCTGACTAAAGATTTGATCTTGGACTTTTGCAATCATAAAATATGCTAGAAGTTCCTACCAGGGAATTGCAGCCCATGTGATTTTCTATCTCTTTGCATGCAAGATAACAGACAAAGCTGAGTGATTTCCCGATACGTACTGATATCAGAAGCAGAAATTCGACTCCAACCTACTTTCAGACAGGAATGTAAAACCAGGAACTGCTGATGACAGGGTTTCCTGATCGTGCAAAATGTGCTAAAGATTGGGTCAGCAGAGACGGCTGGTGAATACGGGCTAGGCCGTTTTTCTTTTGATCTGGGCAGGTAAATTCTTAGGTAAGGAGTTATTAATTGCAATTAACCTTTAAAATTAAATTCAAAACCACTTCAGGAGTATGTTTTGTGATGTAATCCTTTTGTCATAAAATGCATGCCCTCCTACCTAATTCCACTGGAACTTGTTGAGTTTCTCTTTAAATTACTATAAATTAAATGCAGAATTAATTCAAGAAAAACCGTTTTCATTTTTATATCCTATCTTTTACTTAGAAACATTGGGATTTATCTTTGCAGTAGTACAAAATGGGCAAAAGTAAATGGTGACTCATTTTGCATTCTGCCTGACGTTCTTTTTCATTATGTTTTGGTAACACTAGACTTTTGCCTTAAACACCTGCTACTTTATGTTTGAGGGTACGAGCAGCAAAATAGACTTTGCTGTAAAGGGAAAAATCAATCCTTATGAATTATAGTGTATGACAGCAATATGACTTATCCTGCAGTATGTAGCCAAACTCATTTCTTATAAACAGAAGGCAATGCCACAAAACAACTGCAGAGAAGGTTAAAGAGTCAAACAGTAACTTGACAGAATTAGAATTTTCAGTTATTTTGGCCTTGTATTTATGAAGTGTGGTGCATGAAAGCAAAAATAGACCATGTTTCTCTACACCAAGAGCTGATTTTTGTCTGCACTCCCCAGTACAATAGCATTACTAAAGAGACTTGACTCAGAGGAATTTAAAAGCTGTATAAATGGCTGGTAAATGCCATCAGAAGTTGCATATAATGCAGATGAAACTAACGGTAGGTCCGGGTGTTCTATGTTGAGTCATTGGATTTAGTATATGCAGAGTATTGTTAATCCAGAAATAATTTAATATTTTAGTTCAGTATTGACTTCAATTATATGTGGAATGGAACAGTATTTTTTTTACCATAGGAAGACTACATTTGTGTTTAAAAGTTATAATTCTTGAAATTTCTTGAACTTTATCTCCTATTTGTAGATTTGACCTACGTAGTTTAATGAAAGTTATTTATTTATAATCTGTATGATGATGGAAGTGATTAACTCTATACAATAAAAAACTTCAAATTAAGTGTGATGTCTATAAAAGAGAAACTCAATGTCCAATAGAGTATTATAATTTGTATGTTAGGAAAACAACAATTTGGTAGGCTCGTAGTGAGAAGTAAATGGTTTCAAAAAATGCTGACCTTAAATTTTCAGCCTTGCTTCTTTATTTCTGCAGATGAATTCCAGCCAATGACATCACTAGTCTTTCAGCTAGACTCCAGTATCGGTATAAAGGGTCATTTCTCTGAACAAGCAAACATATTTTCACATTATTTCACAGAAATTTTCCTAATACTGTCAGAAAAACAGCAGTACATTTTTTTCTGAAATGACAGGTTGAACCAATTAATAGAAACACTGATTTAAATATTGTTGGTAAACAAAACAGTTTTTCAGTAATACATTTCTTGAGTTTATTACATTAAATTTTACAGTACCGTCCTGTATACCTCTGCACTACATCTGAATACCCTGCATTCACTTATTCTCCTTAATATCTTAAAATTACTTCCAGATCAGTGATAAGTGGTATCATATTACGCCATAAAATTGTAGTTGTAACATTGCTAACTATAATATATGATATTCTTGATGTGTTATTATATCCTCTGGATATTACTATCTTTAGAAGTACAACATAAGAATGCTTGCAAAGATTCAGTATGTATTTTAATACAGTCAACTCTATCAAATCACCAGGTGCATTGTTATCCATACGTCTATTATAAATGATATAATAGAGCATTTGCAAGATAGTGACAAAATCGGATAGTCAGCATGGAATTATAAAGGAGAAGTTGTGCTGGAAAAATCTGCTGGAAATATTTAAGGATATAACTAGTAGAGTGGAAAAGGGAGAGTCAGCGGATGTGATTTACTTGAATTTTTAGAACACTTTTAATAAGGTCCCACAATGTCAAACTAAAGCACATGGTATTGAAGATTGCGTACTGAAATGGATTGAGAACTGATTGGCAGACAGGGAACAGATTAGAAGAAATGGGTCTTTTTCCGAGTCGCAGGCAGTGACTAGTGGCATACAGCAAGGATTAGTGCCTGCACCCCAACTATTCACAACATATGTTCATAGATTTAGATGAGAAAACCACATGTCATATTTGTAAGTTTGCAGATGACACACAGCTGGGTGGGAGTGTACACTGTAAAGAGGATGCAGAGAAAGTACAGTGTCATATGGACAAGTTAAGTAAGTAGGCAAATCTATTGCTGATGTAAAATGTTGATAAATGTGAGGTTGTCCATTTAGTAGCACAAACAGACATTAATATTTGAATTAGATAGATTGGGAAAGCAGGAGGTACACCAGTCACTGAAAGTAATCACAAAGATGCAGCGGGCAATGAAGAAGGCAAATGGTCTGTTGGCCTTCATGGTGAGAGGATTCAACAGTTTCCAGTTGCCTGCCATTTCATCAAACTACCGTGCTCCCTGGTCAAAATTTCCATCTCTGACCTGCTGCAGTGCTCCAGTGTGGCTCAGCGCAAATTGGAAGAACAACATCTCAATTTCCGATTGCAATAACAGGACAACTAATGTAACAATCTCTGAAGCTACTGTAGGAAAGAAATTGAATTTAACAAAGGCTGAAATGGTTTGATGAGATTGGAGCAAAGTGGAACTATTGTGTAGCAGTAGGTGTATTAATTCTGTGATTTTAAATTTCAAGTGGTATTAAAAATCAGTTTAAACAGCGTAAGCATAAATTGAGGACTTCTCCACAAATTATTTGCTTTGTGTTCAAACATTATAACAGAAACTAGCAAGTTAATTTTACAGTGAGCTTTTCATTAGGTCAGTAATCTTGCTAATAAATATATCCTCTGCTCTAATTTTGAGAATTCTTCAATAGAATTGAAGTATTCCGTAAACATTCAACTTTAAAATTAAAATGGGAAATGCTAGAGCATGCTCAGCAGGTGACACACCATATGTAAAGCAAGAAACAGGGCTAATATTTCAAGTTGATTTTTTTTATTGCTATGCTTTTCAATAATTTGTTTTTATTTCAAATTTCCAACTTGGTATTAGGTTTTATTTTCATTTTTTTATTTACAACAGTATGCCTTATGTGATTTTTAGTGTAAAATTTATGGTTAAGAGCTGGTTATTTAAATATTTATTTATTTCACAAAGCTTCCAAGTAATTCCTTGTTTTTCATTTTTTGGCAATCAGTTTATACTCATCTGTTTCCCTGTTTCCCAAATCAATAGCATGGTGGACTTTGTAATTTTAGTCAGAATTCAAGTACATTGTAGTTATCTAAGAAAGTGTGCGTATTAAATGAAAAGAATGGTTTACAGTGATTGGGAGTAAGGACCAGCAGATTGTGAAAGGTATTTCAGTTGTTGACCTATCTACTTGTATTTATGTAATTCCATTCATAATGGACCTTTATGTTTGCCAAATATATAATGTTTTCAAAGAAAAATAGAAAATTATCTTATCTGTCAGTATGCAGCTTCACTATGTTTGTTCATAGTAGCGTGATTCTTTTGCCTGCCAATAGACAATAATAACTGACTAAGCCCTTAATGTTTTAAATCATAAGTACATGGTGGCATACACAAAAATGTCAGCATGTTGGGGAACTAACTGAAAAATAAACTCACTGCAGTATATTTAAAGGGAAACTTTCTGAGGAGAAAGCTGACTGCATGTTGTAGTCAAATTGCATTGCACACTATGAATTTTATTTGCTTTTTCAGGATTCTGTTGCAACTGAGATTGGAGGACACATTGTTTCCTTTTCTAGCCCCACTCCTCCATTTTTATAACAATGAATAAGAAATGTTTGAAGGGATATGGGGCAAGCATAGGCAGGTGGGCTAGTTTAGTTTGGGATTATGGTCGGCATGGATTCGATAGACTGAAGAGTCTCTTTCTATGTTGTATGACTCTGATTCTGTGGTTCTTTAAGTGATGATTCAACCAGGTTAGTGGTATAACAAGTTACACAGGTCTCACGTTTTGTCAGGTTCAGTATTAATAAAAAGTCAGCCAAGTTTCTTTAGTCAACAAGTAATTAATGGCTCATTACGAAGTAACACTCGTTTGAAGTTGTATAGATTATTGACTAGCAGTTTGGATTGTGTAACTATCTATTCTTTTTACAATAAAATATGATGTTGATTTAACATTTTAGAGAAATATCCCACGAGCCTCTCAATCTTCTTGAACCAGAAATGTATCTATCTTCAGATCACATGCATCAATTGTTACCTTGAAGGACTTAGTGAAATTGTGGCAGCCAGCACTGCATTGTTGATTAAAATGGGTTGCAATCTCTCAAAAGATTCCTGGCATTCCTGTGACTAATTGCTGTGGTTTTCTATTGTAACAAGTGAACTGTAATGTAGTTTGATACAAACGTGAGGTAGAAACCCCACATCCCCCCCAAAAAATCAGGATTTCTAGTTTGGTCTTGGGGCAGGGAACTACATCAATACTTGTAATCATGCTGTTCTTGATGGCACATGTTCCTGATCCATTATATGCCTTAGGTAGGTTACCTGTGCTTTTGCAAGATTTACCTGTTACCAATTGATAATTGTAATTTTTAAAAAAGGGTTCCACCTGATCCATGTGTTCCCAGTACAGCTACACAGTTGGGAACACCACTACTTGGTTCTCTATTCTCTGGAAAGTGCCCAAAGTTTTTTTTTTAGCCTAAATAGCATAACTTAACATTGTCTTGTGGCTTTCCAAAATGTGTTCGATTTCTGTTTTCACATTGATTTGTTTTTCAAGACCTAGACGATAAAGATGCTTGCTGTTTTATGGAAGGGGATGTTCCTATATCCATAATATGAATGGCTAAATTGGTGCAATATAATTTGTACCTACAACATTCATTAAAAGCTTTGAGTAGCCTTGTTAGATCTGCTTACAGTTCTGCAACTAAATGAGAGAGCATGGTATCTAAACTGACTAATAATTTGGCGTTAGGTAACTTAGAAGGTTCAACTTTAGAAATATCCAGGCTTCCCTCTGCCTCATGCTTGCTATCCCAATAATTTTCCACTGTCCTCACTGTCTGGTAAGCCTGTGCTCATTTATCCTCCTCCCAGTGATTGTATTGTTTTGCTATGTTGATGTGACACAGACAGCTCTTGTATTGGCAGTCTGGTACATCAATCAAATAATTCACCTCACCAATTCTCTTGACTTTTCTGTAATCTGAGGTACATTACAAGCTCTTGCGAGCTGTTCCCAGAACATGCTCATGTAATCTAACAGAGATATGTCCTTTTTCTTCATGAAATCTTCCTCCATTAGGTTCAAAGGACTTCTTACCTTGCATAAGCTATTTTAAAGCAATCAAAACAGGTGAGTGAATCCTGGATAACAAACGAGAGAATCCCCAGCTCTTTGTCCCAGTAATTGGAACCTTCAGGCAGTATGTCCTGATTGTTGTCTAGAGAGTATGGTGGCACCATTCTAAAGCCCTTTATGACTGGAGATGATAGCTTCTTTTAAAAGCCTGTTTTGTAAATGCTTATTTTAAAAGCTCGATCTATAGTTAGATGACTCCTCTTTTAAAGAGTTGATCTTTTATTTAGATCACCTCTCCACAACAATTCTAATGAAATTATTTTAAATGTGATAGATTTTTGAAATGTATAAACTGAAAGATTACAATCAATGTTGTGAAAAATGGAACTTGCTTACTGGATTTATTTTCTTTTTTAGTAATGGGTCTTAAATTCTTTTATAGCGTTGTCCCATATGATGATGAATAATACTACAAATATTATCACCACCTGCATTTACAAGTCAGAGATTACTGTAAACAAATTACTACCAGTCAATTAGTATAATTGTTATAAATTAATAAATTATGTGAAGTGCTTTATCATGAAAGTCACTTTAACATATTGAAGGTATAGCTAACTGTCTATTAAATGTATTGCTAGTAGTCGAATGACCTTCAAAACTAATCATTTTGGAACTTGAATTACCAAACATTGGCTTTTGAAGAAAGGCTAGAGAACAAATTTCAAAAGCTTTAATGATATTAGGATGATGTTGAGTGATTTTTGTTGAGAAGGTTGCTGTTTGTGTTTGTGTGCGGAAGACTAGCATCCAAGATTGAGTAGAGGTTAATACACTTAGGTCAGAGAGATTGCATTGATGGAGAGAGAAAATGCATTACAATGTAATGTTACATCAATTTGTGAAGAAAAGAAATCTGATTGCATTTTGAAACCAGCTAATTACTTCATCTATATTGTATTGAAAATAGAAAAGGTCAAGGCTAATGGCTTCCATCAAGACACAGAAGTTCTGATGTCTAACACCTGTTAGAAAGCGTGAAAGAAAAATACAAATTGAGAGGAAGAATGATGGGCAGTTTTTTCCTTATTTTGATTTTTTTTTAAAACAAACAAAACCTCTTGAGGAAAACAAAGAAAGCAAGGATAAGCGGAGGCATACTGCTTAAAGCTGAAGTGGTTGCTTGCCTAGTTGGATGAGGAAGCTGCAGTAATATCCATTATTCAAGCATAGCATATCTTATAAATCTTAACTTTTAAATCTTTAATTAGTTGGTTTGATGGTGATGTTTCCATCATTTTTGTTAACGTTTGTCCTGAAGTCACTCTGAGGAATACAAGTGCATAAAGTGCAATTCTTCTTTCTGTAACGTTATCAAACGTGTAACCTCTTTGAAATAAATGCATTAACGCATCCGTTAAATTAACTGAGCTTTCAATGCATGTTGTAAATGTTTATACAGGGATGACCCAAGCCATAATCTCAAAGTAATTGTTATTGTTAGGAATTGAAAAATCTATTGCTATCACTTCAGGGATATTTACTATTTAGTACATAAAATGGAAAAAAATGACTTGATATTGGTCACATTTTAGTAAATGAAGATTGAACTAAACAGCACTTAATTATTTATAAATCATTATGACTTTCTCAGAAAGCAATTTCTTTTGGGACTTGCTTAACAGTCAGGGCTAATATTAGATAAATGTGGCACATAAAGAGGTGTGAAAAATGTCTTGGGGAGTGACTGTGTTTCATAGGCAGCTTCTAGCTTTACATATTGACATGTAATTTGATAAATGGCTGGCGATCTGACAGACCCGGAAGCATTGCCTTGAAGCGGTTACTGATGTGTTGGTATGTTACTGCTTATCTCCTCCCTTCAGTCATTGTTATTATTTATCCTTATGTACACATCAGAGTAGTGGGTTGTTAATTTTTCACAATGGAAAACGGTTAACTGCATTGTCACAGGGCACCTTGTGAATTTCATTATTTCTGGTCTAGTATGCTTTCATTTCAAGAACACCTCATACTGCTTTGCCTTTCCTGATGCATGTTCCTAAGGTATGTACTACTATGCTTTGATGACTTTTAAACTACTGAAGTGAACTTGTATTCTACTACTTATTTACTGTGTGTTTACCTAAGGGTGGTTGTATATTGCATATTGCCATTTCCAAACCAAATTTAAAAATGCAATGAATGTTTAGCTGATTCTTGTTTTTGCTACTCTGTTGACATTGTATGTACAAGTTTTCTGCTTGCAAGTAGACTTCTGTCTTTAGATTTCAATCAGCAGTTTAATAAGTTAAAAGCAGATTTGGTTATTAGGGATTCTATTTTGTTCAGCCCAGCCTAGTTTTTATATGCATTCAGATTTCTGCTCAAGAGGCAGAGCCAGGTCTTGCTGCATGTCAGAGACAGTGGTTTGGTTTTAAGGGCGGTTCAACTCCAGTAATGGAACATTTTGCCTTCCATCCACAACGTTTCTCAAATAGCTGCCTTTGAAGTTTTTGATGACTAGCCATCAAAACATTTGGTGATTTTTTTTGTTGCATTGTTAATTGAAAATACTGTTCTTCCATTAAACTGATAGAACTTGAATGGATTAATTTCAATGAGATTAATGTGTTGGAAGATGGAAAATTCAGATAAACTTGTAATTTTAATTCTTCTAAAGCATTTAGTTATTCCCAGAGCTAGCCATGTGATAATGAAGAACAGTTTGCTACCCTTTGCTAACCATTAAAATTTTGTTATTTTTTTTGTTTAGAAAGTTATTGAAAACAGATATAGCCTATTTATATTTGTCCAGAATTGCATGAGATATACTGCTGTGCATTCAAGTGGTTTTAGCAGTAACACTTAAATACTTATTAGTGTCAAACAACAAAAAATATTTTGAAATATTAATCAAATTACATTGGAACTTTATGACTGAAACACTAGATGCTTTTTCTGAAAATTTGTAATCTTTACATGACTCTCCCTCGAACCAAAACAGATAACAGTTGACTCGATTACACTATGAACGATTTGAATTTTGTTAAGCTGCGGTTATCTAGCAAGTCATTAAAATTGAAAACTAGACATGTGTTTCTTTGCTTAATGTTTTCAGAGCAATGATATTGTTTCAACATATGCAATGTACATTTCCTATTTGCACGTGCATCACCAATCTTCAAAACCAGCAGCCTCAAAAATATAATATCTTCAGTTGAGTTTCAGTGCAAGTAATTAATTGATAGAATGCAAAGGAAAATTAATGTTTATGTTTTGCTGCCAACTTGTGACCAGGTAATAAAAAAATGTTATTCACTGAAAAGGGAATAGCCAATTGTCACTCCCGACTTGGAGTTCTTCTCTTAACAATCAATTGATAGATTTCAATATACCTGTGTAACAGTAAAAAGGTACAAAAATAATATGATGAATTAAGTAAAGAAACATAACTTAAGTTTCAAATGTCTAAATTATCTCAATTCAACTATCATGCTTTACAACAACCAATCTCTTTACTGCTAGCCTGCAAGACTTTGTTTTAGTAATTTTGTTTATTATCCTGTGAATGTAATAACAAGTCAGTTTATTTCTAATTTCACAATGGTATGACAGCTCTGAGGAAAACGGTACTCTAGCTTTTTTTTAGAACTTTTGATGTGGACTGGTTATTTGTAAAGTTAAATTGTGTTTGCGTAATTCTGGTGAATTTTACTAGTGTTCATAAATTTATTTTTAAATAACTAGCCTACTACTTTACAAAAATTGACATTTGAAAACAATGGCAAACTCTTCCAGTTGCTTACAGGATGCCAGATCGAGGAGGGTGCAGCTTTAGCACAGAGACTGTCAGGCTAGTACACTCTCGCCTCAAGCCCCCAGAGGATATGCATCAAAGTCCTCATGTCACTCGCCTTCACCTTAGCTAGGTATGTTGTGCAGTGGTAGGTAAACAGAGAAGACATTTCTTGAAGGCACAAAGGTGACATGAGTATTCATTGTATATATTTCATCTGTACTTCTGTAAATATGCATTCACTTGCAATATTGTAACATTACACCATTGGATGTTGGCATGGTTGTGTGAAGTAAAAGAATTGACCATCAGAAGGTACTGCAAGTATTCCATCTTGAACCTTTATAGTATCTTACATCATCAGTAATGTGTGTACCTGAAATTGTTTGGATGACATAGTGAAGCTTATATCTAGCACTTGAGGATCGCAATTAATGCTTACAAAATTGATTTCAATGACAGTGACCTTATTTGCTACATATGCTGGGTTTAAGATTGTGCCATTGTGGACTTTGGACATAATTTATGTGAGTAATGGAAAAAATGTGTCCTGACTATAAAGATGTTTGGAAATAAAGACCTTTCCAGAGGTCCTGAGTGGCTTCCAGAAATGATCCATTTATATAATAGTTTAGGGCTGCTGTTAATTTCAATGCAGCAAGCATGATATTGCCTGTCAGTCCTTGCGGCCATATGTGGTTGTCTAGTAGCAGATGTAGAAAACAACATCTTGGGATATGTTGAGAAGCCTTCCACATTGCCCCTCAGCTTCCATGTTACCCATAAACACAAGGCAGTTAGAAGAGTGACAGTTGATTAGCTCCATTGTGTTGTAGGTTTCAGGAAATCTGTGAAGAGAGTATTTTGATGCACAGAAGGATGAGATAAAAAATTAAGAAAAGAAAATTAGAATATGGGAGTAAACTGATCAGAGACATAAAATGAACTATAACAGCTTCTACAGATATATAAAATGGAAAAGATTAGTTCAAACAAATGTGGTACCATTACAAGTTGAGTCAAGAGAATTTATAATGGGGGATAAGGAAATGGCAGAAAAACCAAATAAATATTTCTGGCAGAATCTTATATGGATCTGAACAAGTATGCTATGGTGAAAATGTGACAGAATTGCATAAGCCCAGTGTGGCCTATCTTGCTATCAAAAGAAACTCACTGCAACTGTTAGGCAAGTCATGGTGTCAGGAAAGATTCTCATTGGGCAGCGTGAGTTCTGTATTAATGGCGATTATTGCTTGTTAATGACCTTATTAACTTTAAATTTCACCTTATTAATATGTAGCTCTCGAGTCATAAAGCAAGGAAATAGGCCCTTCGGCCCAACCCATCCATGCCGACCAGGTTTGGAATTTTGATATAGAGGTCTTTATTTTTATGTATGCAGCGCAAGCTGTACCATGCATATACAGTAGCAAATTGTTCAGGTCGTAAGTTTACTCACTGAGCTGGTAGATTTGTTCTCAGATGTTTCATCACCAAGCTAGATAACAACATTAGTGAGGCTGCAGTGAAGCGCTGGTGTTCTGTCCAGTTTTCTATTTGTGTCTTGGTGGGTGATATCATTTCGTGCTCTTTTTCTCAGAGGTTGGTAAGTGGGATCCAAATTGATGTGTTCATTGATGGAGTTTGGGTTTGAATGCCAGGCCTCTAGGAGTTCTCATGTGTGTCTCTTTTTAGCCTGTCTTGGATGGATGTGCTGTCCCAGTCAGTGGTGTTCTCCTCGTCTGTACGTAAGGATATTAGTGATAATGGACCATATCTTTTGGTGGCTAGTTGGTGTTTGAGTCTCCTGGTGGCTAGTTTTCTGCCTGTCCGTCCGAGGTAGTGTTTGATAATGTCCTTGTATGGTAATTTGTAAATGACATTTGTTTTGCTGTTTACTCATAGGGTTGTTTAGGTTCACCAGTAGTTGTTCATCTACCTAAAGGGCCCTATACCAACAACCAGCAAAACGAATGTCATTTACAAAATACCATGCAAGGACTGCAACAAACACTACATCAGACAGACAGGCAGAAAACTAGCCACCTGGATGCTCCAACTTCAACTAGCCACCAAAAGATGTGACCCACTACCACTAATATCCTTATGTACAGACGAGGGGGATACCACTTCGACTGGGACAACACATCCATCCTGGGACAGGCTAAACAAAGACATGCACAGGAATTCCTAGAGACCTAGCATTCAAACCAGAACTCCATCAATAAACACATCGATTTGGACCCCATTTACCAACTTCTGAGAAAAAGAAACAGAAATGATATCACCCACCTTAAGAGACTGAGACACGCACATAGAAAGTGGGACAGAACACCACACTTCACTGGAGGCTCAATGATGTTATCTAGCATGGTGACAAAACGTCTGAAAACAAACCTGCCAGCTCAGTGAGCAAACTTACAACATGAACCTCAACATGAACTACAAATCTTCTCAAACATTCCAAGTAAGAAGTGTAACTATGGTAGGATTATTGAAACTTTGATTTCCCCAACCACCTGCAACTTCTTAGATTGCTCAAAAAAGGCAACATTGTGCTTAAGGGCAAATATGTACAGCACAAGGTGATAGGAAATCACCTCCACACCCATATGCAGCCTATGAGATCTTGGATTGTCAATCATGGCAAGTAGGTGAGACTATTAAGGTCCCCGTGATTGTTTCTGCTTCACAGCATTGACTGTACTCGATGTATAATGACTAGTGATATGATCAAGAGTGCTTATAACTAGGATTTGTATCCAACACAGTTGAACATTATATGTTTCATTGCAGGATACTATTTTTAAAGATTACTTTCATCTGTATCGTAAGCATACCTAATAAATGCAATTGCACATTAAAGGGCTTCACATCTTTTACAATGCTTCAGACAAAAACAAGACACTTAACTCAATCTGGGTGTCCATTTCCATTGCTTATTTATGATTTACATCCAAGGGATGCAATGCAGTTCACACTTGGCATACTTTCCACCTATTCACTCCACCCTCCTTTCCAACCTATCACCTTCACCCCACCTTCATCTACCTATCGCATTGTCAGCTACCTTCCCCACCCCCAGCCCCAGCCCCCTCCCATTTATGTCTCACCCCCCCAGACCCACAAGCCTCATTTCTGATGAAGAGCATATGTCCGAAATGTCAATTCTCCTGCCCTTCGGATGCTGCCTGACCAGCTGTGCTTTTCCAGCACCACACCCTCGACTCTGATTCCAGCATCTGCAGTCCTCACTTACTGTGGAAAAAGTAACATGTTCAGTGTAGTAATCAAAGGGCCCATCCTCCATACCTCCAGATTCCTTTCTTCCTTGTAATTCATGTCCATCCTATCAGTTGTGACTTTCCATTATATTCTCAACCAATGTCTTCATTCCCAATTTTATTCCGAGCTCCTACCCTACAATTTAGCAATGCCAACTACCTCAACATTTTTAATCACATTATAACAATCCCTCCGCCCCTCCAGCCTGACCTTCATTGAGCTGACGTCCAGGGCTGACAGTGGCCCTGCTCCCTGACTGACCTACAGGCAACCCTGACTGGTAAATGACAGGGTTGTGCAGCTCCATGACTGACTTACAACCAGAACAAGGATTCAGAGTATTTGACATGAAGGATGACCATGGCCCAGTTCCCTGACTACAGTGATTGGAACCCTGACCCTGACTGCCCCAAATGTTTGGTTGACCATGTCCAAACTCCTGGGTTAAGAACAGAAACTGCCCTTGACTTGCTGTGCCGGGACCTTTGCCTGAAGGTTGGCTCCCTTGCCTTGACCGAAGACTACGCCACTTAGAATTGGAGACATTTCCATTTGGCTGAAGGATGCTCGATGAGTTTGTCATATAAGCTACTGACATTGTGGGTGTGACATTGAAGCGGCACAATGCCATATAGTAATATGTCCAGTCGTCTTGACTGATCACTGCTGGCAGCCATGACAAGCTGCCTAACTTTGTGCCTGTGATAAATAGCAAAGTGACACAAATCAGGTGGGTCTTTATATTTTAAGTGAGGTAACAAGACACAAATAGAGTCATACAGCATGAAAGCAGACCCTTTGGTCCAACTTGTCCATGCCTTCCAGACATCCCAGTCTGACCTAATGCCATTTGCTAGCATTTGGCCCATATCCCTGTAAAGCCTCTCTGTTCATGCACCCATCCAGATGCCTTTTAAATGTTGTAGTTGTATCCACCTCCACTACTTCCTGGAAGCTCATTCCTTACACGCACCACCTTCTGCATGAAAAACTGCCTCTCAGGTCCTTTGTTGATCGTTCCACATCACCTTAATCTTATGCCTTCCAGTTTTGGACTCCTTAGGAAAAAGACCTTGGCGATTTGTCCTATCCATGATTTTATAAACCTCTATATGGTCACCCGTCAGCCTCTGACTCTCCAGGGAAATATTCAGCCTGTTCTGATAACTCAAACCTTCCAATCCTGACAACATTGATAAGGCAAAGCAGAGATGTGTGTCGGCACACGGTGATTGAGTGCTAAGATAGCAAGGGAGGGCCCTAAAGTGCACCCTAGTCCAGTCTGATGTGGGTGCTGTCAGTGCAGGCTAAATGTCCTGGCAGTAGCATTACAATGAAAAATGCTGGTGTGCTCCAGAGTGTAGTATTGAAGTGGAGATGAGCCATGATGATGTATCTGGTCGGTGCATGTCCAATGCCAAATTCCATGGACATGCTGCAGGTAGGTCTTGCGCATGGATCATAACCTACGATGTTAGGAACTGGTTTCCAAAATGGTGGCTCGGGGGAACAAATAGTAAGTTGGAACTGCCAGGTATCTGCTCTGAGTTTCATGTCAGAAATTATTGCCATCTAGTTTCTATTCAACTTGAGGGAATAAAAAACCCTCTATCGATGAGATGAGACTAAACGGCATGCAAATACATTCAAGCAAGATTCTTGCTTTGTCCTTCGAAACCTGGTTGCAGAATCTGAATTCTTTTCTCCCTCAACATTGAGAATCTCAGTTTTATGATTTCATCTTTTTCCCATTTGACTCACTAATGCCCATGCCTTTCAGGGGCTCGGAAGATTACACCCATAGTGTTTGTTATTTTACTGCCTATCTACAGTAGGCGAATAATCTTGAGATGTGGGTTCAAATCATACAGCAGAATTGGGGAATTTAGGTACTTGTTGTTCTGCTATAATGCAAGTTTCATTAATGCAAATTCGCTATAACACGATTGACGAGTTGGGGACACTGTTTCTAAAGCGCAAACTTTTAAAGCATGCATTGTTCATAATGCAATTCCGGACCAGTTAGTTTAAATGGTGCCACTGTTATGCGATTTCCTTATAACACTGGATTGCATGAAAACAGAACTGCTGTGTTACAGCAGAATCGACTGTAATCTGACACAAAAATATTTGTAACAATAATGTTAGCCATGGAATAGGAAGTTTGTAAAAACTCTGGTTCGCTCATGTAAATTATAATTGTGTATGTTATAGGTGCGTTCTCCATAGCAATGCGTCTATCAATCAAATCTATTCGCTAACCAATCAGCGGTTTCCTTTTGTACAGTATAAATATTGGTTTTCTCTTTAAATGTGTATTCTTGTGAATTGTCCTGATGAGTGCAAGATGAAAAGTTTCAATAAAGTGTCTTTTTCCAGCAATATTCATGTAGATTATGGAAGGAAACTTGCCATTCCTTCCTGGTCTGACCTAAAGAGAAAGCGAGAACTGCAGATGCTGGAGATCAGAGCTGAAAATGTGTTGCTGGAAAAGTCCGGAGTCTCAGCAAAATGGTTGATTCTCAGCTACTTTCCCAAATGGCCTAGCAAGCCACTCTGTTGTATCAAAACCATATTATAAAGCTGTAATTCTAACAGACTGCAGAAATTCAAGACGATGGATGATGGATTACCAACATCATCTTGACAACAAGTAGTTTTGGCAAAAATGTCCACCTGGCCAGCTGTGCACAAATCCACTTAATGAATAAAGAGTGTAATTGTGCTGTAGGAATATGTACTTTCAACATGTTGAATTCATTATCTGTATTTGCAGTCCACCATTGCTGTCACTCTTATGCTTGATTCTGCTCCAGTGAGCACTATTGCATGAAAGGATATTCTTATAATGCTTTTAGAATTGAATTTATTCTCACGTGTACCAAGGCAAAGTGAAAAGCTTTGTCTTGCGAGCAATACAGGCAGATCAGAGTTAAGTAGCATAGATAAATAAATAATAGGTAAACAGCAGCAAAAACAAAAGCACAGGTACAGGCGATTGTTAAGAGTTTGTGAGTCCATTCAGTATCCTAACAACAGTAGAAACTGTTTTGAAACCATCTGGTACGTAGGAATTATCACCTGCAGTAGAACTGCAGCAGTAAGATGAAGTCCTTGCAGTTTTTGCCACAATACTGTGTAGAAATATTTTTAACATTAGGCACGTGTGCAGCTTAAATAAGGCAAATCATTCCAGTTTTGCTTAGAGGTGGCACTGCAGAAAGCATAGGAGTTGAACTTCATTCCAGATGGTCACAACAGATGAAAACCAAACTTTAGGATCATTCCCTCTGTGACAACCTAGTCCAGTCTTCCTTCGCTCTCAGCAGCTTTCCCAGCCATTGCAGAAGGTGTAAATCTTGCCTATTTACTTCTTCCCTCCTCACCATCCAAGGTGCAAAACGCACCTTCCAGGTGAAACAGTGCGTTGCCTGCATTTACTCAATCTTCTCTACTGTATTCTGTATTGTATTCTCTACTCCCATGTGGTCTCGTCAACATTGAGGAAACAAAGCACAGGTTGAGTGACAACTTTCCAAAACACCTACTTTCTGTCTGTAAAAAAGACCTGATTTTCCAATTGCCTGGTGCACTGTGCAATCTGGAAGAACAGCACCTTATTTTGCAGTTGGGAAGTCTGCACCCTTCTGAACTTAATATCAATTTCAGCAATTTTAGGGCTTGAGGCATTTTCTCCCTTGTCTTTACCCCAACCTCACACATCAAACCTTGTCATCACATGGGCTGCTGTCACACATAACCTATTGTCAGTTAGTAATAGTCCCCTTTATTAGCTGTTCATTACCTCAGACTGACCTTTGCCCACTCCACCATCAATGGTTTTTCTTCTCTGTTTGGCCTCTATCTGTACCTATCGTTTACTCCTCCTCCTTCCTCCACTCCAACTTCTGCATAAATACCCACATTTTCCTATCTACCATCAGATCTGAAGTAGAGTCATTGGACCTGAAAGATTTACTCTGCTTTCTGTCCATCAATGCTGGCAGACTTGCTGAGATTTTCCAGCACTTTCTGATTTTGTTTCTGATTTCCAGCATTCACAGTTTATTCAGTTTTTTGTTTATGTTCTGAATTCTGGGTTTATGTCCAATGTGCTATTTTTGTCTGGTGAATGAAGATGCCTGTAAAACTTTCCTGGCATATGGGACTTAACCCATCAGTTGGCATAATTATGGCAACACGAGCATTCAACGTATGGAATATCACTTAACTTCTTCATACAACCATCCGAGGGAACAATATGACCTGATGGTCACAGCTAATATTGATTGCCAGTTTTTGTTTCAGTGTGTATCAGAATTTTTTGAACTCTTTGGTATTTTGCTAGATTATTATGCATGTGTAGGAGATTACATTTTCCTCTGCAGGCAGTATCTTAATCCTGGCTGTACTGGGTGCTTTTTTTTTTACCCCAGATTGAATTGTTTCTGTTGCATTTTGATCTTGATTCTTCATTATCCATCTTGGTAATTGTGCAGTAGGCTTGCCTTTTATAAAATCAAATCTGTTAATGAGCCTAATTATATATTTTTTTCTCCAACATGTTAAGTAAGGGAAAAGAGACATTAGGCAAAATTATTCAACCGATGGTCAATAAGTCAAAAGCTTGATATGGAACCTGTCCTCTTTTATTGCATTTTATTAGTGAAGTGTACCAAATAGTAACACTCAAAACTGTCCCAGTAGTGGCACAGTCTAATAGTCTTTGAGGTTAAGTTAATTAATTGAGTTCTCCTGTGTTCCATGACCGAGGGAAATATGTAAATTATTTACTACTTCATTATTGTGTGTATGGAGTTGAAATTGCTGGCTTGTTTCATAACCCCACTTAAGTTAGTCAGTTTATGCTAGACGCACAAGTTTCCCAGAAGTCAGGACATTATTGAACACATGTTGTAACAAACACAATGTTGCATGTGTAAATGACCATTGAGTCTCCAAATCTGATGACCCTGTCTAAAGTCTGCATTGTCAATCTTAGAACCTCGTTAAGCTTAATCATTTATTAGCATCATAGCATTGACTTATTTGTGAGGGCATTAACAGCATAGGGTAGTATTGCACTCTACCCTGTGGCTGGATTCATAGGTGAGTGGAGCCAATAAAATTGAGAATAATGCCATGGACACCTTTTCTGGCATCTTGCCACTAATTAATGGCCACTTGACAGCCTCTTCCAGCCTTACCTGTACTTTTTCTGCAGCAAGTGGAGAAAAAGCCAGGTTTGAAGCCGAAAAGGTGTCATTGTTAAGGCTGTTGGCAGGAAAAGGGGTACCTTTTTGTTTGGGGCTTTTGGACTCATTGGAGGTCCCCGTACATTCACTCTCCATATCTTCTCTCCCATCCATTCACACCTCACACATCCCAGTCTGTCCACCTGAATCCCCACTCCATTGGATCCTCCTCACTGGGTCTAACAATGTAACTTCAACTTGGCACTCCATCTAGCTCCAGTGACCAGTTCCATTGTGTCCTTCTGCAGTCCCAACAGCAGCCACTGCTCCCAGTGGCACCAGTGGGAAGAGAGAGCTACTAGCCCTTCAGTTGACTGGCACTGCTGTGAATTGAGACTTCTACCCTGACATGATCAGAAGTCTCACCCACAGCCAAGTAATGTCCTTCTGCACATTAAAAGGCTTTATGGCAGGCCCCCACCACAGGGTGGATTTCTTGCTGGGTTGAGTTGTGGTGGAAGTCCTAGCAACACGCAAAATCTTGCCATTGAGATGTTGGCGCTACCAGATCTTCATCTGGATGACTTACAGCAAGGTAATTGGGAGCTATTATAATTCATTAACTATATGCTGGGATTTTTGCCACCATGTTAATAATACCAGCTTGAATATTCTGCAACAAAAGTAAGAAACGAATTTGTTTAGTCCATCAAATGCACTAATATGTTATTTTGGAGTGTACTGACTTGTGTCATATTGAATAGTATGAACAGAAACAGCAATGAGATTTTTTTGGTGGAGTTAATTCAAGGTGTATGGATATTGGAAATACCATACTCTTCTTTATTCCATGGGATCTTCGGATATTTAGATTAGATTACTTAGTGTGGAAACAGGCCCTTCGGCCCAACAAGCCCACACCGACCCGCCGAAGCGCAACCCACCCATTCCCCTACATTTACCCCTTTTACCTAACACTACGGGCAATTTAGCATGGCCAATTCACCTGACCTGCACATCTTTGGATTGTGGGAGGAAACCGGAGCACCCGGAGGAAACCCACGCAGACACGGGGAGAATGTGCAAACTCCACACAGTCAGTCGCCTGAGTCGGGAATTGAGCCCGGGTCTCTGGCGCTGTGAGGCAGCAGTGCTAACCACTGTGCTGCCCACATATGTACATGTGCTACAGTCCAGTGGACCAAACCAGCGTAATATCTATTTCATTACATCATTGTATTTTGCAGTCTCAGTCTAAATTTCATTGCCAATTCTTCATTGGAGATTTTTTAACCTTCCAATTTATAAATGTTCATCTACATAAATTAAAACAAGCAGATGAACGTGTTAAAGACATAATAAATTTTGAGGTACATTTTGAATCCATGGAATATTTAAATAATGAATATTAATCAATGCTAAACTATTGATTCAAACTTAACAACAGTGCCAGAATCAATCATTTCAGCTCTGAAAAAGTTAAGTTGGAAACTTCAAAGTACGATAATTAAGACAATACTGAAGGAATGCTTTTTGTTAAGTTATTCAGTGCATCTAATAAGATAAATAATAACACTTGCTAGTCCACCTGAGTATTATTCTTTAAATATGTATTTAAATATAGTATGTAAATCAACCCCTCCTGCTGTGCAATGTTGTATTAGATATTTCCTTCAAACTCATGGTCATGAAACTGCAGCAGACAAATACTTGGCAAGAACTTTAAAGGTTAGATTCAAAATCTCAAACAGGGCCATTCTGTCTGGGTGGCGAAGGCACATGTCTTTGTTTTCTGTCTTGCATTGTTTTAAATTACTTGAAATTAAATACATTTAATCACAGATTTTTTCAATGCAGCGTTGAGGGGAGAGGACAGAGATGAGCAGGCTTTAAAAATAGTGTAGCTGGCCAATGAGCTAGTTTTATGATGCCACCTTTGCCATCAGTGATTCTCCTCAGGATTGGAAAGGCAGACTTTAGGAGCCTGTTCAAATTTTGAATGAATCTGATTTATTAGATTGTCACCTTGTTAAGGGATAATTGCAATTTTGGTGGAGGCAAATGGGTCGCAAGCTGGATACAGCCTAGGGCACAAAGGTGGTAATGTAGCTACATGTTATTTATGATTGTACCAGGATATTAGGTAGGCCCATGAAAGGAGATATGGTTGAGAGGTGCTCGCAGCCATTGGGTTATAGGTATACCGGATACAAGGAGAGTGGTCAGGCAATGCAGAGAGTCTTGACTCTCCAGGCTGAGCATTAATCTAAAAGGTTGAATATTCTACCAGAGAGAAAATCTCATACATTCAAAGTCCTAAGTCCTGCTGGCCCATATGACTTGAATAGAATCTTCCATTCTCAGCCAATGATCACAGATTGTCTCTGTAAATTCTGACATGTGAATACATCTGTGATATGTCTGTAAAGTCTGTTTTCCTCTAATTCCTGAAGCTCTGCATCTATGTGCAGCTGATGATAGCTGTCTTCCATCACCCAAGGTGGACTGCTCACAGCTAGCTCTATCTCTCTTGTCTTGTCCTGCTCACTAGTGCTTTATCACTCTATTTAAGCTTGTGAAAGATCTCACTTATGTGAGTATATTTGCTCTATTGGAATGATGTCACAGTGCAGGGTCTGTTACCTTGGTTCTTTGGGATGTCCCCAATGCCATGATAGGACTGGGTATTCCCCCTCTATATTAGAACCTGAGAAGAAGGAAACCTTACAAACAGAAGCCCCTATGTGCTGTAGATTCCCAATGCAGCTGGGTCTGCAATGCACTTCACCCCTTCATCCACAGATAGCAACATCATCATCTTTGCTCCAGATCTGCTCATCTCCCCATCTCAAACTTGCTTGTGTGGATTGCTCTGTGGGATCACGTGAGCAGTTTTCATGCCTGCCTTTCCATAGCAGTGGCAATGGAAAGATAGGGTGGGCCTCCTCTAGTTAAAGCCTACTTTTGACACTGTATGTCCCTTTTTCATGCAAGGTCAAAAGAGAAAGATGGGGTTGAAACAATGCTGGTCTTTCTGAACAATTCCAATGACTAATACGCATGAAGGAGCATGTCTCAGTTTGGCAAGTCCACAACAACTACTAGGATTATGAGCCATATCTAATCAGAAAGTATTCTGGGCACACGTTACTTGTATGTTCAGGAACAGCATGCACCTTTCGGTACCTTTGGTGGAAGTTAATTACCCAGAAGCCTTGCACTCATTGTTCCTCAATGCAGGTCATTGAAACTTTCATGGCACTGGTGTCAATATCTTTGGACCACAGTTTTGCTGCTGACTGTTTCAGATAGCTCCAACTATGCTTAACCACTCCCTCACAGCCCCTAAAGAGGACTTTGAAGTCTATCAGCAGAGAATTGAGGGAAAGCTCTGCCCTGGTTTGGCTAAGCCTCTTCCAAATGGCAGCTACGGTAATAGCTGCATGATGCCCTTCAGCCCACACTTGCAGAGTCTCACATCCACATCTGCCAATTGACTGTTCAATCCATTCGTCCACTAACTAGCAGCTCCACCTCCAGAAAAATCACAGTTTGTGACTGCTTACCAGCTCCATCTCTTGGCAGAATTTGAATCAATCTTCGCTGTACTCGCTATTTGCGGCAAATTTGAAAACCTCCAGCAGCACAGTTTTAAACTTTCCTTGATAATTGCAAACTTTAATTCCTGGTAGAGTTACAGTTATTCATCCTGGTATCCTTTCCATGATTCTCATTTCTTTAATGAGATTAGATTCCCTCCAGTGTGGAAACAGGCCCTTCGGCCCAACCGACCCTCCGAAGAGTGACCCTTCCAAACCCATTTCCCCTCTAACTAATGCACTTAACACTGTGGGCAATTAGCATGGCCCATTCACCTGACTTGCACATCTTTGGACTGTGGGTGGAAACCGGAGCACCCAGAGGAAACCCACGCAGACACAGGGAGAATGTGCAAACTCCACAGTCACCCGAGGCTAGAATCGAACCTGGGACCCTGGTGCTGTGAGGCAGCGGTGCTGTGAGGCAGCAGTGCTAACCACTGAGCCACCATGCCGTTCATGCTGTGCCTAGGACTGCTGCCACAGTTGAAAGTGGATTAACCAAGATTCATTCAAATTGAGGATAATTTTTTTATTTTATGCTAAATTCCATATATGTATAATTTGAATTTCGCTCCATCATCAAGGTGCAACTTAAAACCAAATCTTTGACATTAGTTAAATGAAGGAAAATATGGAAAGTGCACACCTTTAATTTGAGGTTTTTAATGAAACAAAGATCAACAAAATAATCTGTCCCCACCACACTGGGCACAGTGGGTATACTTTTTTCTGCTCAGGGAGGATAAGCTTGGAGCAGTAGGGAGTTGTGTTCTGCTTACATCAATTAAATGTTAATTGGATGTTAACCATGTGTTCACTTGATAAAACACTGGTCTCTTTCTCTTAAAATTATGATGGTGTCTCCATTCTGCTAACTGATACAGGTATCTCATTGGACATCACAGTCCAGAAATCTAAATTTATACTTCCACCCACCAGGGGTGCCTGTAGTTTAACCTGACATACAAGCTTCCTATTCAGAGGCAAGAACGATAATGCAGAACCAAGGCTGTCTGTTTTCATAAGCCCATTGCTATAAACAAACAACAAATTCTAGAACTTCACAGTTTTGATTTGAGGTTATGATAGGTGTTTTTTACTTTTTAAAAGGTTACTTTTAGAGGGATGGCAGTGAAGGCAGTGCAATGTTCCTCTTGCAACATGTTTGAGGTGAGGGATGCCACGGTCGTCCCTGCTGATTACACTTGCAGGAAGTGCACCCATCTCCAGCTCCTCCAAGACCGTGTTAGGGAACTGGAGCTGGAGTTGGATGAACTTAGGATCATTCGGGAGGCAGAGGGGGTAGGGAAGTAGTAACTCCAAAGATTGCAGAGAGATGGTTGACAGTGAGGGGGACTGGGAGGAAGCAGCCAGTGCAGGGACCCCCTGCGGCCGTTCCCCTCAAGAACAAGTATACCGTTTTGGATACTTGTGGGGGGGGACGACTTACCAGGGGTAAGCAATGGGGTTCAGGCCTCTGGCACGGAGCCTGTCCCAGTTGCTCAGAAGGGAAGGGTGGAGAAGAGCAGAGCAATACTAATTGGGGACTCGATAGTTCGGGGCACAGATAAGCGGTTTTGTGGGAACGAGAGAGACTCACGATTGGTATGTTGCCTCCCAGGTGCAAGGGTACGTGACATCTCTGATCGTGTTTTCCGGGTCCTTAAGGGGGAGGGGGAGCAGCCCGAAGTCGAGGTCCATATTGGCACCAACGACATAGGTAGGAGGAGTGCCGAGGATGTTAGACAGGCTTTCAGGGAGCTAGGTTGGAAGCTCAAAGTTAGAACGAACAGAGTTGTTGTCTCTGGTTTGTTACCCGTGCCACGTGATAGAGATTCGAGGAATAGGGAAAGAGAACACTTAAATGCGTGGCTACAGGGATGGTGCAGGAGGGAGGGATTCCGGTTTTGGGATAATTGGGGTTCTTTCTGGGGACGGTGGGACCTCTATAAACAGAATGGTCT